>NC_143395.1:45232827-45543697 GCF_052110815.1 Crocodylus siamensis | reverse complement strand
TTTAGCTCTGAGTAGATTTCTTTGACTATTCTACTGTATGTACTTCTAAAAAATATATAGGCTTTTAGCAGAAATGTTGACACAACTTCATCTGGTATGATGGTGCTATTATAATCTTGTGTTATACCGAAGTGCTATTACAGAAATCAAGTGTTAAAAAGCAGCACAGCCAGAAACCTTTATTATTGGTGTAAAAGTATAGTTATGAGATGTGTTAAATAAATACTCTCAAATCACTGATCTCTTTATATGAAAATTCAAAGGAGTAAGTTTAGCAAGAAATGGTGTACAAAGTTAATTTTATTTATACTCATCCAAATAAAATCCTTGATGGCATATTACATCTTTTTATTCTTCCTCTTAATACAATTTCAACTCATCCAATTAATAAGCAGAAACAATCCATTGTGACTTAGGTGTGCAATCAAATATAAAAAATAATTAGTTATAACTGAAAAATTATTCACTATAACCTCCTCACTCAGTTTAGTTAGCACTTGAGTTTGATTCCAGGAGAGAAATGCTATCTGTCTTACTTTTGCAGAACTTATACTATTTTGTTTGTTATATATATCTATTTTATATGCCCTTTGAAATCTTTCATACTATATTAACTTTATGAACTATATAGACATACCTCTGGATAGATTTTTGTGTGTTTCATAAATATCATCTAACAAACTAATGTTTTTATAACTGTCAATTAATTTCTTTTGCCAAAGTTAACACTTTAAATCCAAGTAAGTTATTATACCAACTCAGCCAAAAAAATGTCAAGCTCTCCATTAACTGGAGCATAAAACTGTCCTACTTCCCTTGCCGACAGATTTGAAAAAAATTGCAGATAAACTGAAGAAAACTGGTTTAGCAGATGGTTAGAAGTGCATGGTGAAGGGCTACATATATATGTATATGTTATTATTGTTATTCATATTTTTCCCATTGGGAAGAATTGCTGACCCGGTTTCATTGCTTCTTTAATATGTGTTGCTTTTCCAGACTAAACACAGACTTTGGGTGGGGATACAGGGGTTGTACATATTGTACTGTACATAGTTTCCCAGGAAAATACAAACTCATTGTGTGCTGGCTGTTAGAGAGGAACAGAGAGGCTAGTCGGGACTTGTTTTCTGTGGAACTTCTCAGAGGAAAAATAAGTCTCCCATGGGGATGTAAAGGTGCTGCCCTGACTTTTATGCTTCAGCCCCTTTCCTTATTCCCAGTCTCTCTATAAACTGCCAGATAACAGGCCAATTTTGGCATATATGTGGTTTCTTACATTTATTGCTGCTATTATTACTTACTCTAAACATAATAAGGTGTAAAGAGTTTTAGCACTGCCACCCATCTGCTGGCTGACTAACTGAAGTATCTGTGGCATGAACAGCTCCTTTCTTTTTCAGACTATGGAAATTCTTTTTGCTTTGTTTTCTTGGGCCCACAGGTGAACTCAGTTTAATAGGAAATAGCAAATTGATTGATTATGGTATAGTCATTGTAGATGTTTTCTGGTGTTTCCACCAGACTGAGAATGATCAGTTTATGAAGTGCCAGTTGCAGCATCCTGAGCTAAGTACAGACAAATCCAAGATTGAATCAATTCAATCTTTGTAGCTTAGTCGAAACTGTGGAGATTGAACCAATAAAGCAAATGAACAGACATTCACTTTTGACTCCTGAAATGCAGCCACATGCTTGCAGTGGCCCAGGCTAGAAGCTGGGGGGTGCTACAGCACATCCCCCTGCTCAGCTGGAGCAGACAGCTTGCCCACCCTGTGAGGAAGCAGGGTGGGGGCTTGCAGGGGAGGTGAAAGGACTATGAGTTAACTTGAATCTGGAGGGGATCTGGGACAGAAGTTCAATAAACTGATTTAACCTAAATCAGTTAAGTCTGATACTACATCCATCCAGGTTTATTTTAAACCAGTTTGGGCCATTTTGCAAGTGGTTTATGTGAACTGAATTTCTGCTGTGTTACATATTTGAACCAGTTTCCTATGACTTATATCACCTTATGTGCAATTTCTATCCCTAGCCCTACTAAATAAAACTTCCTCAGGGTTTCAGAAGGGCTCTCTGGCTGCTACCAGACTTTAATGATTTCTCATACTTTTCCCATCCCCTCCTTGTCTTCTTCCCTGTTTATATTACAACTATGCACATCAGCCAAAGCAAGTCTCTGCGCTTTAATTTTATGTTTATTTTTATCTTTCCTTGGAGAAAATGAAAGGAGGTAAAAGCTGTAAGGACAGAAGATGGCACAGGAGAAGGGGAAAGAATGGACTAGAAAAGTGAATGAGATCAAAGTGACAGAAAAGAGAATGAGAGCAGGGTGATTTGAGAACGTGTCTCATTCCCAGTGTGGAAATGATGATCTGGAACATGACATATTAAATTTGAGAATGAAGTTAGAGAACTTCTAGAAAAAATGTTCGAGTGAGTGAGGAGGTTTTTAAATGCAGGTGGAGGGAGGGAATGGGATTCTTCAGGCTCCCTCATGGTGAAGCAACTACTTCAACAACCCCAAAGCATTTGGCTCCAGAGGCAAATCTTTTCATCCTAGCAAAATAAAACACAAAAAACCCCACTTCAGAATTTGTGCATGTAAGGAGTACACAGACAGGCTACTAACATTTACAGTCATAAATAACATAGTAGCGAGCTTTTAAAAACCACAGGTTAAAGGATGAGGACTGCCATGACGCACACAGAGAGGCTGAGATCAGAGGAGCAGCTAAATGGGGTCAGGAAGAACAATGAATCCCCTTGTTCTGAGTCATATTTATGAGTGCTTCATTGCACCTAAAGTTCATATTTTATTGGCAAGGCTGTGGGGTTTCCCCATTTGCTCATCTCTTAAAATAACACCCTTGGTTAAAAATTTCTATAAAACACACAAGTGCTACAGCAGGGAGAATCTGTCAAGCCTCACAAATGACAACTGTTCATTTTGGTAGTGGGGTTTGTAGGGCCAGAAGTTGGATGATATTTTTTATTAGATTTTGAATTCATTTCTGTGCAGCCCCCTCTCCCTCTCAAAACAACTGTCAAATGGGTACCACAAGTAGCAGTATTATAGTCCTACCTTCAGCCAGGGTTTTTTCAAGCATAACATATACCGATTAATGCTCCTGTAGTGAAAATGGAGCAATAGTTTCCAGCCATTTTGAGCAATAGTACAGTTAACTAGATTAAGACACTGGCTGTGTCCTTCCCTGCCTGTCACCTCTCACTGACAAAATTACCCCACAGTGACAAAATTGGAGTGTGGAGATGGAGATACATATCCTTCATGGCAGATTAAGGGCTGGGCATATTGGTTTTTGGCAAAGGGTTTTGGCCCATGAATTTCATTTCAAATGAACTAGATTTCTTTGGACACAATGTTGGTGTTGTTTTTTTAAAGACCCTGACATTTAATTGTAGCAACATGAAGGAAAGTGTCTTGTGGAAAATACTGTAAACCTCAATGGCCCATGCAATTCCTATACATTAAATCATTTACATTTTTTCTTAAATTACCTGTGAAGGAAAGGCCTTTCAACTCTCAGTCAGGGCAGAAAAAGGAAATGTATGTATTCAACTGATTTGTTAACATTGTTTCTTAAAATTATTTCACATATACTTGCAGAATTATTTTTAAAACATTTTCAGATATTTCTGATCTAGACGGAAAAATCAGTAATTTACAAATGACATGACTTACCTGTGGAAACATCTTGCGCTGATTTTTTTTTATATGGGTCATGATTTTCATGCTAATAAAGCCAAGCTCTAGGAAGAGAGTGTGTGGTGATAATAAACATTGTGAGTTTCTTTAGAACAGGCAGGAAAAGGTACCCACTCACCCCAGATATCAAGAACTTTGCAGCTATACACATCACAGTCTGAAAAAATATGTATAAAAAAGGAGTAATGGTAGAGTTACTAAAAATGCATGATGGAAGAGCAGATGTTGGAGAAAAGGAGAAAAGTCCAGTGCACAGAGCACTGCTAGCAACAGTTTATGCCAGATACCATGCACACAGGTGTTCCCTGCACTGTCCTGGGGTAAAAAAAACCCCACACTGAAAAATCCTGGGGTCAAAAAAACCCACACTGAAACAAGTGGAGTGGAGCACATGGCAGCAGCTCACGCCACCCAAACCAGAGCCTGGCTGGCCAGAGCAACACTCCAGCTTCTAGCCAGGCTCCCAGCTGCAGGAGCACTGTGGCTGCAGCTCTCTGAGGCCCCTCGGGCCCCAGGTAAATTTGCTGGGGTCAATACAGTTGCTGGTCCCAGCCTCTCCTGCCACACTGAGGGTAACCTGCTATACACCAGAGAGCATGTGGCATCGGTATTCCCCAGGGACAAGTAGCAGTGGCACAAGGTGTGCTGCTAGTTGTCCCCGAGCAACAAACATCTGTGCTTGTGAGGATGCGGCCCTATTGTGCATTCCTCGTGGGGAGTGGAAAGTGTTGTTTTGAAAAGTGGTGTCAGTAGATTGCTTTGGTTGATCATTATGAAGACCAGTTAAGGCAGGTAGTTGTATAAATGGAACAAGGAATAATTAAGAGTAAATCAGTAAAAGTCATAATGAAATTATAGGGATTTTATCTAATCCACACAGCTGTTGTTTCGGCTACTTAGTTTTTGTTTAATGAACATAGAATTTGCCTAATTGTAATATAAAAAGTATGTATATTGTGTGTGTAGATATCACATATCTCTTATGATTTTAGGCATTGTGATTATTTTTTATTTAATAAAATATCAGAATAAATCATACTATACTTTCTCATGAGTAATATTTAGCCTTAGTAGCCCTGGCCTTTCCAGGCTGTCTGCTTGCACCAAAGTTTATCAGGTGATTGTTTGACCCCTTGTTAATTGTACTTAATTGCCACCTTTGTCACATTTTGAAATAAGGACGGAAGTTTATGGATCTGTTTGGCAGAGTAAAGACTAACAACAGCATTGGAGATTATAGTGAGGGGGTGGGTTACCTGTTATTTAGTTCAGTGAGAGATGAACAGTGCTCCATACTTTGAAGAATTATTCCTTTAAACTCCTCTTTTTCATAGATAGGTATGTCGGAGAAAAACAGAAAAAGTAATCCTTTTTCTTTTTTTGCTTTCTGCTAATGGCTTCTTCTCTCTGTTCCTCAGCTTTGGAGCTTTTTAAAGCCCTCAAAATCAGTAAGGAGCCTATATCCTGTTTATCACCAGCACAGACTGGATTTTACAGAGGAAAACATGAGAACCATGCCTCTGTTCCCATGAGAGATCTTGCTCTCATTCTCTAAGACTTTGTAGTCACTTTTCTTTAGTGTTGCCAGTTCTTATGAGCTTATTGTGAGTCTTCTGATATTCCATAATTTTCTTGGAATCCTGTAATTTGTGAGAAGGTCTGCTTTCATTTTAAAAAAAGTTTTTCGACCTTCGTGGTTGCAGAAGCAAACTTGAAATGCTCAAAAATGAGAAGGCAAAGAAAAGACTCCAAAATGTACTTTTTTTCAGAGTAGAATGATGTTTAAGCCAATTGTTGTGACTCATCTTCTTCTAACAGTTGTCGCTTCTTCAGCTAAGCACTGGACCAAGAAGCATAACAGAGGAGGAGAGCAGCACTGCTCTGCATCTGCTGCATCCCCACACATGTAGTGTAGTTACCATTAGTGCAGTGTGGGACAGTAACAGGACCCCACCTGTACAGGTAACTGTAACACACCCTTGCAGTCACACTAGTCCTATCTCTTACCCTGGTTTCACTAGGGTACTCCCCCACCTGCCACACTTTTGATTATATAAATTTGGGAGACTGCCTCAGAATAGCAGAGTGAGTGTTGGAGTGCTCCACTTTACCCTGCTTTTCATTGGGTTACTCTGTCTGGCCCAATATGTCTTTCTGGTGCTTGTTCACCCGACACTTAGGGCCTGCAAAACCACGCCTGCCCCACTACACCTTCTCTCTGGGCATCTTAAAGCCACCCCATGTCTCACAGAAAATGCAAACCTTGAAAGAAAACCATAGGCAGACTCATTTTCTTATCTCTGATGTGCAGAAGAACTCTTTCTGTGAGCCTAGTCTGGGTCAAAACTGACTCTTCAGCCTAAGAGCACTGTTTAAATCCCTTGCTTAGCTCCTTCCCTTCAAGTCACCTGATAAGGACTTCTCATGTGGGTACAGGGGTTTCTTGCTTTACTAATTAATGTGGGTTTTTTGAAGCCTGCCTCTCTGTGGCCTCCACCTCCCACTTGCCTCTCTGCAATCAACCTTACAGCTCTGCATTCAGCTTCTGTCTCTCCAGTAACAGGGGTTAGGGCAGGGGTGGGCAATTGTAAGTGGGCGGAGGGCCACTTACTGAGTTTTGACAAGCCATTGAGGGCTGCATGATAGGCAGCTGGGGGAAAATAAATATTAATTTTCTAAATTTTGTAGGGGCCCAGTGCTGCACTAAGAATAGGTATATTACAGATGTTTGAGGTGTTCTTTATGCAGAGCAGAGCTTTGTAGCATGATCTTTTGACAATGTAGACATACTCTTGGACTGGACAGCTTGTCTTTCTACTGGAAACTGTATTATAAGAGCTCCCCTAAATCAGGGGTTAGCAACTTGCGGCCTGCTAAACCATTGGATCTGGCCAGTGGATGTAGGGCTTGGGCAACAGGGGACTTTGACTGCAGTTGCTTTTCCTGGCTTGTCAGAGAGACAAGTTTTGCTGGTGGCCACATCCAGTAGCTGCCAGTCTGCCCACTCACCTCTGAACCAGGCTGAAGCATTCTGGTCCATAACCGGAAAAGGTTGCTCTACTCTAGTTCTATCAAGAAAGAGGATGAGATAACAAGTCAGATGACTATCTGTTCTGAAATAAGTGAAGACAAAAAGGAAAATAAACAATACAATGAAATTGAGATGACTACATCTTCAGCTAGCTTAATTAATACAGCTCTTAACTTCAGGGCTAGGTAAAGACATTCAAAAAGCCTAAGGCAGAATCAGTCTAAGTAATGAAGTAAGGTTTTTATAAGTGGCATAGTTCGGAACAACAGTGAGCAGAACGTACACCTGCACCTTGGCAGGGGCAGGAGGGCAGCAGGGTAACTCTTAGATCAGGTTCTGCCATTTTTAAGCCAGTCTTTGTGTCGAACTTCTATTCTGTTATGGGTATAGGTTGGTTTTGTGTGCCAAATTTCTTTTTTGTTACAAGTATAGACTGGTTTCTGATCAGTTCTACTGGTAAAAGTATAATGTCTCTACCTGGCCCAGTAGAGCAATGCTGGGTTTGACCCCAAGATTTTAAGAAAATAAATCTGAAAAAGAAGGAAAGATTTTAAGAAAGAAACATTTCTTTTTCTAAGAGTTTCATGAAGAATTAACATTAGTTGTGGAAACTTGTATAAAAATCCATGTTATCCAATATTTGTCATGTTGTTGCTGGAATTTAGAAGTTGGTTAACACTAAAATATACACATTTAGGCAAATATGGTACTATTGGTGAACCTGGCCACCCAATAAGAACAACATTCTTGAACACTAAGTATTAGAGGTAGCCAAAACAAAATCTACAGGTTAGCTATAGCTGTTTATATTTATTTGTATAAGACATCATCCATCTTAACAAAGTAGGTGTTATTATGAGCACGGTAGGTTAAAAAGCAAAACATAACAAAAGCTGAATAATACAATAATCTATTCAAAAAAGCAAAAATTATGCATACCCTGCAGTATCAGCCACCCAAAAATGAAACTGAAATCTTAATAAAGGAATTGTAACTTTAGGAGAGATTTCTTCGACTAGTATCATAAGACAAGTTAACAGTATTTTTTAGAGTGAATCAATTTAGGTAACATTTTAGGATGTAGCCATTTTATTTTTCAAGGTATCATGTCAAAGCACTGTATATGAATCTGGGAATGCATGTGTGTTCGCTTCTAATCACATCAGAGTAGAAATGAGTTTATAAAGTGGCTAAATAACCAAATGTTATAATGGTTAATGTATAATGACCTAATTTTCTTTACTTTTATCTTGGAAAATCCAAGGTAGCCCATGTTACAATGTGAACATACGATATAGAGGTCACAATATGCAAGCACTGGGGTGAGGGGTGGGATTTGAATACTTAAACTGGGATAAAGCTTGAATGATAGCTTTACTGTATGCATTGCATACAATAGCCAAATATGGTATGAAAACATTTCAGACTTGTGTGTTAATCTTGTGTTTAGAGTGCAACCTGCTGCACTATTTGAAAGAAATGTCTTTAGTTAACATGCCATGACACCTGTTGGAATATACTGTGGCCTGCACACAACCACATTGTTTCAGTTTGCTTCAGGAGAAAAGGTTGCATTGAGCAAATTGGGAAACAAAGGGCACCTATACATGTGCAGCAAAGCTGTTTTGACATGCTGTAATTACATGATTAATCATGTCTGCCGGAGTGTGGTAATTAACATGCTCCAGCAGACTCCAGTGTCATGCGTATCCGTGCCCCTGTGCTGAAAAATGGTGGCAAGGGTACCTTAACTAAAGCTCATTTGATGAGCTTATTAGTTAAAGTACCCACACCGCCATTTTTCAGTCTGCGAACACATGTGATGTCCTGGGTGCTTTAATTAGCGCAGCTCTCAGAGCCGCTCTAATTAAAGCATCCTGGAGCATGTATATAAACGCCCAATGGCAATCCAAAAAGGAGCAGTCCATGAGGTTTTCTGTATGTGGAATGGACACATAGGTTTGTTTTTCTTTAAAAATAGACTAAATATTAGATTACTAGTCATTTCTAGCCTTAGGAGTAACAGGGATTTAGTGTAAACATCTGTGGAGGTAGAGGTTGATCCTACACTGGATTGTAAATGCCAGATTTCTTCGTAGTCCTGGCCCTAACTTCATCCCATTTGAATTCAAAATGCTCAGTACTAATGGCTAATTTACCAAACAAAAATATCTTTGTTTCTGGAGTTAGTGGCTGAACAGCCAAAATTGTTTCATATAAAATATATTTTAAAGATGTTGTTTTAGTTGTTTCAGAGGTGAATTGTGTTTATGGATAACTGCAATTATTGTGAGTGATTTGTTGAAGAACTGATGAGGGGCTTATATTTCAGTGAAACTTAATGTCTAAATGCACAAGAGAAGTGGAGACTTAGATGAAAAAGCAATTGAAAGGCAGGGATGAAGAAAGGATCACAGAAAAGAAAATAATCTCTAAGATGATTAGTGACCAACTGTATCTCTGACCACACAAGGAGTATCAAATCTACCCTGCCTTCCACCATGGCATGACACAAGGGATCTGTGAACAGCAACATGACCTGCCTGCTCAGGATGCACTATTTTGGAACCAGAATCATAGAAAATTAGGGTTGGAAGGGAACTCAGGAGGTCATCTAGTCCAACCACATGCTCAAAGCAGGACCATCCCCAGCTAGATCATCCCACCCAATCCTTTGTTTAGCAGGGTCTTAAAAATCTCCAAGGACGGAGAGTCCACAACTTCTGTTGGTAACCTGTTCCAGGGTTTTAATACCCTTCTGGCGGAAAAATTCTTCCTAATATTTAACCTGAGCTTCCCTTCCTGCAACTTGAGACTGTTGCTCCTTGATCTGTCATGTGCCACCACTGAGAACAGTTTAGCTCCATTGTCTTTCAACCCCCCCTCCCTCCCTTCAGGTAGTTGAAGGCTGCTATTAAATCCCCCCTCAGTTTTCTCTTCTCTAGACTAAATAAGCCCAGTTCCCTAAGTTTCTCCTCATAAGTCATATGCCTTAGCCTCTGAACCATTTTCATTCCCCTCTCTTGGACTCTCTCCAATTTTTCCACATCCTTTTTGTAGTGGGGGGCCAAAAACTGAACACAGTCAACTCCAGATGTGGCCTCACCAGTGCTGAATAGAGGGGAATAATCACTTCCCTTGCCTTGCTGGCAATGGTCCTACCAGCACAGGCCAGTATTCTATTAGTGTTTTTGGCAACAAGGGCACACTGTTGGCTCATATTCAGCTTATTGTCCACTGTAACTCTCAGGACCTCTTCTGCAAAGTTTATGCCCAGCCAGTCACCACCCAGCCTGTACCAGTGCATGGGATTGTTCCATCTTAAGTGCAGGACTTTGCACTTGTCCTTGTTGAATCTCATGAGATTTATTTTGGCCTAGTCCTCCAATTATTGTAGGTCACTCTGAATCCTAGCCCTACCCTCCGGTGTATTTACTACTCCCCCTAGCTTGACGTCATCTGCAAACTTGCTGAGGGTGCACTCTATGCCATCTTCCAGGTCTTTGATGAAGATATTGAACAAAACCAGCCCTGGGGCTCTTCATTTGATACCGAGCAATTGATTACAACACTCTGAGTCTGATTATCCAGCCAGTTTTCTATCCATCTTACAACCCATTCATCCAGCTCGCAGTTCCTTAGCTTGCCTGTCAGAATGTTGTGGGACTGTAGCAAAAGCCTCCCTAAAAGTAGCATAGATTAGTGTGGAAACAAAGCTTAATGTAGTCTGCTCAGCTCAGTGCCACAGTAAGCTGGCTGTACTACTTCTGGTGTATATGGTTCCATAGTGCCATACTGACCACAGAATACCTTTGTGCTATTCCACAGCTGCTGTCCTATCTCAATCCTAGCCATTTTTTCTCCCTCACATTTGTGCTTTTCTTTCTTTCTCTTCTCTCCTCCCTATTTCATTTTGATACCATATTATTTCTTATTTCTATTTTTCCATTCCTTTTATTTTGCTTGTACATTATTTGGGGTCTCCTTTGTGTGTGTCTCCACAATAATGGAAAGCTACCTGTTGCTAAGGGGTAGGCACCCACTGTGATGCTACCTGAGCTGAGATCTCCACTAGCATAAAAACTGATGTGCCCAGACTGTCCATACCACCAAAAAGTTATGCTGTCTATTGGCTTTGAAGGGTGTGTACAGCTGTTCACTGTACCCAGTTTACATTTATGAAGCACATGCAACCATGTGCTAATGCAGGGAACTGCATAGGGAACCTGGTGTAAGTAACGGGTTGGGGGCAGAGGCAGGCAGGATTGCAAGGGAGGGTGGGGCTAGCAGGTCTGCTGTAGGGTTTGGCAGGTCTAGGAGGGTTGGCAGGAACAAGGGGGGCTGGCAGATCTGTGGGGAAGGTAGGGTTATCCATCTAGGAGTGCAGGGGTTAGGGGGCTAGAAATAGCCAGGTCAGGCTTGGGGGATAGGAAGAGCAGAGCCCTGGGGCTTGAGTGAGCAACTGGCTATTCCTGGCACTGGGACTAAACTCTGAAATCATACAGGCTTTCGATAGATTTGGTTAACTAGTTCCAGGTCTAATTTAGTTCACCTAGTTAGGTCAATCTAAATGTAAAAGTTGTATATACCTGAAGACATCTTTGTTGCTACATCCTAAACTTCATATTGGTTCTAAGGAACAAGACGTAGGGGGATGGAATTAGAAGCCAGTGTGTTTCTCTTCTAACTTTTAAAAATTGTAAGCTATTACCTCCTGGAAAATAATTAAAGCATTCATAGATTTGGGTGAGTTCTAAATTAACTTGGGTCATTCAAGAAAAAGTTCTGGGTGTCACAGTAGACCATCCTGTGAAAATACTGTGCTGTAGCACTCAATGTGAGAGAATATTAGAGTACATAAGAAATGCGTTATTTGTTCCCAGAAACTCATGATTTTGGCAGAGGAAAGCATGTCTCAAACACGTTCTGCACTCAGTACAGCCACTCTGATTTCTATTACAAGCATGCATGATGCAAGGTTATTATCAAGCTGAATGCATTCATGGGTTTACAGATTCTTGAAGGGTTTAAATAAACTGCAGTTCTGTATTTCCTTTGAGTTTTATAATAATAAATTTAACTAAATCATTACGTAAGTTGCAGACCTAGAGTGCTATAGCTCAGATTGAATATGTGAAGGGTTTTTTTTTATGTGGCTATTTTGTCATATAATTGCCTGTCACATGCATCCTTATCCAAAAAGTATATAAATCACTGCTGCTCCTGACTTAGTGGAGTTACATGGACTTACGCTAGCTGTGTATTTTGTCCAAAGTATTTTGTGTATCTATATTTCAGTGTATTTAAAATGTCTTGCTAGGAATATATATTATATAATGTGTTGAAGTAATTTTGAAATGCTCAGACATAATAAGCCTTTTTCTCTGTGTTCTCTAAATTAGATATTTTGGATAGTTTTTTCATCCTTGTAACAGCTGGATTGATTTTATTGAATGTTTAGTCAAAATTAAAATACAGCATTTTAAATGAAACCTAAATGCAGCACAGTTATTAGTAACTGTAACATGGTTGTTTATTCATCCCCAGCTATTTGAAAAGTTAAACCATTCTTGTTTTGCCTAATCAGAAATTGTTTCCATGTTTTAAACTAGTCTTATATTATATCAAGTAAAATGTGACTCATTGATAATTTTGGCTTTGATTGGTAGCGTAATAACATTAAAACACAACAGTATTAAAATATCAGCATCCCCTATAGATTTGGGCATGCTTTAAAAGGTGTTTTTAAAAGATGGAATTAAACATTAGATGAAGTTAGTCAAAAATGTGCAAAAGGTAATCCCAGTGTTTTTTCCTGCCCATGTGCAGGGGGGCTGGACCTATTGATCTGTAAGGTCCCTTCCAGCCCCTAACAACTATGAATCGCCTCCATTAGGTAGAAAAGTAGGGCTTAGCAAGGTTTGGGAAGACAGATGTGCTGCAGCCTAAGCTCTCTGGTCCATTGCCTCTGGTAAAATGCTCCTCAGCCTTCTCACAAATTATGCTTCAACTGCAAACTCTTCAATTGCAAAAACAGTTGCAGCTCACCGCAGTCCCCACCATTTCCTTACCATCTGACTCCTTATGCAGTTTTCAGTATGAACCTAAAATTAAAATTGAACAAGATTGCAGTATGTCAAGGGAGAATTTATCCATGAAAGTTCAACAATTAGAAACCAAAATGTCTTTGGTCCTTTCACTCTTACATATATTATAGACTTGGCCCAAGAATTAGTTTTGAAATGTAATCTGACATGTCAAACGTCAACGAAAATTTAGAAGGTTTTACTAGGCAGTGAGTTCTCATAAGGGTTTTTGTCCACTTCTGGTTCACTAACCTGAAGGCTACGTTGGTTTGACAAACTGATCTTTAGGGGAGAAACCTGGTTACGATTGTAATCTTTCTTTTATCATTGTAACATTTTCTGTGAAAGAAAACTACAGCTAAATATCAGGTGGGAAATGGACTATATTATTATGTAGTAGATTTTTCAAATTCAATCAGGACAAATAGATAACTTAATTGAAAAAAAAACCAACCCATGAAAAAGTTAATGCTGAGGTTGTTGAGGTATCAGAATAAGTTCTTTTGTGCCTTTATTTGCAATTGCATAGTTGAAATGAGCCTTCTAAAAGGATTGAAATAATATATAAAATTTGACTTACCTGCTTGAAATGGGAGCTCTACTGTATTTTGTCTATATCTACACTAATATTCTATTAGCTTTTTAAAGACTTGGTTTTCTTTGTAGGAATGTAATGTCAGCCTCCTCTGTAATAGGTATGCCAATATGAATGAGGCTGTTGATATATAACATACTGCTGTACTAAATAAGGGTCCTGATTTGTTGGACCCATCCCCAAACAAACAAAAATTCACTATCTTTTGGATGAGACTGTTTCTTGAATGAGATCATTTAATGGCATACCAATGGCACAAATTGGTCCTGAATTTGGCTAAAACAAATAGCTAACAGGCACTGTAACCACTACTTTGTATTGTGCTTTGTGCATCCAAGGATCTTGGCCATGGGATTCATTTGAAGTGTTGCCTCTTAAGTCCCAAAAGGATAAGGCTCAACATGTAAAGAAAGGAAGAAAAAAAAAAACAATTTTTGTTCTACTTTGTTGGTTCTTTCTTGCTTTTTTTGTGATGATGATAATGCAGTTACTTAGCATGTGATAAGTGCTTTGCACTTCCAGAACTATGTCATAGCAGGAAATAGCCTATCCTTTTCTCTCTCTCTCTCTCTCTCTCTCTTATTTATCCTTCTTACTTTATTGGCAAGGATTTAACTAGCATAGGAAAGGCATGTTGTCATTTTCCCCCTTACAATATCAACTACAAACCTGCCAGAATTTAATAAGTATTGGAACACCTACAGTCTCACACTTGTTTTGACTTGTAGAGCAAGTGCACATAACTTGGAAGATGTAGAGAAATGTAAGTTGAATGAATAACACATGTTTATAAGCTAACTTTTTCATCAAACTGTTAGCTAATGAGGCTAGTCGTTTTCTATATATATATAAATATACATTTAATATAATTAGTTTAGACTATAAAAAGGAATGAAAGATACTGCAGGTTGACTCATTACAGGCGGATTATGTTAGAAGTTTACCCATGGTAATAGAGGACTCCACTGTGTCTTTCTGACAGTAGTGAATGTTAGAGTTTATGTAAAAGACAGGTATTGTAACATACCTGGGAACTCTCGGGAGTATTGTGGAAGATACCTTTCCACTCTGGAGAAGGCAAATCCCAGGAGAAATGATGAAGGAGGTAATCCTCGAGCTTTTTAAAGTATATTTAAAAGAGGAAAAAGTATATTTCCAAAAAAGATGAAAAAGTATATTTTATCACATATCAGGGTTCTAATCCAAGACAATTTTTCATTGACAATCTGAACATTTTTACTAACATCCAAACTTTTCTTCTATCACATATTTTACTGATATAAATTTTACACAATGTAAATATAAATCTTCTGCCAGGTCCTGCTCTGATGCTAATCCCTAGTCAGAAGGGTTGGGTTCACATTTAGGGGTTTAATACCAAACATAGTAAAAACATTTTTTAAAAAGTTTGGTTGTCATTAAAAAGTATTTAGTAAAAAGCATTTTCTTTGGTGGCAAACCTGGTTGACTGAAGCAATGGTTTTACACTATGCTGCCCAGGGGTCTCCTAATCACCTTCATATCCTGCTGCCCACCTCTTATCCTTCCCCCCACCAAATGGAAGGGGGTCCCTGCACAGGCACCAAAGAAACCTACCTACATCCCAGAAATATTGCAGGATAGAAAGCAGCAGTGGCAGCATATGGTTGCGGGGGAGGTGTGGTGGCGGTGGTTAGAGCAGTGGTTCTCAACCTTGCAGCTTTTAATGTGTTGTCTGGGCTGCACCCACACAACTAATTTCCTGTGCATCCATTGGAAAAATGTTTTGTTTTTTAAAACAATGGGCCAGAGCACCATGATGATTAGGATATGGGTTGAGAAACACTACTTTATAAGCTTCCTGCAGGGTGCTGTGCTTCCACCCAGAAACCAGGTGACATTGTTCTTCTCTGCCTGGCCTTCAGCACTCAGTCAGGTTTTTTTCTGAGGGTTCTTGAGTAAAGCAGACTAGTAGTTGCATTTTTACAGACAGTTCAAATTTATTTCCAGATTTCCTGAACAGGTTTTTTTATCCCGACTTTTACTGATTGGCCATAAATTTAAGGACAGTTAGCACCCTTGCCATACACCCTGCTACCTTTCATTCCTGCCTCCAATTTCCCTTTTCTCCTTTATACATAACTGGTGTCTGCTATTTCTTAAAGTTGATTATATTACATTGAGATTTTGAGAGTAGTAGAATACAGGTATCTTACCACTATAAAAACTAGTAACCAATAACTAGAAGTTTTCAAATGTATATTTTGTGAACCCATAAAAGCTAACATTTCTGGTGGTATCCCTTTAGTTTTCAGTGATAAAACTAAAGATACAGAGTGAAGATTTAATAGACTAGACTTAGATCCCTGAATACTAAAAGTTATTATTTTATGAAATACTGAATACTGCAATAGGTTATTTAAACTTAACCATAAGCAATTAAAATATATTCACATTTATAAAAATTCAACAAAATACAATACTGATGCTATGCCCAGGTGGGTTCTAAAAAAAATCTTAATTATAGCCTACCACTCCAAGGTTTCATTCACTGGATCCAGAATGGATCCAGTGAATGAAAGCTTTCTAATTAACTGCACTCAACTTTGGATTGGGCCTTAAGTCATAAACTTCAATAATTCTGAGTGCTTATGAAGATATTATTGAGTTGATTTCTCTTTTACTGAAGCTGGCATGAAAAGCACAACATTTTGTCAAGCCAGTTCTCAACCTTTAGAAAGAATTCTAAATTTCAGACCTGCCAAATTCTATTCAGCTGAGCGGGTAGCTGATTAACCTTGTTGACTCCAGTTCTTGTGAAATGACCCCTCACTTTCATCAATGCAACTGGCATCAGAATGTTACCCAACATGTTTTCTGTTTTGTAATTTAATAAAAAGATTATTATACATAAACACTATTTATATTGCTCTTTCAAAACCACATCTGGAGACCCCTAATTATTTTAAATAAAACAAGCTCAGTAATAATAAATACAGAATCACTCAAATATACAGTACATCAATAAAGCTCTTCTAGGACCATAAGCACTGCAATGAAAATTTAATATTGCTGTACATTTAACTCTCTTTTCTAACTCACAATTTTCACTGTTTTCAGTACTGATTATTTCTGAGTAGGGTCTGGAAAAGTGGTCCATAGAATTCGATCAGGCAGATTAAATTTAGTAATCCAAAAGCTGAACTGTTACATACACATTTAGGTTTTCTATTAGAAGATGCTCTTAATTACTTTGATTTTTAAAGTGTACTTCATAATAGTTCTTCCTAAGAATTCCATTTAACTAAAATGCTTTTATCTTTTAGAAGATAGTGCTCCTTATCTACATGTTGCTGAAGGCATATTGACTTCAACAAGCTTTGGATCAGGTCCTGCAGTTTTAGGGTTTTTGCAGTGCAGCAATAAAATATGTATTTGTTTAGTTAGGTCTAATACTAGCTTCTAAAATTGAGAACCTGTGTAAGCCTGTGCGAATACACAAAGCTTTTAACATACAAGCAGGACATGGTAACACATCCACGTGTATTTGACATATGAAATACGATTGTTTTGCTAAATGTGGCTCTGGCTCTTAATTCCTGATATATTTAATTGAAAATATTTGTATGTTAGAGTAAATGGTTTTATCTTTCTCCTTAGAGCATATCAATCTGCCACCTACATGCCTTTCAGTTTGTTGCCATTTTTTGTTAAATATGGTGTTATATTTTAAAAATTTAAGTAAAGGAAAGACAAATGGATTCTTGGTATTTGAATTTTTGGGGAGAAGAGCAAGAAGGGGGTAAATAGCTGTTTGATGTCTGTCTTTTCACAGTAGCCAAATAGCTAATTCCTGGGGCCTCTGACCTTTCAGTGTCCTGTAACAGAGTATTTGCATTAATCTGTTGCTTATCTGTCACCTACCACATTTGATATTTCCAGCCTCTGCTTCTAATTATCAGTCATTAGAAGCAGCACTGAGTAATTTCAGAAGAAAACTCCTGGAACCTTTGACCTGTTTTTGTCAGATAACCACAAGTATTCACTATAGATAAACTATCATTTCATTGTATTCAAGATGTAAACGAGTGTAGTTTGTAGTGTATCAGTTTACTGTAACCTCTATCACCTTGAAGTGGTTAAAACTGACTGGTTTACTTTCATGCTATGAGAAGAATTCAGAGTCAAATGGTGAAATTTAGTGAGATTAGTATAAATGGCATCTTACAGTCACATGATCTGCAATGGTCATAAGTTTGCTTTTAGATATTTGCAACAGCTAAAAATGACAAGAACCTGATTAGTCAAGTTTCATAACTGTAATATCTTTATGTTAAATTGGGATCTTGGCCCTTACAATAGAGTTTATAAAATAAAACTGTTAAATCTTAATTTTTGTTCAACAGTTTGCTAAAAAACCCCCCCCCAATAATCAAATTAAAAAATAGCGTATGTAACATGCCACATTATGCTGTAGATTGTCCCTTTAAGTCAGTTATTAATGGCTGTTGGTACATTATACATACTCAAACTTGTTCTATACCTTGTTAGAACTTACGTTGAATTGGATATCATTTTTTTCTTTCTTTTTCTTTTTTAAATAATCCATGTATGTGTGTGTGTTGAGGGGACGAAAGGGAGGTTGTTTGATTTTTTCAGGAGATCAAGTCCTTTGGTGTTACAAACCAGCAGAGTTCCATTGATTTGCAATGGAGCCTCATAAATTCATACAAGTGGTGAACTTATACCAGTCTTTTTAAAATATATATAAATGATAACCTACTTTTGTGTGTGTTTTTGTTTATAATGAAGTATAATCTGAATACATTATGAGCTTGAGTGTTTCATTGGTCATATTGATGGGTGGCAAAATATGAGCAGATGGTAAAAGAGCAGTCATATGTTTCAAGAGTCCTTTGTACTGTTGCTGAATGAATTGTCCTGATACAGTATTAAACATTTATATTGGAGATGTGCTTTAAGTTGAAACTTAGAAATCTGAGTCTGGTTAATTATTACAACCAAGGACCTCTTCAGACATTTTTGCAATAGTCAGCATTGGCCTTGATTTTCTAATCAAATATTAATTGGAGTAATCTTATTCTGTTCCACCCACAGTTTCAGAAGGTATACTGAATTTACAAGTTAAAATGCTGGCCCCATGAAGTCAATCCTAAACTCAGTGAGGTTGGGATTTCACCCAGAAATTGTATTTTCAGCTGATCTCTTCATCCAGCTCTTTATTTAACTACTCTTGTTTTTTTGTGGAATTTATCCTTGGTGATTGCAACTTATCTAATTTTAAATTCTGTTCTGGCTGAAGATTAGTCCTCGGGGGATGCATTATAGCAACTAAGCCTGTGTGCGCTTTCCATATGGCAACACTGACTTTTCTTTGGAACTAGATGCAACCTAGATCAGTAATATCTCCATGAGCCATGCTTTAATTATTTTTTCACTAAACAGCAAATAATTATCAGTACTCTTTCAGCAGTTGTGTGTGCTCATGAGAGAATACAATTAATACTGTAACTTGAAGTGCATTGTTATTTGTGTCCAAGTTGCTTAAGTGTTTCCAAACAAATGTTATTAATTAGAATATACTGTCAAGCAACTAGGCAAAAGTAGGCCAAAATCCCCATTTAGAATGCAATATGACGTTCTCAGTGACAGTGATTAGTCCTTAAATAAAAGCTCCTGATTGAATAAGTAGTAACCAGAAATACTGAACCGGGTCCTGATTTAATGTTATTTTTAAATGATTGTATGGACAAAAACTTTGGCACATCTGTATCCATATAGTCTTCCAGAAATGTTCAGTTATTAAAAGCTTACAACAAAGTAGTCATAGAGAAAACAAACCAACCACGAGTAACTTTTTCTTTGCTAAGGCATTTGCATACCTTCATTCTTGCTATATCCTTAGTAAAGAAAGGATATAAATGTTCTTTTCTTCAGAAACAGGTTTACTCTCAGTATACATCTTGCAGTTAAGGAGCTAGCAATGGAGCTACTAAATAGACTGCATCCTGTTTCTCCTCAGTGGCAGCCCATTCATCTTGAGCTATGAGTGGCCAGTTTTCATACTTCTGCCTTTTTTCTCTCTTGACTTTCTCTGCTAGGCTTTTAAAATCACAAATTGTTCACATCTAAATATGGGTTTGAACAAACTAAACCTTAAAGAGGAGTTGTATCATTCTGTGTCAGTAAAGTAATTTCATCTTTACTCCAGTAAAGACACTCTTACAGATAATATATTTTGCACATGACAGTGATTAAGACAAAATTGTCATCAGATTTGCATGTTTTAAGCAATTCCATATAACTGAAAGTCTTTCTGATTAACATTTTTGATGGAGCGACTATTTAGTCCCTAACTATACTTTCATCAGAAGTGACCATAGGTGATGTAACTAACATCTGAAAGGAGGTTCAAAGCTTTTTTTTCAGGGGCAGTTTCCCAACCCTACATTCTGAATATGTACTTACTATGTATGCACTCACAGACATCTAGCCTACTTTCCCTTTTATATCCAGAGTCTAAGCTAGATCCACAAAATAAAAGGAGAAGGTAGAAAGATCGTAGCGGGGCTGAACAGAGCTTGACATGTATATGTTTGTCCAAACTGAGACCCAACTCTGAACATTTGGGTCTGCATCCATCACTAGTAAACAAATGCTGCCTGCTTGGTGGGGTAGATAAAATAGCTTTGCACATCTCAAATCCATTCAGGTACAGAACATGAATGTGGCAGGGATCTGCTGCACCTAATGCCCCATGGGAACTGTACACAGACACATGCACTTGTGTGCGCATGTATTAGAAAAAAGCTTTTAGAGTAAAATTAATCATAAATCATTACCTCTAATTTCCAGAAAATGAGTTTTTTCTTTATATATTTTGATACTTACACTTAAGCTACAGATGTTTATCCTAGGATAAACCATTTTATCCTAGGATAAAGTGCATTGTTCAGACATCCATTTTCCTAGGATAAATCCTAAAAAAAGGTTAATGGGATAAAAAGTACAAACAGTTTATCTTGGGACACCTGAAATTGCATCCAAATGGTTATCCTAGGATAGGATAATTGAATCAGTGGCAGAAAAGCAGCAGTGCATTCAGCTGTTCACTAAATCCTGATTAGAAGGCTGATGTGCATACACACCAGGAAATTTCTGTTCCAGAACTAACACAGGTACAACTAATTCAGAGACAAATGCTATGTACATTCCTAGCCTTATTGCTAAATCCTATTTTATTTTAGGTGCCCAAATGGCACATTCAAACCATAAAACTACAGTTCCTGGTACTTAGGCACAGTTTTAAGTTCAGCCCTATTATGCACACTCCCAATGAATGCACAACAGTCCTGCCTTTTAACTGAGTTTCTGCACAGTGAATTAGGATCAGTTTAATCACATGTGTGAAGCTGAGTAAACCAAATCATTTTATTAGTAAAAAACTAGAACTAGTGAGCATTACAAAGAGGAGAAATTTCCTTCAACCTTTTAGCCCAATAGCCTAGTGGCTATGGCAGTTATCCGGGAGTGGCTTCTAGGTCCACCTCAACAAGAGGTTTGAAATTTGTGTTTTAGCATCTGAGAGAAATGCTCTAACCTCCAGACCCCAGACTCAGCATTACCCAGTCTTCCCTCCAGGCTTCCCTTTGAAACTATCACACTAGTCAGCTAAAAGAGAGGCCAGAAGGGAGAGAATAAGCCAGAGGGTGGCTCAGTAACATGGCAGCTGCCTTCAGGGGCAGGTGATCCTCTAATATGGGGCAGAAACTTTCCCAATGCTGTTTATCCATTTTATCCAATGACTTTTAAATGCAAGGTGCAGTGGGTCAGGCACCAGTTCAAACCCCTTTTGATGAAGTGAGTCTAGAACCTGGCCCCTTGCTCCTGGATAAGTGCTTAAATGACTAATCTATTGGGCTAAAAGTTTGGAGGGCTCCTCTTCTTTGTTTCCTCCTCTATTTTAATTCCAGCAGGCATACACATGGGGGAATTTTACTTCACAAATATAGTTATGTGGCTGTGTACATGTGATTTAGGTGTGTAAAGCAAAATAGTATTTAGCCCTTAGTCTGCCAAAAATGTTCATTCCTGAAACTAGGGGAAAAGTTCAGCCAGTGTCAGATGATTCATCCTGATTTACTTTTCTGGAAGATCTGGCTTACTATCCTTACTGTCCTGATCAACTAATTACCATGTTAGATTTAGCCTCTGCTGGAATTGTATAGCAAGTACAAGGCATAACTAGAGAAAAGACAGAGAATAAATGTATTTAAATGCTTTATTTGCAGTGTGAGTGCCAAAACCACTTAGCTCTGACCGGTGGTTCTCTTGCTCAGACCACCGACAAGAGGACACTTACACCATAAGATGACAGCATGTGTTAATTTATATTGCAGTAGCTGCTTCTTAAGTGTACTATAACTGTTACATATTTAACATCAGAATTTATTGCCTCAGACAGGAGTGGTCCACTCTCTCTCTTTTCTCTTCTGATTATTACTTCAATATTGTACTCCAAACTCATCTATGGCTCCCAAATAATTGCTTCTGTATGTATAGTCTCTGATCCTTCTGCAACTTTCATTTTGTCCATATTTCTTTACAACATGCCCCCTTTCAGCTTTATTGATGTTCTTTCCACTCTGGCCTCTGTAATTTGTATAAAACCACTGAGGTTTTTTCCTTTTGAACTGAAGACACTTGGCTTGTGAAGTTTCCTTTAACTGGAAGTATGTCTGGGTTTGTGGTTTTATTATTTGCACAGTTTTCTATCATCCTGTTTGTTTGGTTTTCATTTCTAAGCATAGCGAATGTTCAGTTAATCATGGGAAATGTATAATTTTATTGCTTTAATGTAATTACATTTTTTTAATAGTTGAAAGAGACAAGGACTTTTCTCATCAGCGAAGGCATTACAAAGAATTTCGGTTTGACCTGACTCAAATCCCACATGGAGAAGCAGTGACAGCAGCTGAATTCCGGATTTACAAGGACCGAAGCAGCAGTCGGTTTGAGAATGAAACCATTCAGATTAGCATATATCAGATCATCAAGGAATACCCAAACAGGTACTCTTTGTGTGAGTGTGTGTGTATTACATTTCAAATAATTTCTCATGTTTGCACTCTCTAAAATGGAGGAATAATACCCAGTCAGCTTTCAGGAATGCACCTTCTGCAAGATCTTGTTTCTTGTCAGTTAATTTTACAGATGTTATTTCCTAGAAAACAATAACAAAGACCGGGCTAGAAAAAAAATACCTGGCATGAAACGATTTCAGTGTCACAGAACCTTAAATTTTCCCAACTGATTATCTAATCTGCATATCCACTGTCCCTTTTTCTGTGTGCAGGCATGTAGCTAGATTAAGTTCACAGTTCTGGATGAACAAAGATGGAATCACATGCACAATTTAAGTGTCCAAGAAAATATATCCCTCATTGAAATAGGGAACACCACAAGCCAAGTGTCACTGTGAAATTTAAAAGGACACACTTTATGGTTCAACTTCATTTATTTTTGCAGAAGCAAAAGCTGTATTCATTTTTAACTGTCCAGGACTAATATGTATAATTAACTTAGATTAGGTCATGTATACACTTTATAATAAGATATTGCACATAAGCTAAAAGTGAATGGGAAGACAGCAATTACAAGTGGACGAGGCAATATTCTAAGTTTACAGAAAGCTCTGTGGAAGAAGTTTTCAAGATATACACCACTAAAACAGGTTTTCAAAGGACCTCAGCATCCAAAGCATCCCATTAGAATCAGCAGCAGACCCAAGATGCTACCAAGTAAAGCTGTGCAAATAAAAGATTTTTCAATTGAGACACCAAACAATAAAATTATAAAAAGAAGAAAAAAAAGAACAATGCCAGATTAATGATCTGGGGTTTTTTTACCACCAGAAAGAAGAACCCTCCCCACCTCAATTTTGTGTGGGACAAATTAAACATTAAAGAAATCATGTCCTTTCTGGCCATTAAAATAAAAAAGCAAAATAGTGTAAACTAAGACCTACATTTTAAGTTGGACTGACAGAAAACCCAAAACAAATAAACAAGCTCCTCCCCACCCCACTCCCAAAAAATAAACCCAGCAAGGAGGAGAATACCTGGTGAAAGTCCCACCTTTTACCAAATACCACAGGAGTTAGGCATTTATCCAGGATGTGGCAAGACAGGGTTCAAATCCCATCTCTGCTTGATGGGATTTCTTCTTCTTTTATTCTCCTACAGGGAAGCTTAACCACTAGGCTTTAAAGATATTTGTACTTTCTCCTGCTGGCCCTGTGAATATTTAGGGATTTTATATCAAGTTTATTTCAAGTCAAAAGAGATTAAAAGCAACTTAATCCAGAACAGCCCTTCTAGGGCCACACTACATGAATGGGGATCCAACTTGCAAAACCATTTGAAAGAACTGCAACAATAGGCTCTGAAAAGAGGCTGTGAAGCGGTAGAGAGCCTAAGGGAAGGGTATCTTTTAAGTAGATATATATCAAGGTGTCAATGAAATAAGGTCTTTGTCTCTAACCCAAAAAGATTGTGAAGTAATGGTAAGGGGTAATTTTCTAACCTTTTGATGTTCTGGACTTTTTCAGTAACTGTTTCCTAACAAATTACTCCACTGAGAGAGGAAAAACTTCTAGTGCTCTGAGATTAATCTGAATGTCTAACAAGTACCCAAACCTGCTACTGTGAGAATAAGCATACGCCCTATATAATAGCTACAGTGTATGATAGTCTGCTGATCTCTGGGCGTATCTACATGTTGCCCTATGTCACTGTACAACATATTACAGTGATGTCATGATGTAGTGATCATGTGAGTCTACACATGATTGGCAGCTACTTTGCTGTAGTGGCATGCACCCCTGTTCCAGTGTGCTGCTATGGCAAAGTAGCAGCGAAAACTAACAATGTGTTGTGCGCACGGAACAGTACAGGCAGTTACTGCACCATGCTTTAGTACATCCTTAGTTCAAAAGGAAGTACTAAATCACGGCGCCATAACAACATCACTGTAGGGCAACATGTAGATGCGCCATATAAATTTCAAAGTCTTCACTTATGTTAGGTTCATGAACATACAAACTCTTGATGCTGATGGTCTTGCTAGTCTTGAATGTTTAATTGTGTACAGGCAGATGTCTCAGGGGGACAAGCTGGACAGTAGAATTGGGGAAGGTTCACATGCTACATCCAAAGTTCATCTTGGCTGATGTACATTACTTAGGTTTGAAACCTGGAGAGTTTGTTGGTCTCTCACCTGCTTCTAGATGTCCAGGTCGCAACAGTTGCCCAAAATGTTTTTATCATTTGTGCTTGGCAAAAAAATGTATATCCTTTGTTTTTGAGTGTAGACCTCATTAGAGTGATTCATTATTCTACCATCTAAAGGTTGTACTGGTCATATGGGACTACTTGTTATAAAGATAATTGCAGTTGCTTATTGCTTAATATGCAGTAGCTACATTGATCAGTTAGTTTCTGAGTGAAGCTAGACATGGTTATTGACACACAGGGCCTCAGACTGACTCTTGCTGACCTCAAAAACCTGTCTTCTTGTGTTATATTGCGTCATCTGGAGTCAGCAGAGTGACTTCTATTTCAGCTTGGAAAGTGATGGGGGGTGGGGGGATGTTTGATAAAGGGTCCTAAATTCTGGGACATCTCATACCTTTTGACCATGAGAAGTGAGATCTTCTAGATTTTAGTTGCTCAGGAATGTTTATTTGTAGTCTCAGATATTATTCTGTCAATGGCTGTGTGCCACTAACATAAGTGAATTGAATTCTCTTGGAGTTTGCTGAATGACAGCAGTAGACATTGATGTCTCTATTTAATCCAAGAATATGTGAAGCAGAACCAATGGCAATGCAAACTGTCCTATGCATTCCTGCCAATGTGCCCTAGCCTGAGGTGGATTGGCTGTTTCTAGTTCTGGAAGTCACATTTATACGGAATACCTCCTTAGTCAGAGTCTGCTAGCAGACAGCCATCATCTTAACTCAGCTTAATTCATCTTGCATTAGGGAATTCTCAGACAGCATAAGAATGCCATGGCAGCTCCTTCAAATGATGGTGTGAAGCTGGAGATAAAGGAGCACTTGGAAGACAGCTCTGTGTAATTTCAAAGTGGTCATGATCTGGTTTGGAACAGATCTTTTCCAGAATCAAGGGGTAAGAAAGTAAAAGACAGCTTTTTTACTGCCTTTATCTCCCCAACCAAGCTTTTTGCTGAGCAAAGTCATAAGATATGGAGCTGCATACATTTTTTCCTGAGATTCCTGGGTTTATTGGTTTTTTTGTTGTGGACAGCTGACTCCAAGGGAGTGGACTAAGACCACGAAACTCATTTCATGTAGATAATCAATAGTCTTTACGCAGGGAAAATCCTTCTGCAGTTCCTGGAGATACATTAATATGGCAACCTTTTTTTTTCACTTAAATTCTGCATAAAGATGTTAAGTTTCCATTTCAGGCTACTTCATATCATTTAATTTTTTCTTTACATATGGTTAGCTACTCTTTTATAGGAAACATGAATTTTACATATTTGGAGCTGCATTCCAATTCTGCCTTTCATTCACAATGCACCCAATGTTGCTTTTCAGTCAATAATGGAGCATTTTGAGGTAGAAAATTAATAAAAAATGTGGTGCACAGTTGGGTTCAGTGGTCTCAAGTGAAGGGTGAAATCCTGGCCCCATGTAAATTAATGGCAGCCTTCCCAGTGACTTCACTGGAATACAGGATATCATCCTGAATTTGTAACAAACTGAGAAAAAAATCAAGTTATAAGTAACCTCCTTTTTCATTGTAAATATTTTGCAGTTCTTTAGGAAGTTCTGTTGACCTGGGCTACATTCCTAACAGAGATCCAGAAGTGAAAGGCTCTATATCTTATTACCAGACCCTTGAGACATCATTTCTAGTTTTCTGTAGTTTCCTAAAATGAATTATTTGTTCATCTGCCAAACCAAAGGGGAAGAATAATCAATCTGTTGGATCCAGTTACATTACTTGATCACCTTGCATGAGGAAAGGTTGAAATACCAATCCCAAAGAGTAGCTGTGTTCATGTCTGTTGCAGTGGTATAAGCAGAATAAGTTAAATTGTCTAACTCTGAAACTGCTCCTGGGCCAAAACTCTTTTTGGAAAATTTGCCCCTAATAATGATCTGGGGTCTAGACCCATTATAAGACCTTATTTTCTTCCTGTATAAAAAGGCACTGATCAAATTGACATTTGAAGGGATGTATCTGAGGACATGTTTTGGATTTTTTCTGGTACCAGTCCAAAGCTGGGATTTTATTTCATCATTAGTATAGAAGCCATCAGCTTTGAGGATCAGACAGTAAAAATACAAATATACAATGAGCAATGTTGCAAAGATAAAAGGTGAAGTCCAAACCCTGTACAATGGACCTTTTTGCAAGGACAGCAAATTTGAATGCTAGTGTGAGTTCTAAAGAAAAACATTTTTAACAGTCGTTATAACATATACTCCTTTGTATGAAGTCTGTCTGAAACTACTGGGACATTTATTATCAGTTTAAAGTTGTTTCAAATTTGTTTGTTTTTAAAACTTACTATAAAACCCTTTTTCACTAAATGTTTTTCCTGTTTACATGTTTACTGTGTTGAGTAATTTATTATAGGGTACTTTTACATGTGTAGTGGGGGTGAGGGGAAGTGCTGCTATAGTCTCATAGTTTCATAGTAGCTAGAGTTGGAAGGGACCTAGGTAGATCATCTAGTCCGACCCCCTGCCTTGGCAGGAAAGAGCACCGGGGTCAGATGACCCCGGCAAGGTGCTCATCTAACTTCCTTTTAAAAATCCCCAGGCTAGGAGCCTGCACCACTTCCCCTGGAAGCCGGTTCCAGGCCCTAGCCGCCCTGACTGTGAAGTAGCGCCTCCTAATATCTAATCTAAACCTACCCTCCGCCAGCTTGTGACCGTTATTCCTGGTCACTCCTGGCAGCACACGGGGGAACAGGGACTCCCCCAATACCTGCTGATCCCCCCTGACCAGTTTGTAGCAGGCCACAAGGTCCCCCCTTAACCTTCTCTTGTGGAGGCTAAACAGGTTCAGGTCCCGTAGCCTCTCCTCATAAGGCCTGCCCTGCTGACCCCTGATCATACGAGTGGCCCTCCTCTGAACTCTTTCCATATCGTCCACGTCCCTCTTGAAGTGTGGCGCCCAGAACTGGATGCAGTACTCCAGCTGCGGCCTGACCAGTGCCGCATAGAGGGGGAGGATCACCTCCCTGGACCTGCTCGAGATGCATCTGTGGATGCATGACAGGGTACGGTTGGCCTTCTTGACTGCCTCCCCACACTGCTGGCCCATGTTCATCGTGGAGTCAATGACGACTCCAAGATCCTTTTCCGTCTCCGTGCTGGCAAGAGGGGAGTTCCCCAACCTGTAAGTGTGGTGCCGGTTCTTCCTCCCCATGTGCAACACCTTGCACTTATCAGTGTTAAACCCCATCCTATTCTCATCCGCCCACCGTTGCAACCTGTCAAGGTCAGCTTGTAGCCTATTGCACCCTTCTAGTGCACCCACATCCCCCCACATCTTAGTGTCATCAGCAAACTTGAACAGGGTGCTTTCTACCCCCTCATCCAAGTCACTGATGAAGATGTTGAACAGTGCGGGCCCGAGGACCGAGCCCTGCGCAGCCCCACTGCCCACGTCCTTCCAGGTCGAGAAGAACCCATCCACTACCACCCTCTGGGTGCGGCCCTCCAACCAGTTAGCGACCCATTTGACTGTGTGGGCATCGACACCACAGTCTCCCAGCTTTTTGATGAGGACAGGGTGAGAGACAGTGTCGAAAGCCTTCCGGAAGTCCAGAAAGACTACATCCACAGCAACCCCTGCGTCTAATGATTTGGTGACCTGATCGTAAAAGGCCACCAGGTTGGTCTGACAAGACCTGCCACTGATGAACCCATGTTGGTTGCCCCTGAGCATGCATTCCCCCGCAAGGCCCTCCTGGATGTGTGCCAGGATAATTTTTTCAAAGAGCTTACCCGGGATTGAGGTCAGACTAACTGGCCTGTAATTTCCCGGGTCCTCTTTTTTTCCCTTTTTGAAGATAGGGACCACACTGGCCCTCTTCCAGTCCTCCGGCACCTCACCAGAGCACCACGAGTGCTCATAGAGCCACGCCAGGGGTCCCGCAATGACCTCGGCCAGTTCCTGTAGAACCCTAGGGTGAAGATCGTCCAGACCAGCGGACTTGAACACGTCCAGCCTCTCCAGAAGTACCCTAACTAACTCCTCGCTAACCCCTGGCCCAGGCGTGTCTCTCCTGGGGCCCGAGGGGGGCCCAGCAGGGAGGTGGCTGAACTGGTCCCTACTTAGGAAGACGGAGGCAAAGAAATCGTTAAATATGTTAGCTTTGTCATCTGGCATGACGACTAAGTTGCCCATCGTGTCCTGCAGGGGCCCCACATTACCCGGGACCCTCTTTTTACCCCCTATGTATTTGAAGAAGGACTTCTTATTGTCCTTAATCCGGGAAGCTAGTCCTATCTCCATCTCTGCCTTGGCCTTCCTGACTGCCCCCCTACATCCTTGGGCGACTGTAACATAGTCCTTCTTGGTGATGACCCCATCCCTCCATTGGGTGTATGCCTCCCTTTTAGCAAGAAGACATTCCCAGATGCTCCTAGTGAGCCATGGGGGTTTATGTGCCCTCCTGCTCCCTTTGACCCTTGTTGGGATTACCTCCCTTTGGGCATGGAGGATCGTCTCCTTAAGGAGCAACCACTCACCTTGGACATCTGGCTCCCTTCCCCTCTGGGTCCTCAGCGCTTCCCCAACTATCCTCCTTAGCTTGTTGAAGTCAGCCCTCCTAAAGTCTAGGGCTGTTGCCTTGCTGCAGCCCTTTGCCACCTTACGCTGGATGGTGAATTCCAGCAAGCGATGATCACTGTCTCCCAGGTGGCCCATCACCCGCAGCCCCCTCACCAGGTTGTCACCCATGGCCAGCACCAGGTCCAACAAGGCGTCTCCCCTGGTGGGGCTATGTCTCTTGTATCAGCATACCTGCACTTAAAACTGGCAGCAGAGACACTTGAATTAAAGCTTGCTCAATGAGCTTTAGTTCAAGTGCTCCTACCACCATTTTTAAGCATGGGGATGCTGGTACATGAGGCACAGGAAGTAATTGCCACACTCCGGAAGACTCAATTAATCAAATAAGCTCCGACGCTCAGGATTTCCAGTGTGTCAGAGCAGCTTCCGCACTCATTGCTTAGGTTCCCATAAGTTGCTCCTGGGTCATCTTGTCCAATCTCTGCTCCCCCATCTCTTGCCCCAAAATTAAAACGCCGTAGAATATAAAATATCTGTCCTCCAAATGAGTTTACATAAATGTTCCTTTGGGCGCATTTGTTACTGAAGGATAACGAATTATTGATAAATAATCATCTTAAATGAGTATCCCATTTACAGCTAGACTTTTAACTTTTAAAGTTCTGGTAAAACTGCTTATTAGAGAAAAAAATTGGCTCTAGAGGATACTGTTTATGAGCTTGTGGTGCGTTGTTAATTTGTTCAGTTCTTGAGTAGCAGGTCAGGGTCTCTTGAATTGTATGATTGTTTTCATGTTAGTTATACCCAGAGGGAGCAGTACATTTTCTTCTTGTGTGGCCATTAACACATTTCCACTATAATAGATTAGTTAGGAACATAGTACAAAAATGTCACCACTGCAAGTCTAACTTAACAGAGACAATGGGGAGAATTACAAAATGTAATTAAGTGTTTTTTTGTTTTCAAATGGCAATTTCTTTACCATAATCACATTTTTCTAGCTCTAATCCTTTGAACATTTGCACACTAGAATACATGTGTATGTAGTTTCTTTAAGCTCAGTCAGTCTGATGTTCAGAGTTGCTGAAACTTGTTGATCCCATTGACTACTACAAGTGCTGCAGGGGCTTAAAAACTGAGGATCACAGATGCAGAAATTACTCACATGTGTAAGCATTTGTAGGATCCAAGCCTGCATTTACATCTAAAAATGAGCAGCGAGTCATGGGTAGTTACTATTTACACTGCCATTGTAACATCTTTGTGCATGAAGGATGCAGTAGCACTTGCCTGAGGCCACCATCATTTTAGTGGGTTTGTTTTATAAGCTCATTGTCAACTGTAACCTATTTTCCTAAAACCTATGTTTGTTCTGTGCTTAACAATATAGTTTGTTCTGATGCAGCAATATAGAGGAATGGGTCAAGCCTGCTGTGACTCATTTACCATTGTGAAACAACTGATATTTTAAATAAAATGTTTTTTTTTAAATGATGTTTTGGTGACTAATGATGGCAGAAAACATCAATTCATTTCGTATGCTGAAGATTATTAGTAACAAGAATAAACAGAGAGAAGAAAGTTTGATAAGAACAAGCGCACCGCTTTGAAGAACGTAAACTCGTGGTGCTCTGGCGAGGTGCCGGAGGACTGGAAGAGGGCCAATGTGGTCCCTATCTTCAAAAAGGGAAAAAAAGAGGACCCGGGAAATTACAGGCCAGTTAGTCTGACCTCAATCCTGGGTAAGCTCTTTGAAAAAATTATCCTGGCACACATCCAGGAGGGCCTTGCGGGGGAATGCATGCTCAGGGGCAACCAACATGGGTTCATCAGTGGCAGGTCTTGTCAGACCAACCTGGTGGCCTTTTACGATCAGGTCACCAAATCATTAGACGCAGGGGTTGCTGTGGATGTAGTCTTTTTGGACTTCCGGAAGGCTTTCGACACTGTCTCTCACCCTGTCCTCATCAAAAAGCTGGGAGACTGTGGTGTCGATGCCCACACGGTCAAATGGGTCGCCAACTGGTTGGAGGGCCGCACCCAGAGGGTGGTAGTGGATGGGTTCTTCTCGACCTGGAAGGATGTGGGCAGTGGGGTTCCGCAGGGCTCGGTCCTCGGGCCCGCACTGTTCAACATCTTCATCAGTGACTTGGATGAGGGGGTAGAAAGCACCCTGTTCAAGTTTGCTGATGACACTAAGATGTGGGGGGATGTGGGTGCACTAGAAGGGTGCAATAGGCTACAAGCTGACCTTGACAGGTTGCAACGGTGGGCGGATGAGAATAGGATGGGGTTTAACACTGATAAGTGCAAGGTGTTGCACATGGGGAGGAAGAACCGGCACCACACTTACAGGTTGGGGAACTCCCCTCTTGCCAGCACGGAGACGGAAAAGGATCTTGGAGTCGTCATTGACTCCACGATGAACATGGGCCGGCAGTGTGGGGAGGCAGTCAAGAAGGCCAATCGTACCCTGTCATGCATCCACAGATGCATCTCGAGCAGGTCCAGGGAGGTGATCCTCCCCCTCTATGCGGCACTGGTCAGGCCGCAGCTGGAGTACTGCGTCCAGTTCTGGGCGCCACACTTCAAGAGGGACGTGGACAATATGGAAAGAGTTCAGAGGAGGGCCACTCGTATGATCAGGGGTCAGCAGGGCAGGCCTTATGAGGAGAGGCTACGGGACCTGAACCTGTTTAGCCTCCACAAGAGAAGGTTAAGGGGGGACCTTGTGGCCTGCTACAAACTGGTCAGGGGGGATCAGCAGGTATTGGGGGAGTCCCTGTTCCCCCGTGCGCTGCCAGGAGTGACCAGGAATAACGGTCACAAACTGGCGGAGGGTAAGTTTAGATTAGATATTAGGAGGCGCTACTTCACAGTCAGGGCGGCTAGGGCCTGGAACCAGCTTCCAGGGGAAGTGGTGCAGGCTCCTAGCCTGGGGATTTTTAAAAGGAAGTTAGATGAGCACCTTGCCGGGGTCATCTGACCCCGGTGCTCTTTCCTGCCAAGGCAGGGGGTCGGACTAGATGATCTACCTAGGTCCCTTCCGACTCTAGCTACTATGAAACTATGAAACTTGTATATGATCATATTATCTATATTACAGTAGTGTTTTGGAGTGCTAGTCATGGATTGGACCCCTATTATGCTAGGCCCTTTATTAACACAGAACAAAAAGGTGATCCATGCTGAAGAGTTACAAAAAATGTTTCCCTGAAGTTACCAGGACTATCTAGCTAAACACTTTGGTCATGTTAAGATAGTAGCAGTATCTATTAATAGATAATAGTAGTGCACAGCTGTCAGTCTTTCAGGATTATGGTGCATGCATAACAGGTCACCAGGATCTTCAACATGTACACCTAGGCAGGAGTATGCAAGATTGGAGGCTGTCCAGATCTTTCATTCACCCTTTAGACCACTGAAACACTATCCAAAGGCCAGACCAAGTCCAGATATTCAGTGCCTCCATGGCTATAGTTTTTTGGATGTCCAGGTCTCCTACATGGCAGACAAAGACTGCCGCTGAACCACAATGGCAAAATTGTCCTCAAACATTGGAAAGAGGATCTAAAACTGGAACTCAAAAATTATTTAACCATCTCTGCACTGTGCTGGGAGCAGGCTAATTGGCACTGTAACTTAGTAGTGGTACTTAGCCTGCCCTGGTGTTGTGCAGACTTCACTACATAGGTTCTGCTTTGGGACCTAGTGTGCACAGAGCACTCTGGTATGCCTGAAGATGCTGGAAGGGAGGTGTTCCAGCCCATATCTCCTATTGTATGTAAAGTGCAGAAAAGCCATCTTGTACTCATGGGATTTTCTGTACCAGCCATTAATATTTATTTGAAAAAATGGATAAGCAACACTGGAGTAGGGGGAAGGCCTAGAGCAAAAGCCCAGGATGCCCTGCTTTCCAGGGCACTGTTGCTTTTACTGAGCCACTTTCCCTCTGGCTTACCTTCCTCCTACTGACTCAAGGGCAAATTGACTCCTTTCAGTCAATGCTGCAGGAGCAGCAGCTGGAAACTTTTTGTAAGTCCCTGAAGTAACAAAGAGTTCTCCCTGTCTCTTACCCTCTGTGCTCAGAGGGATGTCTCCTCCCCAGCCCCTTCTCCCTATCACTGGGTCTGCCCTGACCTTGCATATTTTCCCTTTTGACTGCTCAGTGGAACAGCTTCAAGAAGTGGGTTGGAGGGTGCTCTGGCTATGGCCTTGTGATTAGAGTAATTTGCTGAAAAGTAAGAAAAGAAGATCCAAACCTCTTATAGGCGGGAAAAGCCTACAACTTGGGTCTGCCAGACCCTGGGAAAGTACCCTAGCCACTAGGCTGTTGAGCTAAAAGGTTGAGGGCCTCTTTTCTCCTCCAGCGTTAAACAGTTGCTAGTTGTGTTTTTTCTCCAACCACACTTTCAGGAAATTGCACACAGTTACATACCTACCTGAGCAATCATAGCCCCTCACAGACCACATATGTCCATGGTGAGTCTCCTGAGCATGCTGAGAAGGACAAGTGCAAAACCAGAACAGCAAATGACCCTGAAATCTGCATACGTAATGAAATAACACTTGGATACATTTTGATGTATAAGTAGCACTGAGGCATATAAAGATAAATGAAATTTGGCCTTATCAGTCAGCATTTCAGACAGTCCATATCCATGAGTAACCCTCTGATATACCAATACAGTTACAAGAAAGGCCCATCAAAGAGCTAAGCCTCCCTGCCCATTTGTATTCTGAGAGATTGCTGTGAGGAAGCACAGGAAACAATGATTTTGTTATGTCCTAACCTTCAGCCGTTTGTTTTTAAATTAGGGATGCAGACCTGTTCCTGTTAGACACAAGAAAGGCTCAAGCTCTGGATGTGGGCTGGCTTGTATTTGATATCACAGTGACCAGCAATCATTGGGTGATTAACCCACAGAACAATTTAGGTTTGCAACTCTGCGCTGAAACTGGAGATGGTAAGTTATAGATAATAACTAATTTTGTATTGAGGGTCTAATTCTGTAAGCCAGTTTTGTGCAGGGCACATTTTAACTTTAATGGGTGAGTATTGCATTTACTTATGAGATGAGAATGTTAATTTTTCCTGTCAGTCCCATATTTGCCATAATTTAGATTGTTTTTAGTGGTAGAGAGCGTGGTGATTATACAAGCTGAAGTGAACCTAGTTATATAAAACTAAGGTTTAAGTAAGGCTTATTGTATGGCACTTGCACTGGTGATTACATATAAGATATACTTCCTTGATATTTAGACAGGGTTTTGTTTAAAAATAAATAAATACATTTTATCCCGGTGGGACATTTCTGCATTTTCCAGCCAAGGAAAGATTATCTCAGTCACCCTTTGCTGAAAATCCTGAGTGTTTAGAGTTTTTAGGCACCCACTGTATCTTCAAAACCATTTGCAGTACTGCCTTTATACTGTTCTCCACAAACTGCTATCTGGCTGCTGATATAGAGGAGTAAAGAAAAGAATCTGAGTTGATTGGGGAATGTTTCTTCATCCTTGAAGAATATTTGAAATTTCAACAATTTGACTGATCCTCAACTGGGATGAAAATTTGAAATCCTGAACATTTCCTTGAACAGAAAATCCTAACACATATTAACATTGAATAAATGGGTTTTTTAAAATCTAATATAAAATCTAGTATGGCATACTACTATGCCATACTAAGGTTTTTTAGCATGCATTTAAATTTTAAAATTTTGAACTAGAATTTTAAAATAAACAATTGCTTAGAAGAACCTTAACCTGGATTAAAATGTCAAAATGGGGTATCCAAGAACTTTCAAACTTTTACCAAAGATTTTTATATGGAATTTTTTTGAAACAAATTATTTCCTGCAGACAGTTTTGATTTAATCAGCATTTTCCAGCAACATTCTCCAGCAAAAAAAAGTGTTTAATTGGCCAAATTCCAAAGAAAATCCTTGAACCTGGTATAGAAAGTTGGGAGAATAATGCCCCCCTTTTTATAATGACATTCTTCCTTTATTAGCTTCAGGGTTAGAAATGGGTAGAGTATAATTCCAACATGCTGCTGAACAAAAAATGAGAAACCAGACTCCTGTTACCCCATATCAAATCCTCCCTCATATCCGTACAGTTATATTGTACACCAGCAGTTTATTCTATGGTTGTCTGTACACAATTTTTAAGGTTTCATGATTAGGAGTGATGGGCTCAAAAAAAAAAAGTGGCTGAGATTTTTTTTCTTGGATGGAAAATGTAGAAATAACCCGCTTAGTCATTAAAAAGCATGCGTCTTTAACACATGTAGTATAGTGCATATTCCTGTAAAAGAAAATTTGGCTATAGCTTATACATCATTGACAACTCTCTAAAAGCTCGTAATCATGCTAGATCTCTGAAAAGATTTAAGTAGTACATACTACCTCACAAAAAATACTTGGATGTAACTTTTGCCTTGTCAGCTATTTGTGCCAGAGATAAACTGATCTATGATATCAATTCAATGACATAAAGTTAATATGGAGAAGAAGAACTATTGGGGTCAGGATTTATATTTTTGGGGTTTTTTCCTCTGATCATTTTCAGTCTTAGAAAGTTAGACTCTCAATCACTCCTGCATGTCTCTTTCCAAGTCTAGACTTTTGCCTTATAAAGCTATTATTCCTTTTTATTCTGATCTAGGAGTTCCTTTCCTAAATTTGTTGTAGAAGAAGATGTGTTCAATAAATACAGCAATCTTAAGTAAATGAGACTTATTTGATTCAGCAGTTAAAAAGAGAAGAAAATCTTCTGTAAACTAGGCTTGGTTGCTATTATACGATACTACAAACACAGTAAGTGTGTAAGAGTTATCAGTAGGAATACCTTTGATGGAAAGTATTTATCCATTTGTAAATATTTGTAGATTAGGGGCTTAAGATGATAACCACACATTGGTACTAGGTAGTAAAGAACTAAGGGTTAATCCAAAGGGACCTAAGAGCATTTATAGATGTGCTCTGGGAGACGTGTGGATGGGGGGGGGCTTTAATTAGCATGTTAATTAAAAGCACCCCAAGCATCATGTGTATCAGCATCCCCATGCTGAAAAATGGTGGTGGGGCACTTTGAACTAAAGCTCATAGAATGAGTTTTACTTAAAGTGCCCCCGCCACCATTTTTCAGGACAGGGGCTAATCCTAGAGAAACCTACATTAGGTATTTAATTTACCCCCTTAAAGTCCCATAGGTGTCTACAATTCTGCTGTTGGGTTTGTACACAACCATCCAGTTCTGATGTCTAAAACTTCATGGGATTCATCAACTAGGTAATCCACACTCTGTTTTGGTTATTTTCAATATGTGCTTTTCAGATTGGAAAACACTGTTATTCAGGATGTATGTGATTTTACCCATTGATTCAGCTGTTAGAACACTCTCCATGAAATCAATCTCTTTGTCTGCATTTAAAACCCATGGATGTGTTTACATGTGCTCAGGGGTGGGGAGAGGGGAGGTGCTTTAATTAGAGCAGATCTCGGGAGCTGCTATAATTAAAATGCCCACAACATCTTGTGAATTCAGTGTCCCATGCTTCAAACTGGTGGCAGAGGAGCTTTAAGTTGAGCTTTAATGAGCTTTAAAGGACTCCTGCTGCCATTTTGAAGTGTGGGGACCCTGAATACACATGATGCCGAGGCTGCTTGAGTGCAGTCATTACCATGCTCCAGCAGACTCGATTCGATGAGTCTGCTCTGACGCATGCTAATTAGAACACATTAGAGCAGGTGTCAGGCACATGTGTAGGTGCCCCATATGTCCTACCTCAGAGGATACCACCCTAACCAGTGGATTTTTCTCAGGTTTCCTGGTGAAGATATTTTACTCTGTATAAATAATTATACAATGAGCAAGGACATTCATTGGAAAGAGGGAGAGTAACTCTATGAGCTGGTTGCTAGGGCATTCACCCAGGATGTGAGAGCAGTGGGAAAAGGACCTATCTCCTTACTCTCTTTTGTGTTAAAGAAATGAACTATCTTAGCGTTTGTCTCTGGAAATGAGTTCATCCCAGGTGGAGGGAGGCACATTCCTTCAGCCTGGAGTGAAGGATCCAACTCTAAGAGATAAGATTTAAGCCACATTCCTGTCTTCATTGTTTCCTTCTGGCTAGCTTGGATACTTCAGCATGCTGACTTTTGCAGTCTGTGGCACTCAACACCTATACATGCATTGTATATGGAATCTGAATGCCTAGCTCAGACCTTTGGATTCCCCTAGGTAACCAAGTGCCAGAAAGGCGTGTTGTCACAACATTATGCCTAAGATCTCTTTGTGGATCTAGGCCTAAGTAATAATTGTCCATTTTTCCCCCAGAAAGAATACTGAGGTATAATTGCTGTTGTGGAAACTGATTTTGCCATTCATTTCCATTCAGCTGAAATTATTTTGTATTTCCTTTCTATGAGAATGAGCTACTTAAACAAACCAAATGAGCAAATCTACCAGCTAACAAAAACCAAAACCCCCCTAAAAAATCCCCAAAACAACAACAAACTCCCTTCCCCCCCAGCAAAAAACATATAGCAGTAGTCTGATAAAGCAGAACTTTTCAACTTCTGAGCTAAAAACAGCTCTAGAAAGAAGACCACAGACCAAGGGGCCTCATTCTGCACAGGCAGGTGCCCCCCTCCCCAGTGTCACTCACCACATATGAGCAACAACCCTCCTTGCCCAGTGTAGAAAATCTAGTTCCCTAGCCTTTAAACAATCCCCCCCACCCCTGCCCCCACAGTCTGCATCACACTCCCAATGGTTAATCACTATCCCTAGGTCCCTTTTGGCCATGGTGCAAATCAAATTGTCACCACCAAGCCTGTAGGTATGTTGGGGATTTTTTGCCCCCAGGTGGAGCACCTTACATTTCTAAGTGTTGAACTTCATCTGATTCTCGTCTGCCCAGCTCTGCAGCCTCTCCGGGTCCACCTGTATCTGCAACCTATCTTCTGGCATGACCACGCTCCTCCATAACTTGGTGTCATCCTCCAGTGAGCTTTGCACCTCCACGTCCAAATCATTGATAAAGATGTTGAAAAGCATTGGTCCAAGCACGGACCCCTGCAGGAAACTACTGGCTACTTCTTGCCAGGACAACACAGATCCATTCATGAGAACTCTCTGGGTCCTACCATGCAGCCAGTTTCCCACCCACTGAACTGTTGAGCAGTTAAGCCCACAATCTTCCAGTTTTTCCACAAGGATATTGTGGGATAGTAGCTCAAAAGCCTTTTGAAAGTCTAAGTATATAATGTTGACCTTCTCACCTGTGTCCAGGTGGCAAGAGACCTGTTCATAGATTCCATAGACTTATAGACATTAGGGCTATAAGAAACCAAGGAAGATCATTGAGTCCAGCCCCCTGCCCCAGGGGCAGGAAGTCAGCTCGGGTCACAGGATCCCAGCAAGATAAACATCCAATTTTCTCTTGAAGGCATTCAGAGTAGGTGCTTGAACCATCCAGTGGCAAGCTATTCCAGACCTAGGGGGCTCGGACAGTAAAGTAATTCTTCCTTATCTCCGGCCTGAAACAGTGTTGCAGGAGTGTATAACCATTTGACCTTGTCATCCCTTGGGGGGATCTGGTGAACAATCGTTCCCCCAGATCCTGGTGAACACCCCTGATAAACTTACAGGTGGCCATCAGATTGCCTGAGCCTGCGCTTTTCCAGGCTAAAAGTCCCATAGCTCTCAGCTTGTCATTGTAAGGTCTGTTTTCCTGACCTCTGATCATGCGCATGGCTCTCCTCTGGACTCTCTTAAGCTTCTCTGCATCCTTCTTGAATTGTGAAGCCCAAAACTGGATGCAGTACTCCAGCTGCGGCCTCAACGAGGCCGAGTACAATGGGAGAATGACACCATGGGATTTGCTTGAGAAGCATCTATGGATGCAAGCCAGCGTTTTGTTCACTTTACTAGCCACAGCACCACATTGAAGGCTCAAATTCATCTTGTGGTCAGTCATGACCCCCAAGTCCCTTTCATCCGTAGTGCTAGCCAGCATAGCACTGCCAAGCTTTTATAAGGATGCTGCAGGTTTTTCCTCCCTAGGTGGAGAACCTTGTATTTTTTGGTGTTAAACACCATTAGGTTCTCATCCGCTCATTTCCTGAGCCTGTCAAGGACAGCCTGGATCACCCTCCTGTCCTCAGGTGTGGATACTTTATCCCAAAGTTTGGTATCATTGGCGAACTTGGCCAGTCCACTTCAGATGCCAATGTCCACATAATTAATGAAGATGTTGAACAATATAGGCCCAAGGACAGAGCCCACTGGTCACAGGGCACCATGATGATTGACCTCCATCAACCACCACCCTCTGGGCCCGACCATGGAGCCAGCAGAATATGGTGGACCCAAGGCTGCTGTTGTCCAGTTTCAAGGGATACCAGATCGAAGGCTTTTTTAAAGTTAAACTCAACAACATCAACCTCCTCTCACTTGTCCAGGTGATAGGTCACCTGGTCATAAAAGGAAATGAGATTGGTCAAGCAAGACCTACCCACAACAAACCCATGCTGGCTATACCTCAGGATGTTGCCATCAGCCAGTCCATTGAGAATGATTTTTTCTAAGACCTTCCCTGGGAAAGAGGTTGGCTGATGGGCCTGTAGTTTGTCAGATCCACTTTCGTCCCTTTCTTGAAGATAGGCACCACCTTCTTCTAATCTTTGGGCACTTCACCAGAGTTCCAGGAGTTCTCAGAGATCCATGCTAGGGGCTGAGCTATGATGCTAGCCAGCTTCTTGAGTACCCTCAGGTGTAAACCGTCAGGGCTGGACTTGAAGGTTTTGAGCCTCTCAAGGTGTTTCTTCACAAGGTCAGCATTGATGGAGGGCAAGGAATCTCCCTCATCTGGGCCTCCCTGTCCTGTAATGGGCAGGGGCGTCCCATAGGATTGATGAATGACCAATGCAAAGTACCCATTTAGCAAATTGGCTTTTTCCTGGGCATCGGTTGTCAGTTGTCGCTTCTGGTTTAGCAGGGGTCCAATGTTGCCCTTGCTTTTCCTCCAGCTCCCCACATATCTAAAAAAGGACCTTTTATTATCTTTGATACTTGTAGCTAGTTGGAATTCAGTCACAGCCTTGGCTTTCCTTGTTTGCTCCCTGCAGGTCTGGACCAGTGCAGAATATTCCTCCCTGGAGGTGGATCCTGTCCTCCACCCTTTGTAGGTCTTTCTTTTTAGCTGCAGGAGGTCTGCTGGTTCCCTGGAGAGCTAAGGGGGCTACTGTGCCTTTTTGCTGCTTTTCGTCCAAGATGGAATAGCATTAGTTTGTGCATCAAGGAATGCTCCCTTGAGGAGCAACCACTCTTCATGAACTCCCCTCCCCTTTGGGTTGTGGTCCCTTAGGACCTCACTGACAAGTCTCCTGAGCTTGTCAAAGTCAGCTTTCCTAAAGTCAAGGATCTCTGTATTGCTGACTGTCTTGCCAGCTTTACGGCAGATGGTGAAGGTGATCAGCTGTCGCTGTCACCCAGCTTCCCATCGATTGTTAGGTTACCGATTAGGTCATCCCCAGTTGCCAGTACCAGGTTGAGGAGTGCTTTACCTCTCGTTGGCCCACAGACTTCTGAAGATGAGATTTGTAAAACAAGATCTACCTGTGACGAAGCAATGCTGGCTTTCATTCAGAATCTTACCCTTAACGAGCGTATCGCACATAGATTCTTTAATGAGCTTTTCCAGGATTTTCCTTGGGATGGAGGTTAGGCCGACTGGCCTATAGTTGCCAGGGTCCTTCCTCTTCCCCTCCTTGAATATGGGCACAATGTTAGCTCTCTTCCAATCCTCACAGATCTCCCCTGTGTACCACGATTTCTGAAAGAGTTTTGCCAGGGGTTCCACAATAACCTTGGCCAGCTCCTTCAGCACTCTCGGATAAAGTCCATTCAGTCCTGCTGTCTTGAAAATGTCTAGCTTTTCTAGTTAGTTTTGTACCAGCTCAGCATCCACAGTGGGAAGGCTATCATTCCCAGCATGTGCCCTGTGATTCTTATCTCACTTGTTTTTCCCCTTACTACAGTGAAATACCAAAGCAAAATGGGCATTACCAGCTGTCCCGAGGTGTTAAGCAGCGGCCTCCTGCTTCCATTTGCTTTCCTGATGTACCTGATGTAGCCTGTTTTATAAGCCACTTATCATCTTAACTATTCTAATAATTTAATTTAGGGTACACGTGGAATGTATATTCTTGTCCCATTTTGCAAAAAAAAAAAAAAAAAGCTTTATCAAAATATATTCAGCTGTCTCCGGGGAAAAATTAAGACAAAAGATACCATAGTGCCTCCACAGAGCAAGAGGGTGAAACTGAAAAGAGTGAGAAGACAGGAATGTGCTTTTGGCTGTTCCTGTAAAATTCTACCCACATTTATCTGAAAAATAAGCCTTTGAAAAATTTTGATTTGCACATTCTTGATAGAGACTCGTGAGTTAGCTAAATCTGAAACATAGATTTTCACTGCATATACTTCAGCCCTGGGCTGCAAGGTTGATCAGGACTTTTTCTGCAAGTGCAGCTCCAGGCTGCTGTGGAAAAAGGTATTTTGCAATCATATATTTCAAGAAGGTATCATAATGAACACAGATAAGGAGGGTAAATGAAGGTTGCCTGTGCAACCTTAATACTGGCATTTCTATCTTTATATGTTTGACTTTGGAGTCTTAACATTCATTTAATATAGTTGCTTGTGTGTGATAATGGATATAAAGCAAAGTATTTGTTGTTCAGTAGAAAATCTATTCCTGCTTCTTTTCAGAAGGTTCGCATATTTGTTAAATGCCCTTGATACCATAGGAGGCCCATTCAGAAAGAGAGTGAAAATAATGTATTGGTACTAGACTAAAAAATGCCTTTGTTCAGTACATAACAAGAAAGAAACCTTTTGACTAGTACATTTAGGAAATTGTAAAATAACAGTTGAACTTACATTGCCATGTCTTATCCTAGACCAGAAAAAATGTAATGTTCTTTTTAGCTTCTGGTGATACAGGCAGCTTTACATTGACTTATGGCCTAATTCATTTGTATTTTGGTTTCCTTTAGTTAAATGAAGCTGGTTGTTTTGGGAGGGAGTTCCTCTCCTTATCTTTTTTGCGTTTTCTGGAGGACAGCCCATCTACAGGCATTTTTGCAACTGGAGATTTTCAAGTTATAGGGGGGAGCTGTGCTGTGCCACTTCAGTTAGTCATGCAGAATTGGGATCCTGGATGGTAAATTTAAACATAGTACTATATTTTTGTATGCATTTTATGACACTTGGATAATGGGTCCTAAATCATGACTGTGCCTTCTGGATGTTACTATATTATAAATGGGTGGTCATATCAATCATTTTCTGACTGTCATCTTTGGTTGACTTTTCAGAGAATTAGTGCATGGGCATATTTTCTTGAGTCATCACTAAAAGTGATGTATGAACAGTCATGTTTAAATTAACAATAAGAAACTTCCCTATTTAAAACAATGTGTGAATAACAACTGGGGGAAAGGTCTGGTTATTGCAGCTCATATTTTTTCCCTTAAAAATGCTGAGAAAGTACAAAAGGCCACATGACATTGGAATGTGCTTTTTCTATAGGATGGTATTTAGTATCATAGGAATCACATTCATATGAAATGTAGACTTTGTCTCTTAATGGTATATTTTATATTGAATAATAGGAGTACCAAGTTGCGTAACATATGGAAGTAGTCAGCATATAATTTACTGTTTTGCTGAGCCAGTGATAAATTGAGGATCATATTTTTTAAATTATCTCTTTTAATGTCTATCTATTCAACAGTTTGTTGAGTCCATTTTGGAACGATTCCACTCTTTTGACACCAAAAGCTTCAATTAAAATTAGAGGGGATCACATTCTTATTTATTCAGGAGGGGAGTAGTAAGTGAATTACAACATATTATATATGCGGCTATAGAAGCAATTTGAATATATTTGTGATGCTTTCCCCACATGTATAAGAAAGTGACCACAGATTGTGTGTATTTGTTTGAGGTTACAGTATAACCGCGTAAATATGGATATAAAAAATCTGGAATTATCAAAAATCAGGTACTTTTTAAAACTACACACCATCGTGGAGTAGCAGTGGTCAGTAACGGAGCAGCAGAGCGGGAAGCTAGCACGCAGGGGCTGCTGCCACCATCCACCACCCCACACCTCCACTGTGTGTGTGGCTGCTGCTCTGGGACTGGTTGCCGCTACCCACTTGCCCTCACCAGCTGTTCCATGACTGGCCGCTGATCCATTTTAAAAAATCTGGAATTTTCATATTTCTGGCAGGTCCTCAGTCCTGAGCATGCTGGATTCATGAGGTTATACTTATATAGACACAAATGTATTCAAACTGTTTATCTATCTATCTATCTATCTATCTATAAAAATATTTCAAGAATCAGAACCTTTGTTTTAATGCTAACAAGTGGAAGTCAGCAACACTTTGCCCATCATTTTTATTGCAAGAGTATAGAAATCACAGAAGAAAAGTATTATTATTCATTTTGCTCATGTTTTTCAAACTGAAGAAAACTTGGTCTATTAATTCCTAAATGGAAAAGAGAAAGATGTAATTCTGTAACTCTCAAGGAAAATCATATTCCAGAGCCATAGATCCAAGCACAAATTCATAGAATTATGGAAAAGCAGGGCTGAAAGGGACCTCAGGAAGTCATATAGTCTAAGGGTGTCAAACTCATCAATCACATGGGATCCAGTGCCTAGTCTGGCCAATGTGGGACACCACTGCATGCAGTGCTCTCTTCAGCTGGTCTGGGTTTTGAGCTGCACACACCACCTTACCCTGGATTGCCTGGAACTGGTGTCCAAGACCGGGCAGAGTAGGTGCTATGTGCAGCACAGCCTTGGACTAACTGGAGTGGGTGCTGCAGAGGCTGGATCTGGTATGCAGGCATTGTGAGGGGGGTGGGGAGAAGGGGTGCACAGAGAGGTGGGAATTCCCCTGGCCCTGTGCAGGGCTAGCACCAGGGGTGGGTGAATTAGTCCAACCACTGCCCAAGGCAGAAACTTCATTGTCTAAAGCCATCCTAGGCTGGTGTTTCTTACCTGTTCTAAACAACTTTTGTAACAATCATGATTCATAGCTACCCAAATAAATAATGGCCAAGACATCACATATCCTTTAACTTGCCAGAGGAAAAAGGAGATGAGGGCACTGTGAGTGTCCTGCCACTTTACTGACAGGAAGTACATTACAATTGCAACTTACACAGCGGTTACATTCCCAGATCAGCACGTATAGTTGAAATTGTGTATAGCTGAAATTGCCGGGCTTGGCTTGGCGCCGAGCAGCCGCCACCACCACTGGGCCCAGACCCATTCCTTTTCTTCTTGCCTCAGAGCTTCTCTACCCCTCTGTGGTCACTGAGACCACATGGTGAGTTGGGACTTATGACATGATACCTGGATGCCCCTCTGCCTCCTTATCTTTGTTCCGGTAAGTCCTGGGTATTTTCAGTGCAATGTATGATGGTGGCAGTGCGGTTGTTGTTCTCACAACAGCACAGACCTGGCTTTGGAATATTTAGTGTTCTTGATGGGATCAGAATGGTAGAAATGTTTTTTTCCAGACTTTATATCTCAGTCAAATCTGAGTGGAATTTCCTGAAACAACGAATAGATATGTCAGTAGGCCAAGGCCCTCTCCTGCAGAACACCAGGGGCTTCCTGGAAACAATGGAGGTGGCAGAGGTTTTCAGAGGAGAGGTTGCAAGACTGCTTGTAAAGATACTGCAGTTTCCCTCTATAAAGATCAGAGTGGTGATGCTTGAAGCTCTGAGTGAGGTGCACTATTTTATGTGGAGGATGTCCCGACAGTTTGAACTCCCTCAATCTCGTGTGGCCGTCAGCAACCTTTTTTTTCTCTAAATCCTTTCTTTAAAAAAAGTTTTTTTAAAGCCTGTCAAGGGTGGAGAGCTTGTGTTGTGAATTGTTCACTGAATACTATATAGTAATATATACACAGACAGATATATACATCTGTGCTAATCTATATCTTGGTCTGAATAGATGCATTTGGATACCGCCCCTTCAGTATATGCTTCTCTGTTTATATAAATTAGATTATAAGCTCCTTAAAGCAAGGAACATATGTTGTGTTGCCTGAATGGCACCAAACACATGCTCAATAAAAACACTTGGTCCATGTCTTCAGTCACTTAGAACAATGTCTGTACCTGGGGTTGGCAACATTTTTGGGCAGTGATAACATTTTGTTGGATAAAGCTGTTTCATGGCTGTGAGTTCTTTTGCACATGTCCAGAATTGTCACCCTGTTAGCAAGACTGAACATCTCTGCATCTATCTCATGCCTAAGCCTATTTGGGATCCTCAATTTAGATGCCTCTATCTAAGTAACTTTTCAGGACCCACTCCAGTAAGTATAGTCTGAGCATTCCTAGCATATACATTGACAATATTAAGTGAATCCCAAAAATATGGTAACCATGGTCACTGTATTGCAAATCAACAAGAGAGGAAGTGGCTGTGGTGCTGTTATACGCAAATTAAATGCAATATATATATTATAGGCTAAAAGATATATTAACTTAGTGATTAGAGAATTTTCCCAAGAAGTGTGAGGCCTGGATCCACTTCCCTCCTTAGTATGAGAGGGGGACACTATGATTCCTGCTCCAAGGGCTGTTTATTCCTATTATCCATTGGCTGTCCATGGTGAGATGCCTAAACAAGTCAGAGAACAGACTATTGAATGCCACCCAACAAAATGAGCTGTGTAATCCCTGAGCTAGAACATTATGCTTATTTTTCTTTGTTTCTACCTCAATGAATCTTGGCTGTATGGCTAATCTTGGCTAATATCCATAGCATGTATGGAAAGTCCCATCAATCCAGTCTACTCCATTCCTGGGTGATTAGGGGAATCTACTGTGAATGAAACATGTATATTTGAGTTCCCTGAGACAAAGCAGGGGTGAGGTGTAAATTAACCTCAGATTCTTAATAGACTGAGAATCATTACAAGTTGGAGAGTGGTGAGATTTCAGATGCATTCTCTCCTTAGTATTTCCATAGTTAGCTTGCTCAGCATGCTACCTATTGTGAATTCCATTGTGAAGTGCCCAGCCTATGCAGTATATATGGAACGTGGTGTCTGAGTTTGGATTCTGCTCCATGGACATTTTGGAATTTTGGCCTTTATATGAGGGGATATTGGAATGAATTCATAATGTGTTTGCACTGAAGTAATCGCATGAGTGCAGAATCAGGCACACATCATTCCACAAGTAGGTTCCAGATTCCAAGTACAAAGCCAGGATGTTACCTTATTTTAGAAGATGTAGTTCCTTTTTTTAACACTCTTAATCAAAGAATCTCCCTGTTTTATCATCTTTTGAGTAATTATTTCATAAAGCTGTAAGGCTCTCCACATAGCATTCACAGTTTAAATGCATTAATCATAATGAAAATGTTAAACACAATGTAATTATATGCTTATACAACTACAAAATACATTTCTTTTAAATAATACACGATAGTAGAATCCAGTGGATCATGGCATCATTGTGCATCAGTCATACAAGGTGCTTTCCTTAAAGAGATTTTCCAATCCCAATTTCAACACGCATAGATAAACCACAAGGAACTAGGTTAATTTTACTGATCTTATTTTACTACAGAAGGAAGGATATTAAAAATTATGGCAAAGGCTTCCTCTTGGAATGATACTGTTGAGGTAGACAGTGCAGAACAGAGATAGTTCAAGATCACCCACTATTTTAGGAGTGGTTACAGTTCCTTGCCAGCAGGGGTTAAATCAAACACTTAAGATAATTGCAACATACGCTTCATATGTGTATAGTTGCATGTTTGCCGTAATGTGAAAATATTCAAATTATTTGGAGCAGTATGTGTAAAAGCCCATGCAATACAGGAAATTTATTGTGCTAAAATATTTTTTGTGCTTCATGAACTGGAGAAAAAGATAATTATGCTGTTCAGCTTTTTTTGGTTCAATCTTCATTTGATGTTCATCACAAATTTTGATCCAAAATGTATAGACTGCTTTTATGAAATTCCATTAAGGTTGATGTAATTACTCAACCATAAGGTGCCTTATAAGCATAGACTGTACAGGTTTGATTTTGCAAAACATCTTTTGGATGTTTTGGTTCAATAGATTTTTTGCTTCAATAAGCTGACAATCCTGGCCTTGTATTTGCATTTGTCTTTCACAACAGTTCCAGTTCCTCCTTCTATATATTACTCCTGTAGGAAATAAAGTGTAGATGTGTCATAAAAATTATTTTCTTGAAACCAAAAACTACCTTACTTTCTTACATATGATATACCACAGAATAGAAAGCACATCTTATTGTTGAAAGGCAGAATGAAAGGCAGATTCTTCCAGAGCTATGTAAAGCAGGGACAGACCTAATCTTCAGCTGGATCACCCTCCCTTTCTTGCTTAACTATGATGAATACTCTAGCTGCTGCTAAAGACTGATCTCCACGGGTGGATCTATGATTCTGAAAACAGTTAAAGAGTCTTCAGGGCAAACAGAGGACAGAGGCCTAGCAGACAGCAAAATTTACCTTGATTAGTGGAATGTCAAGACCATTAAAAAAAAGAGACAATGATTAACTTCTCTAGAGTGAAGAACAATGAGCCCTTAAGTCAATTGATTCCCTCAGGTGCATAAATAGCACCGTGGAGCAGGAAACAATCAAATCAGGGTGCTTCTATACTGCTCAGAAAATCAGCTTCCCTGATTCATATACACACATCCAGTTAAGGTAGAAAGAGGGGAATATGTATGTTGTAAGGTTACCATATTTCCAGTATAAATAAAGAGGCCTGTGGGGGGAAGGAGCTGGGAGAAGGGGATGGAGAAGCTGGAGGGGTATATGATTGTGGGGAGGGCAGCGATATGCCTGTGCTCTGCCTCTGCCCCTCACTCATAAGCCCCTGCCCCTGCCAGCCCTGCTGGTACCCCTCACTCCCGACCCACAGCCATGCTGTCCACGTAGCTCCCACACACATGCACATACACACTGCACACACTCTGTCTCTCTCTCTCCTGGGAGTTTGCCAGAGCCTGCATGCAGAGCACGTGACCCCCAAAAGCCAATCATCTTGCCGCTGCTCCCAGCCCCAAGCAGTCCCAAGCTGCTAGTGCCCAGGAAAGCAGAGGAAGAGCAAAAATCCACACATTTGCTCCCATTTAAAAAACCCACCTGGACACGAGGACAGGGGGCCAAAAAAGAGGACATGTCCAGGAAAACCCAGACGCATGGTAACCCTATGCTGTATGCAAGAAAAGATGGTACTTTATACCTTCACTGGTGTTTTTCTTCCCAATTTAAGCTGAATATGTAACAAAATATATTTTGCAACCCTGACCCCAATGCTCTTGTTAAGCTGTATAATGTGTTTTGTGGCTTGTTGAGTACTTTTAAAAGTAAATAAATGCTTGTTTCTTAAAACAAGACAGATGGTTTGCTGCAGTTGGGTGACTCAGGACAAAATAATGGACTTCAGAATCATTCATTGTCATAGGTTGCCAGTATAAATCTAGCCAACATGGATAGAGGTTGAAAATTCTTGCTAAACTGCCTGTTTGATGTCTTACGTGACTAAAAAGTCTTAGGTATAACACTGAGAGAGAAAAATCACAAAATTTTCTACCTGAGTTGGCATCTACACTGGCAAGCTTAGCAGAAAAGCTTGAAAAGCATGAAAAATTAGGCCATTTCTCCAGGTCAGGGTTGTGAGGAACATTGTGGTGGAGAAGCTTGAAGTGCTGCCACATTTCCAGCTGGAGTACCTGGGGGCAAAATAAATAAATAAAAACGAACTATGACTAACTGCTTTTAAGATGGAGGTTGATAAGTTTGTGAAAGGCATTGTATGATGTAGCTGTGTGACTTTCAGAAGTTTAGATTCAGGTGGTCCCTTTTTATGTTCTTATGCATTATACCAGTTCTGTGGATAAAGAGAGGAGTTATATTTGTAGTAGTGCAGATACAGCACCTCTCCTGCATTTCTGTGTTTCCTAAGCATTTTTAAAAGGAGTTATTCCTAATTATAGTGGGACTAGATGAAAAATGAAAGCTAGTAATCATTCAATTCAATCAGTCAAGCCTACACTTAAACACTACCCTTTATGCAGACTGCTAAGAGCTCTTTCCTATCAAATGGAATAAAAGCTAAAAATAAGTTTAAATGCCAAGCCAAACAAATAAACCCTGCCAAATACTCCAAATTGTATGAATAAAGAGTAAGGAGTTCAACAGATTGTGAACATAATGTTTTAAGTAAACCTTTGCCTCCAAATTTACCTTTCAAAGTAGGAAATAGATAATGAATTATCATAACTGATTGATATGTTAGGAGTGAGTAGACTTTAGGGATTCTCTGGATCTTTAACATGAAGTGTAAATCCTTATTTTTTTTTTAAATTTAGGAGTAGGATTTTTCCCAGTGCCCTAGTTCTGTGAGCTGGATTGTCTGCTTGCTGGGCTTGCTGGACATGTCTACATGAGACATGAACTGTGAAGTGGCTGAATAATAGTGCTCAGTAGCGCATCACAGCACCAACAGTGCTAATATGGTACTTCACTGTCTTATTAGGCTACTGTGCAGTAGTGTCACTAAAAAGACATTTGCTGGCACTACTATGCAGTAACTCTGGTTACTATACATATGCATTTATTTAGTACTTAACTATTCAAGTACTAAATAAATGCGTAGTATCCATCATGCAGTAGTATCTTCTGTAGATATGCCCAGCATGTCTGTCTGCCCACTGTCTTCTAACTTCACTGATTATGGCATTTTATTGATTTTGTGTGTACTTCTAATACAGAAGAAATGTGCTTTAAAATCCTTCAGGATTAAAAGGCATGATAGAAATGGAACTATATATGACCACATTCTGCTCTGATGCACACCTCTGAAGACCAATAGAACCCAGCTTAATAGTTTCTGGACAAATATACTCGGCTGTTCTGCAAACTGTGCTGGCTTATGAACCTGAAAAAGCTAATGAAAATAACCAAGTCAGGATGAGTGATGCAGTAGTTTTTATACCACAACATAGAACATTGTGTATTAAAAGAATCTGAAATTGCAGTCCTCTCACTGAAGTCAAAAGGAAGTTGTGTTAAAAATAGATGAAAAACATACACTTTGGCTGCGAGGAGTGGCACAATAGTCACCAGCCCTTTAAGACTTTGTGATAAAAAGGATTTTGCAGAGGCTGTGAGCTGAAGGCAATTAAGACCCATAGAGAATCCACAGGCTTTGAAGAGTTCATAGGTTCAGGGACACACTACTGGTCCTTGGTCTAAAGGGGATCCTTCTTCTTGTACAGTCTTGCGGAATCTCTGTAAATGCCAACTCAGATTTTTCCAGTCCTTTTTATACCTAAAATCAAGACAGAATGACACATAACTTAGAGCCTACAGTCAACCAAGGTACAGCAGCACCCTGTAGTGCTTTGAAATCATTTCAAGGCAATGTTAAAACTTTTAGATGTACAAATGATTCACAGGATAAACTCAGAGATTTCCAATACTAATTCCTAGTGTTAAAAATATGCTGGCCTGCCATACAATTTCTGAGCTCTTTGCAACAAAATAATTGCTGTATTATTTTTCTGTAGTAAAAAAAAGAACATGTAAAAATGAAAATCTGGCATTTTCTATATACATTCTATGAACATTTAGATATTATCATTTTCTGAAAATTATAATAAAGCTTTAGCATTTTTGTAAACCAGTATTCATAATAGGCTCCTAAAGGCTAATGGATGCTTTCTGTGGACCCTAGAAAATCCTAGAAAGTGGGGCTGGAAGGGACCTAACAATGTGGCAACACAGTGACAGAAAGAGATCTTGGAGTCATGGTTGACTCCAAGATGAACGTGGGCCGACAATGTGAGGTCATGGTCAGTAGGGCTAACCGTACCTTGTCATGCATCCACAGATGCATCTCAAGCAGGGCCAAGGAGGTGATCGTCCCCCTCTGTGTGAGATTGGTCAGGCTGCAGTTGGAGTACTGTGTTCAGTGCTGGGCACTGCACTTCAGGAGGGATATGGACAGCTTTGAGAGGGTCCAGAGGAGGGCCACCTGCATGATCAGGGGGCAGCAGGGCAGACCCTATGAAGAGAGGCTACGGGACCTGAACCTGTTCAGCCTTCACAAAAGAAGGCTGAGGGGGGACCTGGTGGCCATCTATAAACTCACTAGGACGGATCAGCAGGGGTTTGGAGAGACTTTGTTCCCCCTAGCACTCCCCAGGGTAACAAGGAATAACAGCCACAAGTTATTAGGTTTAGATTACACATCCGAAGGCCCTACTTCGCAGTCAGGGTGGCTAGGATCTGGAACCAACTTCCAAGGGAAGTGGTGATGGCTCCTACCCTGGGGGTCTTTAAGAGGAGGCTTGACATCTACCTGACTGGGGTCATTTGAACCCGGTTTTCTCTTCTGCCCAGGTCAGGGGGTAGGACTTGATGATCTACAAGGTCCTTTCTGACCCTTCGTCTATGAATCTGTGCATCTATGAAAGGTAATTTAGTACGGCAGCCAGTAAGCTGGCAGCCCAAACAGGCAGAGCCGGGAGCTGGGAGCTAGGGCTGCGCAGGGATTCTGTGTGGTCCTGCTTCTGTGAGAACAATGCAGGGACAGGACCATGGAAGAAGCCTCTGTGATCTCCCCCATTCCCCTTCCTGCTCCCAGCTGAATCTTGGCTGAAGCCAGGAGTAGGTAGCTGGGAGCCAAGAACCTGGAGCCAGGAGCTGTGGCTAGGCAGAGTGGCTGTGCAGTCCTGGCTTTTTGGGAGCCTTGGGGAAGGGCCAGCTAGATGCTGGGTTGGAGCAGTAGACCGTGAGCCATTTTCCATTGGGTTATTCTACAAAACAGCCTGAGATGCTGGCGGACAATGACCTAAGTGGAGTCGGGAGGGAATCTGGTACAGAAATTCAATAGACTGGTCTAACCTAAACTGATTATGTCTGATACCATATCAGTCCAGGCCTGTCTTAGAAGAGATTCTGACATTTTTAAACCAGGCTATGTGCCCCAAACTTCTGTTCTGTTATGGATTTAGATTGGTTTCTGATTCCTTATAGCAGTTTATGTATAAAATTTGTAACTGCTAGAGAGTAAGTCAATGGGAGATTTACTGCTCACTTCAGTTGAGACAGAATTGGGCCCTTATCCTACGTGAGAGCAGAATTTTTTTTCTAAAAAAATATAGTTTGGCTGGTTAAAAGATCAAGTAAACAGAAAGTATAAAGCTACAGAAACTGCTTCTGTATCTGAAGAGAGTGTGGTTTATGGGTTTAATTTTTTATGGTATATCGCTATACTTTGAATAACTAAGTAAACCTTAACTTGTGGAATCTTAATAGTCATCTCATTGCTGAAGTTTAAAGGAAACCAAAAGGAAACTTAATAATATTAAAAGTTATTTTAAAGGGAGTTCACATTGGTTTGAAGGGTATTTTGCAGCTCACACAATATCCACCTTTGTAAATTCAGAAAACCTAGATTTAAAATTCAGAGAACCTATGCACATCTTTATAGCCCTCAGTACATAAATCTAGCAAGATTCTTAAAAGATCTGCCAGTAAGGTATTAATCTTTTACAGATAAAATGAGAATCCTGAAAGTCATTATATTCCCTCTATCTATCTATCTATCTATCTATCTATCTATCTAGTCTAATATAATGACTTTCAGGATAGATAGATAGATAGATAGATATGGAATATATATATATTCCAATGACTTACAGAATTTTCATTATCTATACATTTAAGCCACTTACCCCTTTAGAAAGCTAAGGGAAACTTGAGACTTTGGTAAGTGGCATGGTACAGTGAATACAGAAGAGAATAGTCTTTACACTGTTTTGTATCTGACTTTCTAGAGAGGATTTAAACATTGGGAAATTAATTTTACTGTATTATTTAATAGTAATTAAAATAAATATATGAAAAGCATTAGATAAACACTAGATTAACAAGCCATTTAAAAATGAAATCAGAAGCTTCAACAAATATATTTTTCCCTTGCAGTCAAAAAAGTAATTATGAAAATTGTTCATAATATGTTGCCAATTACTCTGCTCCATAACTGCTAACTTTCTCAGCTCTTCTTTTTGCCTCTGCTAGGCTCTCTGTCACTGGAAACATCTTAAACCAATTTAAAGTGCTACACCTGAATAAACATGTTGTAAAAGTGTTTATGTATTGAAGTGGGTCAGTTCAAGGTATGGTATTTGGCTGGAACTTCTAATTTCTCTTTTACTGCAAAAGGGCTGCCAGAAGGAGGAAGTCTGAGCTGAATTAATACATTTGTTACAGTGGAAGTAGAATGGAAACTGCTTTAACCACAAATCAAACTGCCTCTTTCATTTATGCCAGTGATAGAGTTTTTCTAAGAAATATAGACTCTGGCATGCAGCCACTGTAAGTTTGCATTTAAAAGGAAAACCTATATGCTTATTTGTTTAAGGGTTTACTCCTATGATTATTTGTAAGTTCTTTTCTCCTAAGATCAAATTTAGTGGCATTCTGCATTTGAGGAGGCAGATGCTCCTTTGTTGTCCTTGTTCACACATTTTCCCAGTGTGTATTAGAACAATAAGTAAGCACCCTTATGCTGCCCAGATTACAACCTACACCATTTCATCACCAATACCTTCCCATTTAGAGGACCTCTGTGTCCCTTCACTCTTGCACAGCTGCATAGCTTCACATGACACTGTCTCATTTTCTGACGGTTGAAGGGCTCTGCATAATACATGTACACACAGAAGTGTTTATGCTGCCAAAATAAATTCTGTTAAGAGTAAGGGTTTATTTGTTAAAATGTCACTGATTCAGTTTCAGTGACTTGTTTTACATTCTTTTCTTCTAGGAGGGTCAGATGCTATAATATAGTGAGGTTATATGCAGTCCTGACTGAACAAATACTTTAAAGAAATATGTACATCCCTTAGGAACAGAACCAGAGTCAATAATGTACATATTTCAAACTCTATTATATATTTTGTTTGAAAGACTGAGTGCCCCCATACCTGTAGAAGGAACTTCACATGAGCTTTGAGTAATGTTTTACATTATTTATTATTTAAAACATAAATTTATTTATTGCCTACACTTCTCATTGCTCTTGATTTGCTTTTGGGGATATAGGGTTTCAGATTTAACATTCTTGTGATACAGAATAAGATGACTACATTGTGTTATATTTTCCATAGTGTACAGAGCTTAGTGAGATTGATTTAATTTCTTTGCTATAAATACATACATAACACTAGCCTGTTCTATCAGTAATTTGTATAAGGCTGTAGCATATGAAGATAGAGTTTTCATGCTGTGGAAGACAGCTTGTAAAGTTGTTGAAAGCTTTGCAAATGAATCTGGAATTATCTGCCTTTTAAGTTACAGGAACAAAACTAGGTTAGGATTTCTAATATTGTAACTCCAGGGTTATGGAGTTATAATATTAGAAAGGCAGTGGCAAAACTCCCATTGACTTCATTAGTGCCTTCATTCACCTCATGTATTTAATTTATGGTATAATAGAATGTTTGCATTACTTCATAGGTCGGAGTATCAATGTTAAATCAGCTGGTCTGATAGGAAGACATGGGCCTCAATCAAAGCAGCCATTCATGGTTGCATTCTTCAAGGCGAGTGAAGTGCTTTTTCGATCTGTCCGAGCAGCCAACAATAAAAAGAAAAATCAGAATCGCAACAAATCTGGTAGCCATCAAGATTCTTCCAGGATGCCCAGTGCTGGGGGTAAGTAAGATGAAGCAATGCTGTAATAGATACACCTGTAATCCATGAATAAACACATATTTAATTTTGCACATAATAAAGGTCAGATGCTGTGAATATTTTTTTTCTGTATGCTTAGATTATTTGATCTATAGAATAATGCAGTGATTATTCAGCAGTCTCCATTTTCCTGGTTGCTAATTGGTTCAGCCATGCCTTTTGATACAAAACTGGAGAAATCTCATTCAAAAAAATGAAATTGTCTGAAGTGAGAAAACAAAATACAATTGTTGGCTAGGACTAATGTACTTGTTCTTCTGGAATAAGTATATACTGGACAGTATGCACCTTTAATATGTTAAGGGGTAATCAGATAACTTAGCACAGATACTTTTTCAATGCTTTTAATACTGTGGTTCAAACACCCGGTTTTCAAAACAGCAATGCACCTGGTATGCAGATAATTGCAACACTTCTTATTCTAAGTACGGTGAATTCGATTGCTTTCATAAATACTGACAGCATTTAAATGCTCTAACTGAAATATGTTTTCTATTTCTTACCCTTCAAAGAAAAGAAAACCCTTGTTGGGAATTGGGAAACCTTTGTCTGGCTTATGAATTCTGGGTGATATTATGAAGTTATGCCGAGGTTACTATGAAAATTGCCGTATTGAGAACGTCTCTTTAGCAATGACAAGGCCTCTTGTCTCTGTCATATCAGGGGTAATAGTCTGTCATTAACTCTTAATGAGCAGCTATTGAGATGAAAACAGCTGGCATAAAAAAGAGCTTCTGCACAGAAGAACCAGTTTTCACTTACCTTTTTACAGGGTGCTCCAGTTTAGAAAGACACAATAAAAAACAAAATGTGCTAGTAAGGGAATATATATAAAGTATCACAAGTCATCACATAAAAGGTTGGGACAAGAGACAGAAAATGAGAAGTGGTGTCAAGAGATGAGAAGTGATGAATAGGCTTTCAGATTAGAAGGCCCAGTGTAGTGATCTACCTAATTCACACAAGGCAGGGTGGGTTGAAAATACAGAGGTTTGACCTAGAAAAATCCTGGACAAGTCTGTAAGGTCCCAGCCTAGGAATCCCCCAGAATGACGAGAAAACTGATATAGGGAAATGTACGCACAATTTAGTATGTTTTTTTAACATATGTATAATTATTGTATCATTAAGGGAGGACTAATGGTGTCTTCAGAAACTTTGTGCATATCCTGTTGCTATGTGTTTGTTTGTTTACATCTATCACATTTTCCTGTAGAGTAAATCAGTAACCCCAGAATACCTACCCAGCTGGAATTTTAGCAAAAGATGTTTTTAAGCTTCATGGAAGTCTGGAGAGTCAGCATCAGTCAATCCAAAAGAGTAAGCTATGGGTATCAAATGTACCATGTGTAAGCTGTATCTGGTCTACAGAGTTTTGTTGTGAGAAGGGCTAACCATTTGGTGTCTGCTGCTTAAACCTGGGGCATGGAGCCCCACTGGTGACTTGTGCTGGCAGTGGGGGGCACGCATTGGCTATTGTTGCTATTGCCATTGTACTCATCACCATTGATCTTTCTGAATCCAGCCTGCAAATAGCCCCTGGTCCAGATTCAGCCTGCAAGGAGCCCTGTTTCCATATTTTATCCTTGACTGTGTGCCTTCTGCAACCTGAACTCTTAGTCATCTGAAATGTCTTTAAAAATGTGTATAGCTGAGTGTTAATATATATGAAGATGCTTGTAGTGGTTGTTGGTTTCAGTGACTTCAATTCATTGTGTTCAGAATTATTTCTTTGACATCAAGAAGTATGAAGAATTTGTTTGAATTCCATTTTTGAACAGGCTTTTCTTATTTCTGGAGAGAGCACACTTGTATATAAATATACATACTGTTAGAAAATGCTACGGTTGTTTACACTTCTAGTGCATCAGGAATTAAATAATTAATGCCGTCTGAATGTCCTGTTGTAAACAGAATTCAACTTTTGGTTAATACCAGCTATTTGTGGAGAACTAGTATTTTAAGACTTATGAAATCCTATTCAAAACCACAAAATAGCAGCTTAAATGGGTCTTAAACAGTGTAAAACATTGTGCTAGCATTCTGCACAGGGATTACTAATTTTTTTCATGTATAACAATATAGTACATATCTTATTTTTGAAAGGCAGGATGAGGGTAAAAATGATCATTCCTTGTGGTAAGTAACTGAGTAGCAGCAGCTCATTGCCGGCTTGTTGTTCTGTTCCTGTGGATCACTGCAGGTTTTACTTTTGGTTTCACCCAGTAAGTGGCTGAATTTGCTCTTGCTGTATTTCTCTCATAGGTGTGCTTCAATTTCTTGCAGCTGTTTTTTTGGGGAAAAGATTCATATTGTATGCAAGAAAATATGGTAATTTCATCCTTAGTAAGGATGAATTACTACTAAATTGATACACAAAGTGATGGTCTTTTTGAATCATCTACTGTAGTCTGTCTATGAGAGAGAATTACATGGTTTTTGAGAATTTATCTGATAATCTGTGGCAAAGCTCTGCTTTTAGGGTAAAAATAAATATGAAAACTCAGAAAATTCCAGAAAAAGGAACAGAAAGAAAAAAATGCAATAAATAGAACTATTATTAATACATTTAAGTCATGGTGGCTGAGATTTACATATAATGTATATGTATGATTTAAAAAAAACCAAAATCATAGCCATTCTTCTGTGTCCCACTCAGTACTGAGAAATGTAGCACAAATTATCCCATGAGCCAAGCATCAGAGATACCAAACATATTTTTCCATTGCTGTTGGGGGCTGTAGTCTCCAAAACACAGCCTTTAAAAAGCTTGCTGTATATATATTGAAAAGCACCTGCAAGTTGTTAGAAGCAGTGGTACTTTCCTTATAATTGCTCTTTTACCTGTCTCTTTTGGGCATTGTAAAATTCCCTCATTTACTGTTTGACTGATCCCTAGAACAACTCACCTACAAGAGCACTTTATAACACAACAAGGAATTAGGCAGGGGAACAATGATAATAATATAAGTCATACTGGACAGTTAAAATCATTACTAGTGGAAAAAAAAAAAAAAGCAAGTCATAGTTACTTTATACCAGAAAATCCTGTTTGATTGCTTCAAACATGACTCTTCTTAAGAAATCATTCTTAATTAAGGATCTAAATGCTCTTAGAATTTAAAAAAGGAGAACTATATTGATATTTAAAATCTTCTATGCATGTTCTAATTCAAGTGTAAACTCTGTGTGTCAAAGTCAATGTCAATGTGACTGCTTACACCGCATCTGATTTTGTCAAAGTCATTGCCTTTGGTTGAAAAATCGCAACTGATTGCCATGCCTGAAAGTGCTTTTAATTGTTAAACAACCAAGACTGGGTCTAAAGAACATTTTTTTTCCTTGCATAATGTCTGCCAATGAAAGATGCATTTTCTTTTTTATAAAATGGCTTTGAATTAGGTGGTATAATAGTCTTTTTTTGTTTTTTCTTTTTAAGGAAACACACTCAGACACATTCACTGGATTGCCTCCAAAAGAACAATCTCTGATCTTTAGGCTGAATATTTTCCTTGCATAAATTACATATAAAAACCACAATTGCATATTTCCTACAAATCCTCCACTGATTCTGACAGTGATATTCTAGGCATGCAGGTAAATGCAGCTAATTCCATTCCCCTGTAATTATGTATTTCAATCCCAGGCCCCTCTCTGAAGAAACTAAGTTTATAATTAGAGGTAGGCTGACTAGAATTGTAATGGTGAAAAGGAAGCTATAACATTGTATACTTTGCCTGGTGTTTTGTTTTTTTTTGACTAACATCCCAAGCTTGTTTCAAATTGCTGCAGCAGTGAACATTCTGTGGTTGTTTTAGTAACTTTAAGAAAGCTACTTTAAATACTGAATGTAGTACATTTTGTACTGATTAAACAGTAGGCAGCATTATTTTATACACCGTATAAATCACTACCCAAGCCTGGTTTGAATAGTACGTAAAATTAAAAAGCTCAATAGTTCTGTTAAGTAGGATCCTATTGCACTTTCCAATAAGAAACTACAGTAGAAATGGGTAGCACAGAGGCATTTGTGCAATTTCTCCTGAAGGAAACAGGCTAGATCCGGGATAAAGATCTTCCTTCCTCAACAAGGAAAATATTGCCTGTATCTAAGTTTCTTGCTCAGGAGTGAATACCTGTACATTTCTGCTCCTCCCCAACTCTTAGGGAAATACCCCCCACCCAAGTTCCTCAGGCCAGGGTGACCCCTGTTAGGGAGAAGGCAGTGGTAAAAACAGTAGAAAAATGTCAGACAGGTCTGGGAAATATGGGGGGAGCAGAGGTCTCTGCTGAGTGGAGCAACCTTTACCAGTCACCCCATCTGGGAATGTGGGGAACAGGGGGAAATGCATGGGTGCAGGCTGGGATGCCTCTACATTCCTCCCTTACTAAGATTTCTAGTGCTTCCAAGTTTCCAGAAATGTCCCAGAAATGTGCAGTGCTAGATATGAATGCCTATCCATAACCTTAGTTTCATTAGATAGTCTCTGTATTCAACTTCTGTTTGCAATGATTCCAGTCCTCTGGAGACTAAAATAAAATCCCTTTAAACCTGGTGATGAATACAAACCTGAGAATGCCAGCAAGAAAAGACACACCAGCCAGGCATCTAAAAACAATTCTTCTGCTCAATCTCAGAGCACAAGTATATTGTGTGTGTGCCCCACAGCAGTGAAGTCATAGTAAAACCAATTTAACAAACAGGGATGAACACTAGGCCTGGGTGAATAGTCAGCTTATTCAATTCAGATTTGGCTGATTTGGATTTGGCCAATTTGATTTGGAGATTCAAATCACTTTTCTGAACTGATTTGGCTGAATCGAGTCGGAAAAGATTTGGTGATTCGGAGATTCGGCCGTAGGGTATAATGGGAAATCAATTAACTATATATAAATTTGTTGTTTTTTACCAGATGAGTAGTTCAGAGCTGTTAGCCACTACTGAGGGCATGAAGCCTGCCAAGTTTTAAGATGATAGGTGCAGGGGTTTCTGGTAAACTGCACCTCAAAGTCCTGAAAGCAAAACTCATGTCACGTGTCTGTGTTAAGCTACAGTGGGGAGAAAACTGCAGGGGTGGTAGCTCTTGCTGAAGCCAAAAAGCCTACCATGTTTCAAGGGGATAGATGCAGGGGTTTCTGGGAAACGGCACCTTAAGCTGCTGACAAGCAAAACAAGTTCTCTGGAATTTGCTGTCACATGTTAAGTAGTGCGGTAAGATAGAGAATAAAATGGTGCCATCCACAACAAAGGTTGCATCCACATAAGCAGGGACATGTGTTTGCAGCAGCACAAATAGTAGGGGCACAAATTTGGGCTTCTACTTTGTGCTGCAGTGCATGTCCCTGCGTGTGGGCTTTGCAGTGGGGGACATTGCCCTGCTGTTTCATGTGCTGAAGTGGGGGCTAGCTGGGGCACAGTAAGGTTTGAGACAGGGGCTCCATGTGCTTCAGTGTGCGGGCTCCACAGTGAAGCCTGCACACTAAGGCACACAGAGACAGGGGAACAGTGAGCCCAGAGGTGCCTGCTCCCCTGTCTTGAGGCACACTGCACCCCCACCAGCTAGAAAAGCCCGCTGGAGCACAGGGTGCCTCAGTAGGGGGCTCCGTCGTGCACAGAGTTTGAGTAGTAGGCAGCCCTGGGCTGCTTGCTCCCCCTCCTCAGTGTTTGTCCCAGCACATGTCACTTTGGTAGCTTTGAGTCTCTTTTTTTATTCAGGGTTTTTTGTTGTTGTTCCCTACTAGGAAATCCCACTAGCAAATTTCACCTTGGTGCTGCAAATTAGCAGTGCCTAGCACAGTTTAACCTGCTGGGTGTATGGTTTAGAGTGCCACAAAAAGGTTTGCAATGCCACAAAAAGCATGTGCCTGCATGTCTGAATCTGGCTAAAATGTTCAGAGGTGTGAGCATTGCCACCTACTTAACTACAGCAAGCCAACTTGCCATACCATTGCTTTGCTCCTTGCTGCAATAGTCATCCATTTCTTGGGTAAGTAAACTAGTCTATGGTACTTGGATGTTGCTAAGGATCAGTGACGTGGTTTGTACAGTATAAATATTTCAAGAAGTTTTTATTTTAACAAATGTAATTATCAAAGTCAACAAATGAAGATGCCAATAGCTACCACCTCAGGACTAGGTTCTGCCCAGCTGATCTAGGCAGGATAACTTCCCCCCCTCTCCTATTCAGCGGCCACCTTTGCATATTCAGAAGCTATATGCTATACCACTTTCCAGGGGGTATAGAAGGCAGCACATTTTCTTAGAATGCAAAGGTGAAGCTGCTAGCAATGGCTAGGAGCTAAAAACTACAATTAAGTCCTTTAATAAATAAATCACATACAAAAATTATTCTGGTCATAAATAGCAAAGGATTTTGCAGGCAATAATGTCACATCAGCAGGCTAAATTATATTCTTAGTTATAACCTCTGTGAATTACCATTGTAAGATATGGTATTGTAAAGGTTGTAAGTCATTGCAGGTTGGTCCACTGTCTCATGACCTCCTGAGTAACTCTGGATCTAATGCATTCAGAGTAAAGTCTTGATTTCCAATAGGTTAGGTTGGGTGTACTGTTCTGTAAGGTGATATGGTCAGTTCTTTGCAGGATTTAGGAACTTCTTTCTTTCTGTTGCAGAAGAAATTAGTGTGGGAACTTCCTATCCTGACTCGAATCCAAGCATTCTTTTCTCTTTTTTGTTGTTTTGTGTATATATTCCCACAAGTGAAACAAACTTAATTTCATCCTCACCAGATTAGGACATTCCCCCTTGTCATGTGTCATGCTGTTTTTTTCTCCCTTCTAGCAAATTAAAACTAGGAATTACATTTTTTTTAAAGGCAAGCACATGCACACAAACATTTCTAATGTGATTAAGAACAAAAAATATTTATATATTAGTTACTGTAGTAGTTGGTCAAATGTTTTTCATAATGTTGACAGGTCAGTTTTGACACCTCCCAGTTTTAGGGCTTTGATTTTGCAGAGTCCTGAATTTATCCTTTTAGTACCCATTTGCAAGTATACACAATGGCTTGGAATATGTAGTACTTGTTTGTTTCTACTTAGCCACTGTTCCCATTTTCGTCACAGAAAAGGTTACTTTTGGTTTTTAAAGATGTCACTGAAATGGATAAAAAGGGGGTTTTTTTGGTATAAAGCGGCCAGCATTAAATTCTACTGAATCTTGTCAGAAAAGACAAAAAAAGAATAAACAGCTTAAAACAAGATGTGTAATTAAATCTTGAAAAAATTCTTATACCCAGAAAGTCCAAAGCATGGCTGTGGACATTTTGTTTACAACATTATAAGAATAGGAAACTTAACTGTGCCTTTCCTAGATTTTATTGGTGGATGGCACACTAATTAACTGAACATATAGTGCTTTGTGATTGCACATTCAGGCAGAAGTAAATATAATTGAGCCTATCTCCTTGAAAAAAAAATCTTCCTGACTGCCCTGCATTTTTTATGAATAACACATTTGATTTTCTTGCCCTTTTTCCAAAGACTTTTCTGTCACATATGGATTTGGAACTTAACTGCAATCCCTGAATGGCTTAAGTAGAAAGTTTATTTAGTCACAATATCCCATGGTTTTGATTCCTGACAAAATAAGCATATGGACCTTGAAGCTACACTATGCGAAATGCAATCCTTGGCATCAGATCTTATTGTAAATGTCACCCTGGACACTTTTATGCAATGTTACATTATACACAACACTTGTCTCATATAAATGGCAGAATTTTGAGAAGGAATATGGATTTGCTTTAGTTATTTAGCATTCTAAATAGGTGTGTGGTTTAGCTGTTTTACCAAAAGATATGTATCCAATGCATAACATCATAACAATAATGTAGGATAACACAGGTTTAATATAATTTCAAATAATATATTCAGCCATGTATATATGTGTGTGTGTGTATGTGTGTGTATACACACACACATACACACACATATATATGTATATGTGTACGTATATATATATATGCATGTGTATATATGTATATATATGTATGTATACGTAAATATGTATAAGTATGGCTGAATATCCTGGAAATTATTTGAAAAATGTATTAAAACTGTGTTATCCTAGGTTATTTATGTAAGGTTATGCACTGGATACATACCTTTCTGTAAAACACACACCCTTTATAACCAAAACTATAACAGAATGGGCATGAGCCTTATGGTTCCAAATATATATACTTCCACAAGCCTCATGCCCATTCTGTTATATTTTTGGTGATAAAAATGTTCTGTTTGTATCTAAAAGTAAAAAGCTATTGGCTGAGGAAAAACTTGATAAAGAACAATTTATACTTCAAATTTCACTGCTTTGTGATTGTGTTTTTCTTGGGAATATATTCCATAAACCTTGTTTATGCTATAACTTCTTACTCTAAACTCTGTGACCAAAATTTGAAATGACTTTTGGCATTGTTTCCATTTCTTCACTTTGTGACTGTTATTCATATAACCAATCTTGTGTATATTTTCATAGAATATTCATTTAGAATTTACTTTGGGAGCCGGCGCACATGAGTTCAAAATTTACTCTCAGTGAGAATCAATGCTGGTAGAAGTCAAGCACATTAATATTCATGTAAAATTAGCAAAGAAAACTTTTAAGAAGTTAAAATATAGTACTTGGCTTGTAAGCATTATTAACTAAGGATTCAGTATTGCACAGTGGTGGATTCTAAAGCCCACTGCAGCAAAATAATTGAGCAAGTCCTATAAATATGTTAGAAATAAAATGATGATAAAAAATAATGTAGTTCATTATTTAATGGGATGGAGGAGCAGATCACGGACAGAGAGAAGGCTGAAGTATGCAGCGGGCTTTTTTCTTCAGTCTTTAGAAAAAAAATGTTTAACTGGGACAAGAAATGTAATATTTTTCATTTAAAAGGTAGAATGGGCCACAGGCCAGAATAGGAAAAGAACAGGTTAAGGAATATTTGGATGATTTGAATGTACTCAGGTTGGCAGGGTCTGATGAAATTCACTCTAAGGTACTTAAAGGCAAGTAGCCCAAGCAATTTCTGCACTATTAACAATTATTGTCATAAACTCCTGGAGGAGAAGGGACGTTTCAGAGGACTGAAGAAGGGCAAACATAATATCGGTGTTTAAGAAGGGGGAAAGGAGGATCTAGGGAATGATAAACTAGTTACCCTAACTTTGGCCATAGGGCAAACATATCTTTTAATGTCTTTAAAAAAGGAAGGAAAACTTCAACTTGGGAGTGCAAATCAGCTGTTATGATGTAACTGTTACATCTACATACCCCTGTAGTTATACATGTTAGTCAGATTACTGTAATTTTAACCCTGAAGAAACAAGGTTAAAGTTACAATGGTGTTGCTATACTTGTGTTGCTACAAAAATACACAGCCCTAATAGTTAGGCTGTAACTGCCTACATAGGTATTGTATAATATTGATACAATTGTTATTTCTGTTCATTACCTTAAATACCCAGGAATACACTGAAGTAAATTATGAAAGAATATGGTTCATAAGGTCATAAGAAAGCCACCATTGATTCAGCAGGGACAGTCATGTCAAACCAATTTAGTTTTTCTTTGGCAGGGTAAACTTGTCTAGAAGATAAAGGAGAAGTAGTAAATGCAATATATCTGGGTGGCTGTAAAGATTTTAGCACTTTCTCATATGAAGCTTTTATAAGCAACCTAGGGAAATATGACCTATCTGAAATTATTATAAGATAGAGGCACAAATGGGATTGAAAAAGCTGTCATTAGAGAAGCATTATAAATGATTTACTGTCAAATTGAGAAGGCCTGAGGAAGGGTGTTATGATACGCAGAAGCTTGCCTATTTTATACCCTAATTGACGACACCGTTGTTCCAATAAAAAATATCTTCCACAAAAATTCTTGACTGTCACATATTTCTTGGACCATCATGCCAACAATATCACCTCAACACTACCATTTCAAGTAAAGTCCTTCAATATTTCCATTCATTATTTGGATAATGAATTAGAGACTACACATATAGCATTTGCAGATGATATCAAACTGGGAGAGATAACAAGTACTCTGGAAGAGAGGACTAGCATTCCTAACAATCTTGATAAATTGAAGAAGCGGTCCAATATCAATAAAATAAAATTCAGTTGTGACAAATTCAGAGTACTATATTTAGAAAATGGAAATCAAATTCACAAGTACAACATGGGAAATAACTGGCTGAGCAGCAATATGGTTTGAAAGGATTCAGGGGTTATAGTGGATAACAAATGAAATATGAATCAGCAATGTAGTAGTATGATAAGAAAAAAAAAGCAGATCTCATTTGAGACTGAATTAACAGAATTCTCATATACAAGACATTGGAAGGAATTTTCCATTATACTTGGTGCTGGTGATGCCTCAGGTGGAATACATCGTCTAGTTTTGGGTACCATGCTTTAAAAACAATCCAGATACCTTGGAGAGAGTCCAAAGGAGCAGGGCAAAAATAAGAGGTTTGGAGAGCATGACGTATTAGGAAGGTTGAAAGAATGGAGTTTGTTTAGTCTGATCAGGAGAAGACTTAGGGAGCAAGAGGATAACTATCTTCAAATAAGTCAAATGTTTATAAAGAGAACAATGATCTATTGTTCTCCATATCCACTGGGGTGGGACAAAAAGTAATTAACTTAGAAGATTTACTTTAGGTATTTGCGAAAGTTGTTGAATTCCCTTCCTCAGAAGTTTTAAGAATAGATTTGACAAAAGTCTGTGTCTTGTCAGAGATGAACTAAGTACACTTAATTTGATCTCACAGCAAAGGAAAAAACTAGATGGTCTGTATTTCTCTGATTTCTTTGTTCAAAAATTTAAGATAATGATGAAATTATTTATTTATGTTGTTACGTTTTTAACAAAAGTTAGGCACATATTTCAGAATTTTCCTATAATGAGCTGAAGAAAGCTTGTAGGATGAAGGTCCAACTTCTAACAAGAACTGCCAGTGACAATTTCTCTAAGGAACTTACTGTATGTTCCAGAGGCAACATAAAAAGCTGTTCACTTCATTTTACAATATTTGGAGAGTACTAACAGAAAAATGCCAATTATTTTTCATCAAAAGTTGAACAAAAATCCACCTCTAAATTTTCCAAGCAAACTTTTTTTGAAACTGTTTTTTGAAACTTTTTTTTAAATAACAAAACCTAGAAATCAGCTTATAAAGCAGAATAAGAACTTTAGAAATTAGAATAAGAAAACCAAAACTCTTTTTAAAAACTTAAAATTTACACACACACACACACTTTTGCTTTTCAGTTTCTGTTTTTCTTTGAGTTTTTTTAAATGATTTTTAAACATAATTCCTAGTTGGGAGGAGTTACCAAATGAGGTACCACAGTGGTCTATCCTGGGGCCTGTATTGTTCAGCATTTTAATTCATGATTTATTAATGATAATGGATTGAGTACACGCATAGCAAATTAATGGATAACACTGCTTTAGATAGCTTTAGATGCACACTCTGGAGGGAAGGGCTAGGATCCAGAATAACCAGGATAGAATAGAAAAATAGTTTCCAATCAATGAGATGAGATTCAGCATGGACAAGTGCAAAGTCCTGTACTTGGGATGCAATAATTGCATGCACAAATACAGATTGGGGAATGGCTGGCTTAGGCTGCAGCACTGCAAAGAAGAACCTGGGGTTTATAGTAGACCATAAACTGTGTATGAGCTAACAGCACACTGGGTTGTATTAACAGGAATGACAACTGCAGAGCTAGAGCAGGCAGTTGTCTGAAATAGTTTAGTCAGGGAGCATGGGGCTGGACTACATGACCTTATAAGGTCTCTTCCAGCATTTACTATCCTATGATCCTATGAACTCCACAGGTGGTGCCTGGATAGCATGAGGTCATTTGTCCTACCTCTCTGTCTTCTCATCCTGTTGGAGGCAATAGAGAAGCAGTCTTCTCACTTCCCTAGAAAGTATGCTCTTCCCTAACAAGGGAGTTCAGAGAAAGCTTTCTGTTTTCCTCCAGCCTTCGAAATCTCTGGCAGTGATTCAAGTCTTTGAAAAGCATCTGTTTTGCTACTTGTTTACCTTGTTAACAATTGAAGGTTCTTGGTGAAAATATATCTATTTATGTAAATTAGAAAATGTTTAAAATATAACACTACAAAATGCAGCAATATTTAAATAACTGTAATTAATAAACCTGTATTACTTAAAAACAATTTTGAAAACATTTTATTTTTAATTTGAAATTGGGCTTCCAGTCTATTTGTCTGGCATTTGAGGGCAAAAGCTAATTAAATCAATGCACTTGAGTTCAGTAAGTTTTGATCAGGCCCCTTATGTCCATCTTCCAGCTTGTAGAATTAATTCTGCAATATTATCAGACCTACAAAGCTACTCAGTAAGTAGGTAGTGGGTAAAAATTTTCTGATAGTACTAGAGGTATAGTTTCTACTATATCCTGAAATCATACCAGCCTGAGATGTGGGATTCTGAACCTCAAAGTTTTATGTTGATTTTTTTAATCATCTTTAACAAAATAATAGACATTTTTTTCTGTTCCATTCCTCTTTATGGTTTTGCTGAAAACTTAACATAACTAATACTTAAGTCAGTATTGCTAAACGTGTTGGGTTTTTTTTTGCTTTTGTTTTCTGTAGATTATAACACAAGTGAACAAAAACAAGCCTGTAAAAAACATGAACTGTACGTGAGCTTCCGTGACTTGGGATGGCAGGTATGAAAACAAAGGCTATACATTTTAATTTGTGCTATTTCTTTTTAGACTCATCCAGTAGTTGTACTGGGATTTTTCCTGATGATAACTGGAACTAAATTAAAAGGGGCAGGTGGAGCAATCATTTTGCAGTTATCTGTTAAACTATATGTTTGCCTTTGGCAATAGCTCTAGAACTGTTTACTTTTTTCTAGCTCATAGATCTCTGCAAGGAAATGATTGACTGGTATGTGACAAATCCTTCAAACATTAACAGCCTGGAAAAAAACATACATTTCATTAGAGATGGGCTCCCATTATACTAGATTAGAACATCCTCTGTATTTTGTTTTGGGGTTCATCAGTAGTGCCATTCAAGCCTTTTTCAGTATTTGAGAAACCACAATTCCAGCTCTGATCATCTCAAAGGTACAGGAATGTTTGAAATCTGAATTTGGCCCTCTACAAGTGCCACATAATGACAGCTGTGAACAGGATATTGTGGGGACTTACTCTTAGAGATACAGAGGCACACAGGATGGTCCATGCTATCCAGCTGCAACCCCTTTTTCCGGATAAGTGGCATTGATATATTCCAAAATGAACTCAACATGCCTGATTGTAAAATGTAGCCATGAAGGCAACAAAGCCCAGGAAAGCCTCAATTTTACTTTTATCAGAGGGAAGAAAAGCTCAGTAGAGGAACATCTTTATTTTCAGGAATAATGATTAGGTCATTCCCAGCCAATGAAAGCTGTTTTACTCTGTGTTCAGGTAGCAGAGATGGTGTAGTAGGCACTTGCCCAACCGCCTCTGTTTTCTATGGTTTCCTGCATAGTTTGTATGTAGATTATGGGGCATCTGCAGGACTAGAGCTCCCTGCTTACTCTACAGAGTTAAAGTGTAACTCTCTCAGTGGTCTCTCAAGAATTCTACATTTTCTATTTTAGCTACTCATATTGCCTTATGAAATACTGTAATATCTTATATTTTATGTATTTACCCTCACAATCCTTCAGTGAGGCAAGGAAGAGATTCTGAGGCACAGAAAGAATAAATGGCTTTCTTAAATCATACAACTATCTGTTGCAGGTCAGAGACTTGAATTCAGATTTCCCTATCTCAAGCCCTAACCATGTCACCATTTTTTTTACTAGGCAAAGTTTCCCAAGTACCTTCAGTTCTCTAGGTTTTTCTACTCATAGATAGAATCTGGCCCATAGTTTTGTAAGGCATTCTGAAAGTCTTGGCAATGTAATATGGCATAATCTTTCTTAATGTGAACACTTAACTAAGTAAAACTGTTCAGAATTAGATCAGTGAAACTAAAACTGAATCTGGCTAAAGTGAAAATAGGGTTAACCTCAACAATCTGTACTTAATACTCTGTCCCCAAACCACCATCACCTCTGCCAGGCTAAGGGAGAATAACTAAACTAATAAAATACTTTTCATTCTCTGTGAATAATTCTCAGATGCTTTCTGGTTCAGTAAAGGCATCAGAATGGTTTATCCTGTGATATCCCTAATGTGTATGGTCACATGCAGTTTCAGTGACCATAAATATTTTTAGTTTTATGCAAATCATAGCATCAATGATATTGGGTATGGTGGAAAGTGGTGGATTTTGCATATTTACACTCAACCAGAAAGTGTGCAAGAATTTGAAGGAGGAAACATGTTTTAAAGGCTTGTTTGTACATACAGTTCCCTGAACTCCCTCAGAGTTTGGTTACCCAGAATATTCAATATATAATTCTAGATTTAACATAATTTTTATTTTTGTTTTCTAGGAAAGGAGATTAGGACTATTTCTGAAAAAATATATATACCTTATATTAAGGTTCATTTTTTTCCTGGACCATATGATACACAGACCTAATTTTGGTTGATACACATTTGAATTAGAAAGGATTAAGTGCTTTTTCATCTACTTCATCTCTCTCCTCTCTCTCTCAGGATTGGATTATTGCTCCAGAGGGTTATGCTGCCTTTTATTGTGATGGAGAATGTTCTTTCCCCCTCAATGCCCACATGAATGCTACCAACCATGCCATTGTTCAGACTTTGGTATGTTTATGTCTATGTTATATCATTTTTTGAGCACATAGAATCCTTGTGCAATGGCTGCATCTTCTTCTTTGTTTATAAGTATTAGGTTTGGATTATTTTTGTTTAAATTACAACCCATTACAAAGACATGCTTCAATGATTGCAATGGCAAGTGGATGAAATGTCCAGAATGCCGTGCGATAGGTTTACATTCCATTTAAAATACAATAATACATGAAAATACTGTCATAGCAAGAAGCAAAAGAGTATTCCCATCCAATTTCCAAGTATTTTATACAACTTTTGACTTCCTTATTAACATGAATACATTATATTAATGTACAGTGACTGTTTTCAGCTGTTATCAGAAAAATGCTTAAAATGTCTTATTTCCCCTTCCTCCCATTCAACCTCAGTGAGCCCCAGCCAAAACTTCACTGATCTTGTATCCTCCATCCTGACAGTCAGTTGAGCAAGAACTGAAACACAGGGAGGGAGGGTAGAAGAAGGGAAGAAGACACAGGTTAGAAATAAGCAAGAGGTGTGGTGTAAAAGACGTGAAAGTGTGTATTACTTGGCAAGGAATATACCAATGGGTTTATGATGCTGAAGATAATCATATATCTGCAATAAATAACTGAAGAGAAGTAGGTCAATAACCATTTATCATTATGTAAACATTGCCCAGAAAACCTACCAAAGCCAACGAGACCTTAGGTAAAATGTCTCTTATATAATCATGTATCATATAAGATACAGCCATACAAGGCTTCTTTCTTTTGGGCATTTAATTTTTTCAAGAATCTACCAGACTTACTTTGTAGAATCTTTTTTCAGATTTCTTTGTTTAAAATCAGATGCTTTAATTTTCCCTCCTTTTTGTGGCCTTTTAGGAACTGTATACCCCTTTGCCTGTTCTACACATGCATCCCATTGTGTAGCCAAAAGTCCATGCGCCTAATGGAATTTTAACTGCACATAAATTAGTTGGGATAACAGTAGCTGAAAGCTTTCTGTTTTTAATTTTACAAAATCTAGAATTACTCAAGGTGTGCATATGGGGATGGTTTGGGAAATAGTTATTCATGCACCCCACCCAAACACAAATGTAATCAATCCCCACCCATGGTGATTACATCATTTTGAAAAGGACTCCTCTTTGGGTTGGGAAGTGCTATTTCCTCAGTACCTCTTCAAATTTACCTGCCTTTTTAAAAGAAGCATGGGGGAAGCCTTTGGTCCACCACTTGTTTTTTCCTGGGAAATAGATCTAAGTTGCCTACAATAGTAAAAACTTTCCCAAATAAAATAATTTGAATAGATGTATCTTTTTTACTGAAGTCAGTGAGTAAATGGATACACTCCCACTGATTTCTGGGAAACCAGAGGTAGGCTGATGCAGAAGGATTTTGAAAATCTCAACCTATTTCCATATGCTAGTATCACATTTATTAGAGACTGTAAAAATTTTATCAGCACTTCATGGAGTGCAGGTGTGTTTGGATCTAAGGATTTGTTTTGGCAGAATGATCATGTGACTTGACTGAGATCACAGATAGAGTCAGTGTTAAAACCGGGATTCAGCTTCAGGAGCTCCCATGTGACTTAATCCACCACATCCAGCTGCTCCTCATATCACTGAGCTGTCAACTTGATCCTGTGACCCAGACTGGTCAGAATCTATAAAAGCTGTTTAGAAGAGGAGCAGTCTCACTGGCAAATATCCAGGACACAGCTTATAGAGGCCCTAGCATCTTAGCTATCAGCAATAGCACATCTCCTAAAAAGTAATGGAAATGTCAGCTACATGATTAAAGGGCTCTAGGCATGGGTCTGAGGAGGGAATGAGGGGAGACAGAGAATTCTTGTGCATAGTTTGTATGTGTAAACCTGTCCTCATTATAGAGAGGGCTGGAAATTGTACTTTGTAAAAACTGAATGTATCCCTGACAAATATATATGGTTCCTAAAACTGGAGAGCTCGTGGGTGTGGGGTTAGTAGAATCCAGAGGATTATGCAGAGTGAAAGTCTGCTTAGAAGAGGAAAAATCTCTCTTCTGTCAATATTTTGCTTTCATTTGTTAAGCAATTTTGAAATATATGTGTTTAAGCCCTTCCTAAACTGCTGCTTCAGGATTTATTATTGCTTATTTTAAAAAATCTTCTCATGGTAACAGTTATATAAAATTTGTTTCCTGATTGACTGTTCTCTGTTGTTTGGCAAAGACTACAGGCTTATATCACTGCTAGGCAGATGGCTATAACAGATTTAGAAAGACCTAACATACAAATGAAACCTATTACTGTTGAAGTCTTCACCCATGCCTCAATAATCTCTTGCCCTTTCTATTATAATTCCCTTCTTTCTGGCCTCCCCAGTTATCAGCCCTTTAGCTTGTGCAAAATATTACTTCCAATCTTCTTTCAAGTACAAAGAACTTGTTTTCCCCATTCTCAGATATTTCCACTAGATCTGTGTTAGTGCTGGGATACTGTTCCAAACTGCTTTCTTTCTGTTTAACCTCCTGTTGACCTACTCCAGCCTAACTCATAGAAAGCATTATCCATCTATCCCTACATCTTGCACCCATTTCATGACTTGACTCTGCTCCTTCTAAAATCAGTGAAAAAAATGCTCTGGGCTTTAATGAGAGCAGAATTAGGACCATAATTAGCAAGATAACATGGTAAAGATGCTGAAGAAGAATCTTGTTCTTAGTCCCTTTTCAGAATCAAGACACTCTGGCCAGGTACAGACATTACACATAAGCTGGTATAGGTGCTCAGAAACCAGTTAATACCTGTAACTGAACAAAGTTCAATGCATGTAGACTGGTTTAAAAATGGTAGAACCTGGTCTAAGATACACCTGGATCAATGTGGTGTCAGACTTAAATGATTTATGTTAGACTGGTCTATCAAACCTCTGTACTAGGTCCCCTAGTGACTCAAGTTGGGTTGCAGTCCACTGGCATCCCAGGTACATTTGCGGTCCCCTCTTCCTTCGACCCCTTGCACAGCAGTGTGCTGGAACTTGGCTCATGTTCAGCTGCTCCTGCGAAAAACTTAGCTGGCCCTGCCTCCTCTGTCCCCAGCCCCACATCCTGCCTGTGACAGGGGAGGCAGAATGGATGGGGAAATGGAGGCCCCTGGTGCAGCCCCCTCACCCCTCAGCTGTGCTAGTTTGGGTCTGTGGAAGGGGCTGGGGCAGAGGCCTCTGCTCCTGCCCCTGCTGCCACTGACACCTGGCTGTTGGCAGGGGTGGCAGGGCTGGGGAGAGGGGCCACGCTGGCCAACCAGGTGCTTGGCTTCTCAGTTGGCTTTGGCATTTCCCAACAGCCTGTTGAGCAGTGTGCAGAAGCACCCCCAGCCTTCTGGCTTTGGCCAGTACAGGCAGTTTGCAAGCTTCCTTCCCCCATTGAAGGGCAAACATCTGTTCTGTTCACTTCTGACCTAACCGCAGGTGCTTAGAGTAAAGTGCAAAACTTAGATTGCTTCACCTCAGGGTTTTTGAGTGTCTGTGCTTAGCCTGTGTGTGAGAACCTTCACTTCCATGGCATTTGCTGTCTGAAATAAATTTCATATGTTCTTCCTTTATCAAGGCTTTGATTCAAGAAAGCATCTCTTTCAGGAAAGTACTTTAGCATGTGCTTAAGTCCTATTTAAGTCAGGGACTTAAGCACGTGGTTCAGGGTTAAGCATGCAAGTGCTGTCCTGAGTAGAGATGGCATTACCCATATGTTTAAATGCTTCCTGAGTCTAACTCCAACTCTTTTCAAATATCATATGAAAAGCAAATTTGTCTCTTGGCTGATCCTCCTAACTTATCCCTCCATCTCCTGTTATTGCATGGCTCTCACTGCACTTTTGAAATCAGTGGAGCATTCTTGGAGGTAAGCATTGTATGAAAATAGCTATAACTAAAACTTTAAAATGCTGATAGTTGAGAGAGAGAGATTTTGCATGGATTTTGGCACAGCACCTTTCTATTTGATATATGAGCTGTTTTTTCTTATTTTTCAGGTTCATCTGATGTTTCCTGATCATGTACCCAAGCCCTGCTGTGCACCTACAAAACTGAATGCAATCTCAGTGCTTTACTTTGATGACAGTTCTAATGTTATTTTGAAAAAATACAGAAATATGGTGGTTCGTTCATGTGGCTGCCACTAGAATGAAAAAAAAAGTCAAAACCAGAGTTTATTCAGAATTATAGTAAAGTCAGGATATCATCCTTGCTGCTGAAAAGCCAGCCCTAAACTTATTCAATTTCATGTCATCTCTCATTTAAATGTACAGTTTAATGTATATAGTAGCTTTTATTTATTTAAAGGTATATAGTTTCTTTTGTATGAGCAAAATTTCAAAACAGTTTATTTTATGAGTCACCTTACTTATGCAGTAGAACTTCCAAAGCATATTTTCAATTGATCATGCTGGGATCTATTTCATTCCATTGCAATGTTTTAAGGGAAAACCTTTGTATAGTGTTTTTTTTAAAGTTAGAAACTCCAGAACTCTTGTGACTGTTTTATATTGTTAAAGGAAATTGAATACATTTGGTTAAGTTGTGCCAATGAAAACTATGGTGGGATATTTATTTAGAAAAGTCACAGAGAAAAAAGAAACCTAAATAGAATGCTTGACTAAACATAATTTTTATTATAGAAGTTCTGCTCTATTAGATAAAGTGAAATGTTGAACAGTGTTTGAATAAACAAATGGCAGATAGAACATAGGAACTGGAAGACTGCATATAATTCTTATAACTATTTTCTTTAACAAAATCAGTGCAACTGGAGGAGCATGTTACTTCTTGGCTTGCAGGCTGTAATTTTGCAAAAGGCTCAAAGCTTCAGGAGTTCTGTGGATAGCCTTTATCTATAACTTTCGAAGTCAACAGTAGAAAAAGCTGAAGTATAACCTTCTTACCTCAAAGACATCATGTTGACCTATTATATGTAACACAACAGATATTTTCTTACTTAACAATGGCACAAAATAAAGAAACATGTGAGTCACCCTACAATACAGGTAAGAGTCACTGTATGTGTAAGATGTAAAGGAGAATAGTCATGAAGGAATTGGTTCTTTTTAGATCCCCTTTCTTGCTGAGTTTACTAATTTGGTGCCCTGAGAGACATTTAGAAAGATAGAAAACATACTGATGTCCTACATCAGCTGAGGCCAAAAACATATCCATTCATCTAGGCTAGCAACTGACATTACACATAAACCAGTTTAAGTGATCAGAAACAGGTTTAAACCTGTAGCAGAACAAATGTTTAGTGCACATAAACTGGGTTGAAAATGGCTAAAACCAGTTTGAGATAAACCTGGTTGAATGTAGTATCATATGTAACCGATTTGGCTCAAATTGGTTTATGCAATGTCTGTCCAAAACCCCTACTGGTTTAAGTTAAATCAGAAACCCCCAGCATCCAGTCACACTCTCTGGGCTTGGTGGGGCTCTCTGCTCCCCAGCAGGGCTGGCCCCTCCCCTCTGCTCCCTGGCTGGAGCTCTGGTAGAGACTTGCAGGCACAGCAGCATCTGTCTGGCTTTCTTCTGCTCTCCCCCTCCCCTCACCACTCCCTGCTAAGCAGAGATCCCCTGTCCCTTCTGCCTTACACAAACACCTCAGCATTACCTAGCAGACCACATGCTGGCTACAGTCCATGGTGTGGCAGACAGCAGTGTCAGCTTAGGGCTTTTTGAAGTTAATAAACAGCTCAGCTGGTAATCTCCTTCCCTTCCTTTGTTTAAGAAAAACTTGAAATAATGATAGAGGCTGTTTATTTTCTGATGGGGTGATAAATGCTGATAACAGAGCTTATAAATGCTCCGTTATCAAGGGGTGGGGTGCTCTCCCTAATCGTGCTGAGGCTTGGCCATGCCCCCTCAGCTCAGCTCTGTGAAGGGAAGGGAAAGGAAGGCTGCTGTAGTGCCCCCCAGCTTCTAGCCTGAGCCACTGCAGGCATGTGCCTGCATGTCTGAGATATATGTGAAATTACAAAGTGATTTAGCCTGGCCAGATAGGTAAACTGACTTGCAAAGACTGAATCAATTCAGGCTCAGGCTTTTTGAATGTTTGTCTTCCTAGCCCTAGTAATTTATCTTTGCTAATGGCCTCAGATGTTTCACAGGAAGTTGAATAAAGCCCCTGTTGCCATTAGGCCGTTGTGGGATAGTTTTTCTTCCTGGTATGATTTCTACTACAGTAGACCCCCAATTTATGCGAGTATTGCATTCCGGGAGCATTTTGTGCAAGTCGAATTAACATAAGTCGGGACGACTTTCCCCATAGGAAATAATAGAATAGTGAGAGGTTGCATACCCCAGAAATACCTTAGTTGTAGCTTTTTTTCCCCTTTTCTTGGTGGAATCGCCTGTAGGAGGCGCATCTAGTGTCTCACTTATGCATCTTCAGATGCTGCTACCACAATGGCAGCACAATGGAAGCACAGCTCTGTTTGACTCTGCCTGCAAATCTTGTGATGCATTTGCATATATATGCATATATATGCAAATCTTGCACATCTTGAGGGGCATTTTCCAGTCCAGACACTAATAAAAAATCAAGTAAACGTGAGACACGCATAAGTCGGATTCGTGTAAATCAGGGGTCTACTGTAGTTAGAGAGCAGTTTAAAACCCAGAGGTATGAGATTTAACAGTTGTTCCTAATTTGTTTAGAGTGAACTATCGTAACTGGTATATTCTTACTACTTATATAACTATGAAGTCCGTTTTTGAATCTTGCTTACTTTTTGCATGCAACATCCTGTAACAGTTTCACAATTACACATTGTATGATATTTTTTTTCCATTTATAGTTTTTGAAATTACCACCTTTTCATTTTATTAATGTGTCATTTTTTAGTGTTATAAGATAGGGACAATAGAAGCTACTAATCTGCCTTCTTGACACCATTCATTATTTTATAGGCTTTATCATGAATCAGCTCAATAGAAAAACTACTATATTAAAAAAGTTCTTAGAGTGTTATTTAAATTACTAGGAAACATCCAGTTCATACCATATTATGTCTGTTCAAGTAAATCCAGTTTTGCTGTGGTTATTTAACACATAGCCCACAGAACCAGTGATTATGTGTGTGCATGTGTGTGGGTGTGCATTTTTGTTTTTTTGTCTTCCTTCCTTCCTTTCCACAAATTAATTTATTTTATCTTACTGTTGGAAAATTTCCTTAAGTTTTTTGTTAAATGTCCATTTACTTTTTGAAAAACTGAAAGGTTTTTTTCATTCAAATATTTCCTCAAATCATTACATGTCAATTATTATTTTATACTTAATTTGCTTCCATACCTATGCCTAATTGTAATGTACATATAATAATGTATATTCATGAAATTTCTCCAGTAAATTACTGTTTGGGCCATTAGATAATTGCACTTAAATTGCAAAAGTAATTCCTTCAGAAAAATTTTGGGTTTGTTTATGGATGAGGTAGATGATTATGTTGTTTTAAATCCAATTTATTCTAAATAGAATTTGATGGAAACTGAATTTTGGGTACATTAAGTAATATATTTTGAATAATGGTGTACCATTTTAAGAACAAGAAACTGAATATTATATTATTCTTTAAAATTTGCTGTTGGAATATATTTCTATATTTGAAGATATAATAAACTTGTAATACTAGTTTATTATCTCATGGTTTTTGATTCTGAGCCACAGAGTAATAGAATATCAAATTTGTATTTTTATAAAGCCAGAAAGAAAAAGAATGTGACAATGTGGGTAGCCTTTGCTGTATTTCACATCTTTTACTAGAGACATTTGTTGCAAAATTATTTTCTTTTTATTACTTTAAAGGCATAATATTTAGCAGAACCATATGCAATGTATATTCAGGTTATACAACTCTCTATTAACTATTAAAACTTGGGTCAGAAAAAGGAAGGATGAAACAAAATGTTCCAGAAATTTCTTAAAAGATTTTAGTGTCTTGCAGTGAAGGAACAGTTGACAAACAATATTTTCATATGTGCCAAAAAAGTATACACGTCCCTTTGCGTTTTAAAACACCTTCTTTCTATAGTAGCTAATATAACACTTCTCACATTTCCGTAAGTTTTAAAGATATTTATGTAACATTTTTGTGAGAAAATCACTAAGATTATTTTATTCCTATTTGGGATTCAGTAGGGAGCTTTATCAAGTTTTAATAGCCTGAAGCTTTCTTCATCTTTACAGACTAGGGTTTAGGAGGGAAAGGGGATATGTCAGCACTGGCTGTCCAGAATCTCAAAGATCTAAACACAAAAAGAGTAAAAAGTACTATATTTCTATTAAATTAATTTCTTTTTTATCAGTCAGATCATCTTTATGTTAATCATAGAGCTAATATTACATCCAGATAATAATACAACTGTATGCATAATTAAGGGACTTCAGTTTATTTCTAGAAGACCTGAACTTTTATTTCTTAGCTGCATCACCCTGTGTAAATTGAGATTATATTCCAGTGTTGCACCATTTTGTAAAAATCAAATCCATATAAAACAGAATATTGACTGAAAACAAGAGCTACATAATGATACATTAATAAATGGATGTTGAGATGGATGACACCAATCAATATGATAATTTTTCAGCCTCTTTACTGAACGTCTAGCGGTAAATTCTATTCCTGAAGAAGGCTGGTTATCTAATCATGTTCTCAAAATAATTGTTTCTGCAGTTGCCTCTTTGGATGCTGAAGCTGATTTCCCATCTTCAGCCTGTGTTTGCTGTACCTCCTCTACTTTACTACTAGTTCCTAGGTAGCCGCTGTCCACGTGCAAACTCTGTCAGATAGCTAAAATATCTGTAGGAAACAATCACTGTGTCCTTTGGCTTTGCTTGAATGTCTTTTTTTTCTTTTGCAGAATTGTCCCATATTGTGGCTATATAAGGTACATTATTTAATAACTTTTATAAAACCCCCAACCAAATTTGGGGGTCATGTTAAGTGCTGTATAACTGTATCATACAATGGCAATCCCTAAATTATGCTACACTGGTGCTAACATACAGTTGCTACTTTTGTAAGCTGTTAGCTGCTTTTTATTTGTAATCTAACATATCTAACCTGAAGTAGGCCTAATTGTGGTATTCCCTGTCAATATTTCTTCTATTCTTTTTCTTGGCACCTAATTCTTAGAATACTAATTTAGGTCAATAAGTTTTGATGCAGACAAAAATAATTTTAGTTTTTTCCTCCCAAATTATGTTACACTGGTGCTAACATACAGTTGCTACTTTTGTAGGCTGTTAGCTGCTTTTGATTTGTAATCTCACTTGTCTAACTTGAAGTAGGACTAATTGTAGTATTCCCTGTCAATATTTCTTCTGTTCTTTTTCCTGGCACCTAATTCTTGGAATACTAATTTAGGTCAATAAGTTTTGCAGCAGACAAAGATGATTTTAGTTTTTTACCCATAGGTCTCTGTGCTGATGATCCCAATAACATGTTTTTAAACATTTATCCTGAATAGTCATTCATTCTAAATGTGATTCCGCTGAAGCCAGAACCATTTAAATGTAGTTTTTTCCAATCTGTAGTGACTTTTCTGTTCTTACATTCAACTGTGCATAGTAAAAATATTGTCAAGTGGTACTTGAATTACAAATGAACCATTTGAGAATTACAAAGTAGCATCTGTTACTGGCTCCTCTGCAGTCACATGACCTGCAGATTCTGATAAATCATGTGTTATTTCTTACTCAACATCCTGTGCAAGAGTTTCATTTAAAATATAAGAGTATTAAGACATATTCTTCCCATTTTAAATACAATAGGTCAGTATCAGCCTAGGGCCAAAGGTAATTAGTAGTGCCATGTGAATTGGATAGTTGTTCTGATTCTCTTTCTTGTCTTATTAGAGATTATGCAGTTGGATACTTTTGATGACAGCATGTATTCCTAGCCAACTAGACACTTTGAGCTCTATTTCTCCACTTTTTAATAATCAGGTAGGCTTAATAATTATAATCCTTATCTAATGCTTTACCTCTGTAGATCTCAGCATGCTTTATGAAAATGTTATCTCAATGTTATGGATAGGAAAAAACAGATCTTGAGAAGTGAAGTAATGTGCCATGTGTCAACTTGCAAGCCTCTGGCAATCCAAGGAATGAGACCATGTCTCCTGTCCAAGTGTAGGGCTGTATTCATTGAGCAAAATAACCCTGTATTTATATGTGCATTTCAAGCTCCCCTTCCTGCAGCTTCTAAGACTTATTAATTATAGGCACACTTAAAACTTATCTAGACAAGCATTTCATGCTTCCTGTGCAATTTTTAAAAATCTAGGATCGCTCTCACTTCTGCTTTTTCCTCATGTTTGATAGAAGGCTTAATAGTGAGTTAAGGAAACCTGTGAGAGGGGATCTTGGGGACAGATGTTGGCTGGAGGTTGCATGTCAGCACATTTCCTATGGAACTCCCTCAGTAGAGAATGAAAGTGAAGCTGGGCTGAAGCAGCTGTGAAGTCTTAGGGGCTCTGCACAGTGTATCTTGCTCTTCTGTGAAAACAAACTGATCCTGAAGCTGAGGAGAACTGTAGATTGGTCTACTAAGGTGCAAAAGCTCCAAGGAGAAAACAGAGGGGATCCTAGTGCAGTCTTCTATGCCTTCAACCTCTTTATGGTAATGGCAAATGTGGGCCCAAAAATGAGGAGTTTTGCTGCTGAATTTCACAGAGATTGAAAAGGGACAAGATCAGGTAGAGAAACATAGTATTTATATTGAAATACAACACACTGATCCACTTTAATAGCTTCCAGATAGTTATATCTGCTATCTTTATCAACAGTGCCCACATCATATCTTTATACACAGGAAAACACATTCCTTTCTTTTGGGCCAACTACACTTCTATCAATTTAATTCATTTTAAAAATCAGTTGTTCTCCTTTAACCTTTGAAAGTGCTTTTCTTCCTAGCCTTCTCTGTGTTTTATCTGTTTTATTATTCAGACCTAACAACTCCCGCAGGAAATGCTTTTGCCTAGACTGTGTTTCAGGAACAGAAGAAAAACAGGGCCTGCCAAGTCAGTTACTTGTTTAAGTAGGATGTTCATCTTAAATAAGTCTGTTTTCTTACTTTTCCTTTTCCCTTTGGACATATTTGGAAAGCATCTTGGTTCATCATCTATGTATAAGATCTTCAGGGTAAAAATTACAACATGCAAGCCATTCCAGGATCTGAATGATACTAAAGCTTTTAGCAACGAGAAGAAAATAAGAAAGTGAATGGATAGCATCTTCATACAAACAACCTGCAAATACGGAATCATAGCAGAGCATAGATTACATTCAGCATCTTAACTAAAACAATAAGATTCCTAGTTTTGGACTAAGTTTTGAATTCAGTTTTGCCTTGTCACTGAACCTGTTCACAGTTTATTCATTATAGTTGAAGAGAAGTATCGTTATTAATCTAATAAACTGATCAAAATGAAAAGGATTGTTAATAGATAAAGCTTCAAAATAGTGCATTACTTTGGATGGAAAGGGTCTGGTATTTTTTTTTGACTGCAAAGCCACAGAAAGTCCATCAATGTCCATGATGGTACTCCTGATTTATTCTAGAATGACTGAGATAAGAATTTGGTCTGCCACATTCCTGGAGTATGTTTCTTCTTCATTTTACATTCCCAAAAGCAAAGTGCTTGTCTTATTTAGGAGGGTGTGGCATGCAAGGAAATCCTATACTTCCTTTCTGATGTTGGGCAAATCACTTTGTGCATCCAGTACACTCAACTTCTCAAAGGTTTTTCACAAGATAGGCACCTAAATACCTGTGAGGTTGAGGGCCCTGTTTTCCTGTTTGTAAAGTGATGACAAGACACTTGGATATTATAGCAATGGGCGATATAAGGGTGCCTAGAAAAATTGCATAAGTAAAGCATAGCCTATACATAATTTTTAAAATTTCACCATTAGAAAATTGCACCTTAAACACATCTAAGAGTTTTTTTCTGAATTTTATTTCCTTCTTTTTTTATATATATCTAATTCTGTTAATTTTGTAACATCCAAACCAACTCCTTTCCCTTGCAGTTCTTATGCTGCAAGACTGGGGACATTTGTGTCCAAAGATATATTTGGTCAAGCTTATACGTATCTGTTTCTCTTAACCAATCCTTATGAGTTAGTTTTTTCACCTTCTGAATTAAATATGCTTGTTTACTGAATGCTCTGCACATTATCAGAATCTTTCTTGAAGAGACTTGCCCAGAATTGAATATAATACCCCACTTGACTTATTATTACCATTTACCTTGTGTCATCATTAGCTTCAGTGAAATTTTTATGCAGATGTAAAATTTTCATAGACTGATTTTTTTCCCCTACAAAACATGTAGCTGAATAATGATGCAGAGAGCTACATTAAGTTCATAGCACTACTTTTACATATATCCAGATAGTGTGATTAGTCTATCAGTGCACTTATTCAGAGTCAACATAAGCAAAGTCACCTCTCCTTCCATAATTCAGTCTTTTGCCCTTTTAGTTTCCTCTTAAGATTTTCACATTTAAAGGTCAGTCCATCAGGTTTCCAAAGGTTTTAAGAATATGGTTGTGAAAAATGCAGGCATGCCTATATGATTACATGACTTCTACTTTTGCACAGATGTTCAGAGGAAGAAAATTAGACAGGCCTGTAGGCAAATTGAGGGAAAGAAGATGATGAAGGCAGAAATGATACAAGAACCTTTTTTGGCACAAAGACAACTATACATGGAGAACAGAGGTGCAGAGATAGCCACTGATGGCTTTATCTCTTGGTTTGGTTTCTAGCTATCTAAAACCCATTTGTTTTGTCTCTTTTCATGTAATTAGTTTACTCAGAGCATCCCAAGGAATAAAATGCCTTAAGGAAGAACATGGGTGGCCTGAATAACATTTTCTTTTAAGTTCTTCAGTCTGCTAAGCCACTCTGGATGCCTGCTGTGGTGAACAAGGATTTATTTTCCATGTATGTATGCAGGTGTTTGTAGCATGTTCATCAACATGGTATCTGAGCACTTTAAAAAAGGTGCAAAGTAGTGCTATTCATTTGTTCCAGCTGCCCCTCTCTATGTTGCACTATCACTTTACCAAATCAAACCATCACTTTGTTGAACACAATGTCTTCTCCTCTGCTTCAGGACCCTTTCACTTTTCTGTTCCTGACTTGTATATATTTGTCCATTGATGCTTGTCTCTCCATGCTTCCTTTATGTCTGGGGTGGCTAACCTATAGCACCTGTACCACAAGAAGCATGAGCAATCTCTGTATGTGGCACAGGACAGATCAGGGAGGGGATAGGCTGCACAGTGGCAGGTAAGGCAGGAAGCAGAAACCAGAGCAGCAGATCAGACAAAGAGAGGGAACTGGAGTGGCACTTAGAGAGGGGGCAGGGCTAATTTGAGGCATGCCTGCCAAAAGGTTTGGCCCCCACTATTCTATGTCATTAACAATATTAGGCTTGTCTACCTGTTCCTTATCTTCTCTTACAAATGTCTCTGAAGTGTTGTCCTGCTGTTCTTGACCTCAGCTATACAGGCCTTGCTTCCTTGGAACCTCTCTCTTCAGGACCTCATTAAAGAGTAAGCAGCATTAACTTGGAAATGTAGTGTTCAAATACATGCAAGTGAAAAATATTACAAAAGAAATATCCTTATTTCTTTCATCCTACCTTTACCTGTTGCAATAAAAATCTTTATAGTACACTGGTAGTATCTAGTGTTCTAGAACAGCTTACCACAAAATGCTTCAGATTTTTTTTACTATATTTACTATATCTGGATTAAATTGAAATATTGCACATCTCATCTCCTCTTCAGTCCTTCACTGCCCCAGTTGGGGCTTCTTTCAGTGCGATGTTGCTTCAGAAGTGGGTTGCTGGCTGGTCCTTCTGGCTGGACAGGCAGGGTGCTGGTCAGGTCAAAGAGGGTGCCATTGGGGGTCATTCTTCGCTGCCTTTTATCCCTCTCCATCTGACTTTGGTGACTTCTCAATTTTTGGGCTCACCCAATCCATTGACCTTGTGGGATGCCCCTCTTGGTGGTTGCTGGATGGCAGCTATCAGCCCCTGGGGTCACATCTGCAGGTACATGCAGTCTTGGGAATCCATTGATGAAGTTTGATTAATTCACTGCTGTGATGAATAGGGCTCTGGGGGCAGTTGATTGTGTGGGGGGCAGTATTCAGTCACAAGAGTCCGTCTTCGGAGTTGATTAGTTCAAACTGGGGCTTCTGTACCTTTAACAGTGAAGTTTCAGGGAGTTCCTGGCTCTGTATTGATCTTTTCCTCTCCTTAGTGTGTGGTTTCATAGGTGTTAATTGACACTCATTAACTTGTTATCCTGTCTAGCTACTGTGTTATGCAATCAATCAAAATTCATTCAGGGACCCACTCCATACAAAGAAGCCGCGGTTTGATTCCCGCCCTTGCTAACATTTTTACATGGTACAACTTACTTTTAAACTTAAAGTACATTTGTTACAAAGTTAAAAAGCATAGAATATAAAACATAAAAGGGTGAAATACCATGGCACATACAACAAACAGACTACAATGGGGGCAGGGAGGGGGAGACATACTGATGCAGGATACTATTTTATACCCATAAAAGTATCTCCAAACTGTATTTTATTAAAAGTACACCTTATTTTCTATAAAATTATAATATAATAAAAGAAGAAGAGGAAAGAAGGAAGAAAAAGTAGAAAAGAGAAAGCATTCCCAAAAGGGGGGAAATACTGCAAAAGGGGCTTTTTGCCATATGGAGGGGTTTCACATTGGATGGGGGGCAGGCAAAAAATGGTTTTCTGCTACAAGGACAGATGTGTTCTGGTTCAGAAACAACTTGGGGTTTAGGCTGTAGGTTGTTACCATTCTCATTCATACCTATATTGCTCTACTTTTGGGTGTTCCACAAAATTGGATGAGGCAGGAAAATCAAGCCTTTAGTCTTTTGACCCAGATCCTTAGCTGACAAAAGCACCTTTAATTGCACTGATATGATTTAACAACCACTGAACATCTCAGCTGTCTATTTTGTGACAGTGAAATAGGAGTTTTCCCATCTTGCAAAATCAGTATCTACACAGTGCCAATGCTGTACCTAAAGTGATAAAAAGGAGTGATAGAATTTATCTAATAATCTGCATAGATATCATTAACAAATAATGGCAAAAGTTGCAGGCCCGTTAGTTCTGTAGCTCATGAAAATCCACTAGCGGTAGGAAACAGCTTTTTAGATCACTGTAATTTATAGCCCTTGTTCTCATCTTTGAGAGGGAGCTTTTACAAGTGAATGATTTCGTGATGGAAGAATTCACCTGTCACCCCTGTTTTTACCCTGCCTCGCATGTGCTTTTCTAGTTTGGCTGCTAATGGGAACCTTGTGGAAATAGTGCAAAATAGGGTAGCATGATACCTAAACTTTCCTTGCTGCAACTTTCCTTGTTGCTCCTTGTTCTGTCATCTCTCACCCTGAGAACAGTTTAGCTCCATCCTATTTCAAAACCCCTTTCACATAGTTGAAGGCAGCTCTTACATCCCCTTTCAGTCTTCTCTTCTCTAGACTAAATACGCTTAGTACCCACAGTTTTTCCTCATAAGTCATGTGCCCCAGACCCTTCACCATTGTTGTTACCCTCCACTGGACTCTTTCCATGTTGTCCACATCTTTTCTGTAGTGACAGACCCCAAATTGAACACAGTACTCTAGGTGTGGCCTCACCAGTGGTCAATAGAGGAGAATAATCACTTCCCTGGACCTACTGGGAACACACCTACAAATGCAGCCCAGGATGCCATTAGCCTTCTTGGCAACAAGGGCACACTGCTGGCTCATATTCAGCTTATCATTCACTGTAACCCCCAGGTCCTTTTCTGGAGAGCTGCTGCCCAGCCAGTCAGCCCCCAGCCTGTACTGGCACATGAGATTGTTCTGTCCTAAGTTCAGGAATTTGCACTTGTCCTTGTTGCATCTCATGAGATTTCTTTTGGCCCAAACCTCCAATCTGTCTAAGTCACTCTGAATCCTAGCCATATGCTCCAGTGTAACTACAATTCCCCCCAGCTTGGCGTCATCTGTAAACTTTCTGAGGGTACACTCTATGACGTCTTCCAAGTCATTGATGAAGACATTGAACAAAACTGGCCGCAGCACTGACCCCTGCAACACTCCACTTGATACTGGCTGCCAACCAGACATTGAGCCATTGATTACTACTCTCTGAGCCTTATGCTCCAGCCAGTTTTCTATCCACCTTACTGTGCATCCACTGGTTTCCCCACATCCACAGAACCTTGTCATAGAAAGCAATCAAGTTGGTCATGCATGAATTGTCTCTGGTGAATCTATGCTGATTGTTCCTAATCACTTTTTCTACCCCAGGTGCTTAGAGATGGATTCCTTGAGGATCTGCTCCATGATTTTTTCCAGGGACTAAGGTGAGGCTGACTGGTCTGTAGTTCTCTGGATCCTCCTTCTTCCCTTTCTTAAACATGGGCACTTTGTTTGCCCTTTTCCAATCATCTGGGACCTCTCCTATGTCCAGCTTCATACTGGAGCTCTGAGCAATCATATAGCTTTTTTACATGAAGTGCAACTTCTCCTCCTCTTCTCCCCTGCCTGTCATTCCTGAACAGTTTGTACACGTCAATGACAGTGCTCCAGTCATGCGAGCTATCCCACCAAGTCTCTGTTATTCCAATCACATCATAGTGCCATGACTGTGCAAGGACTTCCAATTATTCCTGCTTGTTTCCCAGGTTCTGTGCATTTGTGTACAGGCACCTGAGGTAACTAGTTGATTACCCTGATTTCTCAGGAAGTGTTCTCAGGAAGCCCCCCTGTTGCCCCCTCTGGCTTGCTCTTCCTCCAGGTCTCCCACTTTTCCACTTACCTCAGTCTCCATCCTCCAGTAAACCAAGTTTAAAGACCTCTTCACTAGGTTAGCAAGCCCATCTGCAAAGATGCTCTTCCTTTTCTTAATCAGGTGGCTTCTATCTCTTCTCAGAAGTCCTTCTTCTTGGAAGAACATCCTATGGTTAAAGAAGCCAAATCTGTCTTGCACAGCCAGGTATTGATCTGCAGGATACACCTACTCCTGGTTGGGCCCTTTCCCTTGACTGGAAGGATCAATGAGAACAAAACCTGAGCCCCAGGGCCCCTCACCCTTGCACCCAGAGCCATGTAGTCACTCTTGATATGGCCAGGGTCTCCCCTGGCAGTATCATTGGTGCCCATATGGATGAGCAGCATGGGGTAGTAGTCAGAAGGCCAGATAAGCCTTTATAGTTCTTCTGTGACATCTTGGATCCAGGCTCTGGGAAGACCTCTCAAAACAACAGGTCAGGTCAGTGGATGGCTACTTCTGTCCTCTACAGAAGGGAGTCTCCAACCATCACCACCCATTGCTTCTTCCTGGTGGCAGTTATCTTGATCCTTTCCACCCTGGTGAGGCCTGGCCTGTCTTCCTCTACCAATGGAATGTGCTCCTCCCTTTCTGCTGCTACGGCTGCATATCTGTTCTCCAGATGAATGATTGCAGATGAAGATCAATGCTTGCTGCCAGAAGTCTCAAGCCTCCAGCTTCCACCCTCTTGGGTGTCCATGTCCTCTCTCTTCTCTAGCACTACATCTGGCGTTTCTTCCTCCATAGTCCCAGAGGTCTCCTCCAGCATTGAATGGCAGAGGATGATTCAGAACCTCACCACCTTCTCCTGTATTTCTCTTGCCTGTTCCTGGAGAGACACTGTTAAGAGGCACCACTCACACTTCAGGCACTCCCTGACTTGGGCATCACTGGAAGGAACCTGCAACCCACAGTCCCCACAGTGCCAAACCTGGACCTGGGTGGAAACATAGATGGTGAGCAGTCCTGCCTGGACAGAAGCCTCACAGTTGCAAGCACAGGCAGTGACAGTGGCTCTGGCATTGTTATGTTTTTCAGCCATTTCCTGGGTCTCTTAATCTGCCTTCTCTCTCTTACTGATAAGGTTAAGGTACATTTTTATACTGCCTTTTTAAAGAAGAACTTCACAGATTCACACAGATGGGTGGTATGGTGGATTAGCTTTTACTAGCTAATACCATTTAGCCACATGTCCCTGTTTGCAGCCAATCCCATCTAAGAAGGTATTCACTTTGGAGGATATGGGAACCCTCAGCAGACATTTAAGAACATCGGCTCCATGTAACTAGTTACCCATACGCAGTTTCAATGTGCACCTTTATGCATCATCTCAATTGCATTTCCCTTGATTCCAGATCTAGTCTTTTGGTTTGATTTCTACTGAACGCTGTTCATTGCCTGACATGGTGTGCTACACCTACCATTTGTAGAAACTGTTGGCGTGTGTGTAGCTACTTCAACTAGTACAGATATTATAAAGGGAAAAACCGTTTCTGTTCTGAAAAATGGATTTGTCTTCCATGGAAATTCTAGCTGAGTACACACATCTTATATCATACTGCAGTTGTTTTTAGATGAACCAGTGGAACTTTATTCATAGCAATGGTTGAATATCAGGAGCCATTTTTAAAGTACAGTAAGCACAATAAATTTTTACATGTCATTATGTGGTTCATAATCACGTTTTCAAAAAGTATTTAGAGACTTAGGGCTAGATCACAAATGATTTAAGTGCCTCCCAACTGCCACCAAAGTACCTCGTTCCAAATTTGCATCCTGACACTACTTAACTCCTGTCTAATCTTAGAGATATATAAAGTCTCCAGGTCTTAAAATTCTGACAATAAACTTCTTCTGCTAATAGATTGAAAAGTGCCCATATGTCATGGGTGCTAAGCAACTACCAACACAGCTCATGTATAAGCCCTGTTAGGATCTGCAAACTAAGCATTCCTCCATTCGGTTTACTTATGGAACTCAAAACAGAGGGTGTTCTCAGAGCCAGTGAGGTAAGATCTCACACAAAAGAGAAAAGGAGGGACTGGTGCTGCTTCCCCACTTTGCCAATAGCCAGTGGCAGATCGAGAATGGGTGCAGTGGCATGAGTACCTCCACTGCTGCTTTCAGTTGATGCTGCAGGAACAGCTACCAGGCATTTTTTTAAGTCTCTGAATTGGATAAGAATTCCTCCTCTCTCTCTTCAACCTCTGTGCTTAGTGGCATGTTTCTGTCTCTCCCTTCCCCTGCCCACAGCCATTCCTGTCACCCATGGCCCCAGGGATGGGGCACAGGAGGCTCCAGAGCCACTCCTATGCACTCCAGTTGGGTTCTGTGGGGAGCCTGGCTCAGTTGGTGAGAGCAGCAGTCAGGTTTTTCATCTTGAATTCCCCACTGGGTGTTCCCAGGGAGCAGGCACAGTAGAAAGGAAACCAATCTCCTGCCACAACCACTGCCATTTCCAACTGCCACTGTCAGTGCCTCAGCCTGACTCCACATACAGTCCAGCTGGAGTGGGAAAGGAGTAGCTTGGGAGTTCCCCCCGCCCCCCCAATTGCCCCTGGGTCAATTGGGGACAGCAGAGACAGAAGCAGTAGCTAGTGGGACAGCGGGAAAATCATAATGTTGCTGAGTGTGGAGGGGAAGGAAGAGGGAGGGTGGAAACTGGGAGCAGGGGTGCAGATACCCCTGTAGTGCTGGTTGCTACTCCCGCACCCCCCTTTCAAAATCCTGGATTTACCCATGACAATAGCCCAGTGGTTAGAGTACTGTCATAAGATATGGGACTTTCAAAGATTTCATAGACATTAGGGCTGGAAGGAACCTTGGAAGATCATCGAGTCCAGCCCCCTGACCCAGGAGCAGGAAGTCAGCAGGGATCATAGGATCCCAGCAAGATAAACATCCAGATGTCTTTTGAAGGCGTTCAGAGTAGGTGCTTGAACCACTTCTGGCGGCAGTCTGTTCCAAACCTTGGGGGCTTGGACAGTAAAGAAGTTCTTCCTTATGTCCAGCCTGAAACAGTCATGGAGGAGTTTGTGACCATTTGACCTTGTCATTCCTTGGCATGCTCTGGTGAACAGATGCTCCCCCAGGTCCTGGTAAGCACCCCTGATAAACTTACAGATGACCACCAGATCATCCCTGAGCCTGAGCTTTTCCAGGCTGAAGAGTCCCATAGCTCTCAGCCTCTCTTCATAAAGTCTGTTCTTCTGACCCCTGATCATGTGCATAGCTCTCCTCTGCACCCTCTCAAGCTTCTCCACATCCTTTTTGAATTGTGGAGCCCAAAACTGGATGCAGTACTCCAGCTGTAGCCTCACCAAGGCCGAGTACAATGGGAGAATGACATTCCGGGATTTTCTTGAGAAGCATCTATGGATGCAAGCCAGAATTTTGCTTGCTTTACTAGCAGCAGTATCACACTGAAGGCTCATGTTCATCTTGTCATCAATCATGACCCCCAAGTCCCTTTCGTCCATAGTGCTAGCCAGCGTAGCACTCCCAAACCTATAAGGATGCTGTAGATTTTTGTTTCCAAGGTGGAGATCCTTGCATTCCTCAGTGTTAAACACCATCAGGTTTTCATTTGCCCATTTCCTGAGCCTGCCAAGGTCAGCCTGGATCACCCTCCTGTCCTCAGATGTGGATGCTTTACCCCAGAGTTTGGTGTCATCGGCGACCTTGGGCAATCCACTCCTGATACCAATGAACACATCATTAATGAAGATGTTAAATAGTAAGGATAGAGCCTTGGTCACAGGGCTCCATGACGATTGACTTCCGTCAACCACCACCCTCTAGGTCCTACCATGGAGCCAATTCCCCAGCCAGCGGATTATGGTGAGGCCGAGGCCACAGTTACCCAGAAGTGATCATGAGATACCAGATCAAAGGCTTTCTTAAAGCCAAGATATACGACATCAATCTCTTCTCCCTTGTCCAGTTGATAGGTCACCAGGTCATAGAAGGAAATAAGATTGGTCAAGCAAGACCTACCCACAACAAACCCATGCTGGCTATTCCTCAGGATGTTGCCATTGTCCAGTCTGTTAAGAATCGACTCTATGAATCAGAGAAAAAACATAAGCATGTGTGTGTTTGTGTGTTTGCGAGTGGTGGTGAAGAGTTGTTATAGAATTCATATGGTTATAAAAAAATGAGAACATCACGTAGAGATGTAGTACTGTATGTAAAGTGTATGACATGTTTCTTCTTCTCTGCTGAGCCCTAGTGAGGCCTCAGATGGATTACTGTATACAGCTTAGGGCACTTTACTTCAAGAAAGATGAGAAACAATTGGAGTGAATCCAGAAGAAAGCAACAGCTATGATCAAAGGTCTAGAAAACATGACCTATAAAGAAAGATTGAAAAAGTAGATTTGTTTAGTCTAGAGGAGAAAAAAAACTTAAGGGAGATGTGATAACAGTCGTCAAATATGTAAAAGGTTTCTGTAAAGAGGAGGTAATAAATTGTTTTCCATGTGTCCTATGGATAAGACAAAAGTAATGGGTTTAAACTGCTGCAAGGAAAATTCAGGTTACTCACTAGGAAAAAAGAAAACCTTTCTAACTATAAAGATAGTTACACACTGGGATAGATTACCTGGGGAGCAGTAGAATCTACAACCTGGAGAGTCTTAAAAAGAAGTTAGACAAACATCTGTCAGGAATGGTTTAGGTATAAGTGAGTATTCTAACCACTGGGGTATTAGGTAAAAGGGGGCTGCCAGCTACTCTGTTGCTACTTCCTGCTGTCATTACCATGCTTTGTATGAAATGCCTGACTTAAATCAATTTCAGGAAGGTTTCCATGACTGTCAATCCCAACTGGGGGAAATTAGACTAGATCCAAGTTACCCATGGAGGGGACTCTCCCTTCCAGTCTCTGCTCCCAGGACTCTGTATGCATTTTACATTAGACAGTTATTGGATAAAAAACAGAAATACACTGGCAGCAGTGCCCATAACTGGATTCTGTCCTTTGAGAGAAATTCTCTTTTTTATTTGGCACTCTCTGCTTGCTGTTCTTCTGATCCTGTGAATCTTGCACCCTTGGTTGAAGAGAGAGGAGAACCTTCTAGTTCAGTGGTTCCCAAACTTTTTGCCATGACCCACTGCTGGGAGCAGAGTGCAGCAGTGGGGGCAGAGGGAGTCCCCAGCATGTGGTGAGGCTTGTCCTTTGTGTGAGGCACCACCAGCATTGCTTTTGCGACCCTCATTTGGGTCATGAACAGAGATTGGGAGCTGCTGTTCTAGTTAGAGCATACTTCTGGAAAAACTGAAGATTTGGAAAAAATGTAAGATATCTAACTGTAACCCAGGCGGTACTCCAAGAGGTATCCCCTCTTCAACTGAAGAGATCAGAGCAGGGACACAAGCGCTGTGGGAGTTGTAGGGACTCTCCTCCTCCTTTTACAGCAGAGCCAGACCACCAATGGGACCGTAACCATATACCTTTTAATGAGAGAACAGTACTGGGAACAAATAACAGGAATAAATCAGGGGGATAGGGGACACTACAATGCTGTGAGGGGGCAGGATTCATCAAAGGTTAGACACTTACAAAAGCCAGACAAAATACAATCATTGGCAAAAGAAAGACAAAATATAAAACACAAACAGCAGAGCAAACAATACTGGTTGGTGAAATATAAAAGGCACAAAATACAAAATGTCGAATAACAAGGAATATAGGGCCTAGGTACCGGGGGGGCGGAGGGGGGAAGAGGGAAAACACAAAGACCTCTTTCCACTGCAAAAGGACTTCTCCCTGTTACTTCAGGTCCCAGCAGGGCTGATATGGGGGTGAGTGAACTCAGATCTCCCACATGGCAGACAGAAATACTGCTACACAACCACCTGTACTAGTAGTGCTCTAAGTTGCAAGGGGTCTTGACCTTCCTGGAGCCCCAGCCTCACGTCAAGCTGCCTGGCCTCTGATCGGAGGAGCTGGAAGCAGAGGTGGGAACCTCTCAGGTTGCTGCCCAGATCCTTGCTGGAGCTGGGGAGCCTCTCCTGCTGGCCACCGCCTCTCATAGGGGATCCTGGAGCCCAGCAAGGAGCCTTTCCTGCCTGCAGGTCCGACTCCTTCAGGTTCTTCTGGGGTAACTTCTCCTGCCCCGCTGACTTTTCTCTTGCCAGCTCTTTGAAGATTCTTCATTGTGGTCCCTTGCTGGTCTCCCCCGAGTCAGCTGCGCTGCCCCTTTTATGCCCCTCCAAGTGACCCAAGGGGCCAATCAGGGTACATAGAGGTTCAGTCTCTGGGGCCTGATTGGTGTGGAAATGAAATCCCAAGTCCTCCAATCATCTTTTACTCTTTCAAGACCCCTTGGCCAAATCATTACCAGATTGGTGAGGAAAGGGAATCCCAAGTCCTCCAATCATCTTTTGCCCTTTCAAAACCCCTGGGCCAGGTCACTGCCAGCTACAATGCCTGTCACATCACATTTGTTGTCATAAGGTACTAGTAAGGCCTCAAACTTAGATAATTCTTACTAGTGTAACACTGAATGTTATTATCCATATGAAATTATACTTATTTGAAATATGACAGTTTTTTAATCTTGTGGCAATGATTTCCACAGGTTTGTTATGAAAAAGTATATCCTTTATCAGTTCTAGCTTTTTTGTATGCTCTCTTGTTTTTTGTATTTTAAAGAGGTGAAAAAGAATTCCTGGTTCACCTTATTTATACTATTAAGTAATTTATATACTTTTATACTGTTCCTTCTCCATAGACAGTAACAGAATCCAATGGTGGGAATTTCTTTGATTCTATCTTCTAAAAAATCTTCAAGAAAACGAAAAAATATTGTATTTCTCAGTGACAAATAAAGCAAAGGGACCAAAATACAATTTTCCATAAATAGGATAATAAAGCAACATTGTGGAGCTCAAATGCAACAAAAAGTGCTTATTCTCTTGACAGACAGATGACAAAAATCCCTTCCTTAGTTAATAACTATTAGAATATTATGTAATTAATAACTGTAAAATACCAGGTTTTTTTAGTTGTCTATACAAATTGTATTTTTCCCCTTAGTACATTTCTGTAGTTACAGCCATTTGCTTAAATACTTCAGAGTTCTTAAAAAAATGTGTAAAGGTATTCCACTATATGTTTCCAAAAGTTGCGCATTTCTGTCTTAGACTACATCATCTCTTGCTGCAGATGAAGATGTTAATAACATTAACCTTGGGAGTTCATTTTCTACTTGTGCAACTAGTTCAGTTTGCACAGCTGGAAGACTTCTTTTTTTGTCTTCAGCCTCTTTCCAACTCTGATTTGTTATTGTTTGAAATTCTGAGGATGTTTTACACACATTTACAGTGTACAACATTTGGACACTGATAAACGAATGACAAGTATGATATAAAGGCTAGTAGAAGACTCTTTACGGTCTGTTCAGGGAAAAATGCACATCTGTCTCCAGCTGTGAAGCTATTTAGGATTGAAATGACTTGTATTGGGTTGGGAAGAGATGGTAATTATTTTTGTCGTTGATGTGAAGATCAAAGGTTATTCTCAGGAAGTAAGGACAGAGAATTCAGTATTTAGAAGGAAAGATTTATACGGGACATAATTTGGTACATGGTTTACACATTAACCTGGTGCTAATGCATGTAGGTGACAGGGGAACTATAAACAGTCTTGATATAAGATTAATTATAATTGGTGAAAAGAAAATTAATCTACTGGTCTCAAATCTCATACAAGTTAGCAGAATCTCCCACAGATGCTACATTCTAATATCAGCCTTTGAAAAGAAGCGGCTCAATAGTAAACTTTTTGCTTACAACACAAATCATTTGTTCCTCTTGTCATTTTCTTTTAATAATGAAATTACTACATTCAGTAATGGACTAATATCGCTCACAGATTTCCTCATATAAAAATGAATCCTGAGGGTTTGTTGTATTTATAGACTCAAGTTAAAAAATACAGTGGTAGCAGTTTATTAATGACTTTTCATAATTGAATGTACCATGACCTCATGGTCAGTAGATGAGATGTAATGTTTACTTCTCCACAGTTTCTTGATGCCAGGCCAGAATTCCATAAAGCAGTTTTCTCATGTTTCCAGTTCCTTAGTTAGGCATACAAATAAAACTAATTTTCTCCTCTTAAAGATCCTTCAGTGTAAAATACAAACACACAAGTTGTGTGATCAGAGAAGAATAAACTAAATAAACCACATGGTAAGAAATGGTGATTTATCTGTGAGCATGCCAACTTTAACCGAGATGCTATTGTGAAGTGAAAACCCTCTATTTTTTCAATAATGTTGACTGGTACATAATAACTCTTCTGGTTTAAAAACCTACTTAATTATATATTTGTAGGCGCTATTAATAAATAGGATCTTATTTCTCTTGATAGGGCCCTATGCTGCTCTCATTTACCCGAGTTTAAATCTGGAATACATGTGAGGTTTGAATATAGTCCTAAGCAAGCAGAAGATATAAGAAGACTGTTGTCCCTAGTTTACATGCCTCTGTATTTTTTTGCGGGCAGGAAGGAGGAAGAAGCAGGAAAGGGGTTGCAAAAGAAGAAAGGGTCTAGAAAAGTCAATAAATGCAGATCGCTTGAAGACATATAGTATAGCTACTTGTTTCTATGCAAAGAGTACAAGTGTGCATTTAGGTGAGTTCTAAGTGACTATCTGAAGCTCGAGGAACGTAAAGTGCTGCTGGTTGCTCACTCCCTACCAGCCTGATTTTGTTTCCATTTTCATATTTTAAAAAGAATGCATGTAGGGACCTGGGGTGTGTATCCTTCTTAGATAGCTATGTATTATTGAATTATTATGTTGGTCTTTTCTGGGTACTCAAAGAAAGTGGGATATGGATAGATTGCTTAGATATATCCTAAATTTCCCTTTCACAAGGGAAGGTCAGTAAGATAGTTGTGGACAGGTAGCAATTGAGTTTTCAACCATGAGTGTAGACCTATTGTGCATAAGCCACCCTCTGGTGGCTTTCTCATGTACAGAGTACAATAAAGTTAGCAACATTTATGGATCTATAATACTTCTAACTTTTCAATTTCCTTCTTTCCCCTCTCACTACATGACTATTAATGTCCTTTATCCTTTGGCATTAAGAAAACAATAGCAAGGGGTACAATTCTCCAGGATTTGAAGGAAGAAAACTGTGTATGGTTATGGAACTGAGAGAAGGAACACTTGCTCAGGGCCACTTTAAGATTGGGGACATTGTCTAATTTTCACTCTTTGGCATGTGCTGAGTAGGAGAAGCAGGCAGGCATGCAAATTATACCTCTTGGCAGTGGTCCTGCACTCAGAACAGGGGCTTGTAGACATGGATTGTATTACCATTACTGTAATTTGAAAGACTTTAAGTATATAGTATTAACCATAATTTGTAACTGAAAAAAGGGGTGAATCTTGTGGAGTATATAGAAGTAGAGAGATTATGGATTAGGATTGGTCCATTCTTATGACATTTAATAGGAAATATACTCATAGTGCCTTGTGTTGTGCATGCAAAAATGTGTTCTATGTGCTTCCTATATCTGCCCATCACAATCATATCTCCATGATTTCACGTTGTCTGGCAAGCCTATTTTAGCAACAAAATCACTACAAAAGTAGGTAGAAAGAAGCTATTGAATCAATTGGATAGAAAATAAATACAGGTCTTAAACTTCTGGTAGCACTTGACATCTCCTCCCCTCCCCCATCTCTGTGAACCATTCAAAATGCAATTCTAAAACTTTATTTCACTTTGAACGTTCAACATTTTTTCAATTTAATAATATTTACAGTTATTCTTGCCACAGCTTATATTTTTGGTTCACTTTCATCCAAGTTGGATTTTATTTTTTGAGCAAAAACCCCAATGTCCTCAAATAAAAAAATAAGTTTGTATAAAAAAACATGGATAACAAAATTATTTGAAATTATAAAAGTTATGTTACGCATTGCCTGATTTTTTAAAAAGTTTTGTCTCAGCATATCTTTTATAACTCTACTATTTTTTGTAAAGTATATTGGAAGAATGTTTGTCACTTTTGTGAAGTTCTAATCTCTAGTTTTCGTCCAGGCTGCACAGCAGGCACAATGCAGAACCTCTCAAACACAAGATAGGCAATTCCCATGTAAGTCATGTTTTCCAGCCTGAATCTCTGCTGTATACCATAGGAAAAATCGTACATGCTGTGGAAGAAGTTAAAAAAAAATCTACAACTGTGTAAAGTCTCTTAATAAAGACCCCTAATGTTAGTTGGCAAAGTTCAGTACATACTAGCAATAGATTAAAACTTCATAGCATCTTTTTGCAAGCCTTTATAGCCTGAAAGCACTGCTTCTGGAACAACTTCAGACAGTAAGGGATATTAGAGCATAGCAAAACTTGGAAGTATTTTATATTTTTATGCCTAGTTTATAGTTTTTGCTTACTTGTACAGCATTTTTTAAGCATCCTACAGATACACGTGTGTTCCATTATGTCACTAGGGAAAACTGTGTCAGCCACAATTCATTTAAATAATACTGGCTTTTAGAAAGGAAACGTGTAATAGCAAGTGCAGCATTAAATTCAGCTTACATATAAAAAAGCAAAACAAAAATAAATGAAATCAAACGAAAAGAGTTTTCTTTCCTTCAAGCCATGCAAAGACTTGTGAGCATTAAAACTGTAGCTCTTCATAGAATTTTTTTCTAGACAACTGTCAGAGAGCTGTTAATGAAAACTGTCATTAGTGAGGAATGTTTATGGTCATCAGCATTTGGGCTAGGTTTGTCAAAGGGATAATACACAGTTACCTAAAAAAAAAAAGAAGAGAAACACTTTACAACTGAATAGCATTTTTATACTTAATTTATCTACTTTGAAAACGTAAACTGGCCATTGCAATCTTTCAAGGCTTAAAAAAGCTGTCACATATATAGCATGCCTGTGTGCTAAACCTGTAGGAGTGTATTCTGATTCTGTATAAAATACTATGTAATGTTTGGCATTCCTAGCTGTGCCAACCAGAAAGCCACTGATGTTAGCTCCAGAGAAAGCCCTGGAATACCAAATGATTTCATGGCAGCAAATGTAAAAGTGACACAAGGAAACATTATTTTCATACACCAGGTAATTGGGCTATGGAACTTGTTGATGAAAGGCTGAGCTTCACAGGATATAAAAGAGGATCAGAGATTTTTGGGACTAATAGGAACAGCCAATGCATAATAGTTAAAGTTTAAAAAAATAGCCAGTAATTTTAAACAGAAACCACACGGAGGCCAAGTACAGACATTTTTACTGATATAACTGCTCAGAAACCAGTCAAAACCTGTAACAGCATAGAAGTTCAGTGCTTTTAGACTGGTTTGAAAATGGTGGATTCTGGTGTAAGATTGGCCTGGATCGATGTAGTATCTGACTTAAGCAATTTAGATTAGATAGGTATATTGAATATCTGTCCCAGAGCCCCTCCCAACTCAAGTTAGGTCACAGTACCCTAGCATCCCAGGCTCCCTGCTAACCTCCCCCTTGCAGGGAGGATGTCAGTGGTAGCTGGGCAGTGGGGGAAGGGGAGTGGAGGCCCCTGTCATGTGGCCCCCCAGCTCTGCTGGTTTGGGTCTGGGAGGGCTGGGGCCAGGGCCATGCTACCTGGCTTGCCTTGCAGCCACACAGCTCCCAGTCCTGTGTCCTGCCTGCCCCATCAGGCAGGCTGGGGAGCAGGGGGAGGAAAGTGGAAGCCTCTGCTGCGTTGGGCCCCCTATCTGTGCTGGCTCAGGTCTGGTCTTCCCTTTCCCTGTCTGCTACCCAGACTGCATGGCAGGCAGGGAGGACATGAGACTGGGAGTCACATAGCTGTCAGCTGAATCTACAGAGGCCCCCAGCATGTAGACAGGCCCTAGCCCCTCCAAATCTGAGCCAGCATAGCTGTGGGGGGACAGGCCTGTGCAGCAGGGGTTTCTGTTTCCCGTCACTGACCAGCTTGGGCACAGTTACATGGTTCTCAGCCTTGCATCATGTCTGTCCCTGTCAGGCAGGTTAGGTGAGGTGGGGAGTGAGGCCCACACCATACTGACTGGCCCTCAGCCCCCCAGATCCATCCCCCTGGCTGCCACGGACAGCTAGCCACTGGTGGAGTAGGGTTGAGGAGAGGGTCTCTACCAGGCAACCAGAGGTGGCTGGCTACTTGGCTGAGCTCTGCATTTTCCAGCAGCCTTCTGGGAGGTGTGTGTGAATGCCCTAACCTGCTGGCCTCAGCCAGTGCAGGCAGTCTGTGTGACCCCCACTGAAGGGTGAATGTATGCTCTGCTTGCTCCCAGCCTAACTTAGGTCACTTAGAGTAAAGCACAAAGTTTAAATTGCTTTTGCCTTGGGTTTTTTGAATGCCTGTACCTGGCCAGAAGCTATCACATATATAGAGAAAATAGAGATATAAAGAGAAAATAGAGAGAATCCTTTGCCATGCAATGCATTATTACCTGGCCTCCAGGAAATGATGCAATGATCTAACCAGGTTTATACTGAAACAGGAGGAATGCAGCTGTAGGGAATTCCACCATACCTTTCTCATCCTGGGGTCTCCCCAGTCTGGGGAAGATATGGGGGAAGCTTAGGGTAGCCATCATACAGGACATTCTGGTTTTCTGTTACTCTGTCCTCTGTCCTCCATTGATATGAAACCTGATGCCTTTATGTCCTTTATTTTTTCTTGAAGAGAAAAATAGAGGACATAAAGGCATCAGGTTTTGAATCAATAGAGGACAGAGGACAACCAGACTGTCCTCTATGATGGCCACCCTAGGGAAGTTGCGGGAGGAATTTAGCAGAAGCAGCTGGACACCTCTCAATCACAGAGGAGTCAAGCATACAGGTATTCATTCTAGCAAGAGAATCCCTCTCACAGGGAAGATCTTCCAGATTTTCTCAGAAACTGAGTACCTGTATGCTGACAATTTCTACCAGGAGAGTGGTGATTCTCCCAGTAGAAACATAGGCCACGTCCAGATAAGTGCAGATGTTTGGTTCCCGGGGAGAAGTAGCAGTGGTGCACCTTGCACCACAGCAACTTGGCCCCAGGGAACACCCATGCCATGTGTGCTCTGGTATGTGGTAAGTTACCCTGGGAGTGATAGGAGAGGCTGAGGCCAGCACTGTGTTGGCCCCAGGAGCCTTACCTGGGGTCCTGGGGGCCTCCTGGGACTACACAAGTGGTAATTCTGCCTGGCAGAGCCTGGATGGCAGCCACAGCACAACTCCAGGTAGCCCAGCTCTGCTTTTCAGTGGCACATGATGCCCGTGAGTGCACTGTGCCACTTTTTTTTACCCCATGGTTTTTTTGACAGCTGGATATCCTTCCTCTACCATTATAGCTTTTTTTTTTCCTGTGATTTTTTTTGACCCCTGCATATCCAGGACTAAAAAAGCAGCAGAAAAAAAGAGCAGTGCAGCGCATGCATGGGCAGTGCACCTATGCAATGCAGAGAACACCTGATTATGTAGTATGCGGGACTGCAGAAGAGTTTGCAGCACCACATACAACATAGCCATGCTTATCTGGATGCGACCATAATGTCTGTATGTGGTCTACATATCTGCTACACTAAGTTGGAGTGATCAGTGTCTTCTTACATACAGGCTAAGTGCAGGTAGTCAAAAAGCCTAAGGCTGAATTGATTCAGTCTTCTCAGGTTAGTCAAAACTGAGTAGATTGAATGGATAAGTAAGTGAACAGACATTCACTTTTGATTCCATAAATGCAGCCACATGCTTGCAGTGGCCCAGACCAGTAGCCAGATGCACTAGAGAATGACTCCCTGCTCAGCTGGTGCAGAAAGCTTGGACAAAGGCTAGCCCACCCTCCCCAGGAGAAGGGTTTTGTAGGATAGGCACAAAACATCCTGGGATGCTGGAGGACTGGGATCCTGAGATGCTGGAGGGGATCTGTGACAAAAATTCAATAAGCTAGTTTAACCTAAATCAGTTAAATCTGATACATCCAGGTTTATTTTAAACCAATTTCAGCCACTTTGAAAGCAGTTTATGTGCAATGAACTTGTGTTTGCAGATTTGAACCAATTTCCAGTCATTTGTGTCAGAGAAATTTGCTCTGTATGTGCTGCCAAGACAGAAGCTACCAGGCATGCGCCATGGCGACGGGCCTTGCAAGTGCCCTTTTCATGACCTGTCGGCCTGTCTCTCAGGCCTGACCTAGTTTTTCTCTGGCGCAGACTCAGTTGCCTCACAGAGCTTGCAGCTGGGCATGCTCAGAGACTAACTGGAATGAGGTCACCCTTCTGGAAAATTCACTCAGTCAAGCAGCCTGATTGGCCACAGGACTGCTTTAAAAGTTGTTGAGCCCCTCCCTGAGGGGGAGATCGCGTTAGCTGAAGACAGAGGCTGCTGCTGCAGTGACCCTCTCTCAGTCAGGCTTTAGGGCCTATCGATCTCCTCCTTTGCCTCTGTCGTTTGGTATTTCGTATTACTTGCTCTGTTATGGCTTTGACTCCGCTCACCTGGCTTCTGACTTACCTTGGCACTGACTACCGACTACGATTCTGGATCATCCATTGAACTTTATTTGCTCAGCTTGACTCACCTGGTTTTGACTTCGGCTTCTGACATCACCGCTTTTCATCATTGTCCCACGGGACTGGCGTCATGCGACTTACCGTTTACAGTGTGTTACAGTTTTTCATTTCGTTGTTTGTGTTCCTCATTAATGAGCTGTTGACCAGCCCTGGGACTAGGTCTTCGGACTGAACCTCGTGGGCCAACAGACCGCTTTGTTGTTCTCTGTTGTATAACTGTAACAAGAAGAAGCATCTGTACCTGCGCCACCAAAGCGTAAGTCAATAAATCTGCTTGTTTACAACCATCAAGCTTTTGTGCCACCCCGACTCAACCGCCGCTAATCCCAACCTATTTGCATCCAATTTGCCCCCACCTGGCCAACCCATCATGACCGAGGAGACCGTAAGCTTGGCTCAGCCAGCTACCTGGACCCTTCTCGACAATTTGTACTAGTTTATGTGTAATTTCTTTCCCTAGCCACATTGAGTTTTCATACCGTCCCCCCAATCTTTCTCTGTAAATTAACATCTATAGGCGCATCCACACATGCAAGCATGCGTGCTTTCAGCAGCTCAAATAGAAGTGGTGCAAATTTGAGTCAGGGCTTTTTGCCTCAGCACACATGCCCAGACATACACTTTAGTGTGGGGCAAATTGTGCCACTTGGGGCAAAATATCCCTGTCTGGCTCCTTCTGGCACCTGTGCTGGCCCCAGCAGTTTAAAAACCTGCCCTAGCAAGCAGCTCAGAGATACTCTTTCTCAGGAGCTTCTGGGGCCCAGCCAGTTGGTATTTGGGGACATTAGCCCCTTGTGTCAGCTGGACTACTGGACAGCATCCCAAATCCATTTTTTAAAATACTGCAAAATCCATGTTCTTCCACAATTAGAACAAAAGACCACTATACATACACACACACACACACACACACACTCACATATATATATAGGGAGAGAGAGATCAGTTGGGCAATACTTTATTGATATATTTACAATTGTAAAGCAATTTGGAAGTGTCTCCATCATAATAATAAAATAAATTCTAAATATCTATGTCTTGATGTGTGCTTTTCATTTTCTTCTCACATGATGGGTGTATGATGGGGGGATGTGGGGTTTGCAGGAGGGGGGTGGGATGGGGTGTGGGGTAAGGTGGGTTGGTGTGTGGGTGGTGTGGGGAGATGTAGGTCAGTGTGTGGCTAGGTGTGAGGTGATTGTGGAGAGACTGGGTGTGGGGGACCTTGTAGTGGGGCTGTTCAGGAGGGCTGTGTCCTCTGACCCTGATGGAGCAGCCCACCCATGCAGCACATGGACTGCCCCCCCCTTCAGAGGCCCAGCTCCACCCTGGAGGGCCATAGCCCCCACAGGATCCCGGCTTCCCTGCAGGGTGACAGCCCCCTCTGTGCAGGACCCACAACTTACCCTCTGCAGAAGCAGCAGAAGTGGGGTACGTAGAGCTCACTGCTGCCGGCCTCCCCATGGCATGGCCCAGAACAGCTCAGAGCTGGTGCTGCCTGTGCTGCTCATTGGGGACTGGTGCCACTCACAGGTGTCACCTGGGGGCTGGTGCCACTTGCAGAGACCACATGTCATGCCGAGTTGGTCCCTGCCAGCACTGGGGTGGCTTGCACCACCAGGCCAGGATGGTTCCAAGGTGACAGGACCTGGTGCAGCACACAGGGACAGTGCACTGAGCCAAGCTGGGCCCTGCCAGCACTGGGGGTATTCACACCACCAGGCCAGGCCATGGTGGCAGGACCTAGCTCGGTGTGACACATGGTCCCTGTGCACCTCAATGGGTTCTGCTGCCATGGAACCAGCCCAGCCTGGCAGCACCAGCTGCTGCAGTGCCAGCAGGACCAATTGGCTCAGCACACTGTCCCTTTGCACTGTACCGGGTCTTGCCTCCAGTGGCAGTACTGCTTGCCCCATGATGCCTGCGGGGAGGAGGCATGTGGTAGAACCCAAGCCATTGTGGCTTGCAAACCTAGCTTTGCACCAGAGTGGGAATTGTGGCTCTGGGAGGCATGACTCCTGTGCAAACACATGTTAGCTGCGCAGCCTGGGCTGGATCAGGTTGGGTTGGACCGGCAGGGTGAATTTTCCATGAGGCTCAGGTGCACCTGAGCCTCATGGAAAACACACCACACCAGCCCAATCTGGCCCAGGCCATGCAGCTAGCATGCATTTGCACAGGAGCTGCACCTCCCAGAGCCGCATGTCCCACTGTGTTGCAAAGCCAGACTAGTGAGCCGCATTGGGCTGAGCTGGGTCAGGTCCCACTGTGTGCTGCCAGCTTTGCTGTGGCCACTGCGTGCCACTGGCTCCATGCTCCAACTGATTTCCCCCTCTGCCCCCCCCACTTGCCATCCCCTGGTCCCACACACCCCTGGGGACAGCTGTGGGGCAGCCACATGCCTGTCCCCCCACTCAGAAGCCGCGGCACTGGCGGCAGCAGGCAAGTGGGGCAGTGCGGGGCTGCGGCTCTGCTGCAGGCACAGCAGGCAGAAATGCAGTGCTGTGTGACCTGGGCTCTGTATATGCTGAATGGATCCAGCCCAGCCCATCCAAGGTCGTGCAGTAGTGGGCCCGGCTGAGTCGATTCAGCATGTATGGAGGCTGTGTCACTGCCTGCTGTGCCTGCAGCACAGCCACAGCCCCACACAGCCCCACTTGCCGCCTGCTGCCAGAGCTCCAGTGGCCGGGTGGTGGGCAGGCATGTGGCAGCCCCTGCTTGAGCCCCTCCACATACTCACCCACTGGGACATGCTCCCCACACCCCCCAACATCCCCCTCCATTCCCCATAGCCCCTGACAACCTCCTCCACTCCTGACACCCTTCCTGATATCCCCCCACCACTCGTCATAGTCCCTGACAACCCCTCCACTTCCGACACCCCCCAGCATCCCGCTGCCACTCCTCACACCCACCCACACCCATAACACCTACCTACCCTATGTCCCTAACTTACCTTTGACAGTGCTGGGGGACAGCAGGAGCACTGCAGAGGCACTCTGGTCAGAAACTAGAGTGTCTCTCTTGGAGGACTGACTTCTGGGTTGCCTCCAGGCACTGTGCCTTGCCTCGCTGTTCTGCGATGCATTCTTTTTTGATCCCTGGATATCCATGGATTTAATTTTCCCCTGAACTGCAAACTTGCAGCACAGGGAACATTTTTTTGTTCCCACATGTGTGTCTTGCAGCATCTCAAAGGGGTTTGAGATGCTGCAAGATGCACGTGCGCACTCGTGGACATGCCCTACATGTTTTCAACAAATTTGAGTGGGTGCATCTCATAACCAATTAGTGTGTCTGCATAAACTCTGGCATAAGTTGCTTTAGATTTTGTTGCTCTGGGTGCAGTGTTTTCATGTGTGCCTAAGACTGAAGTATGTCAAGGCAAGCACTGCACCCCAGCTGGTTAGGAGCCGGGGGGGTCAGGATATCAGCCTAAAGCTGCTCTACCCTGGCTCAATGTGCTGTGGAAGGGCTGAGTGAGGTATGAAAGGTGTCAGGTGCCAGGCAACCCACAAAATAGATCACCCTAGTGCCCCACTCAGCCCTGGCTATCATGTGCATTGTAGCTGAGTAAATAGAATTAGTAAATAGGATAGAACTTGTATTGGGAAGTACTATGTTATCATGAAGTTAATTAGTTTACTCTGGCCTAATAGGAGCGCATGTATAGATGGTGACATTTTCTGTCTAGCTAATTAGTTGAATGCAGTAACATGCACATGTGGGTGCCCTCAGTGATTCCAAATGGGGAAGAAATGAAGTAGCAAAATTATATTTTAATTTCCCAGAGGCAGAATGAGAGCATGGCTAGAACCCACTTCCAGAGCCATATTATTTTTTTAGAAAACTCAGATGGTTAAAATCAGGTAAATAATTAATTGACAATATGGGTCTTAGAAAGTTTTAGGAAATTTTAACTATCACTGCTAGTTCTTACCAGCCATACTAGTAACCATTAGTTCATACTATTAAAAGGGAGCAGAATTTCAATATTCCTAATTTACTTTTTAATTATTTTTATTTTGCTTGTTTACTTTGGTGCTTTCCTTTTTTGTTTAGGAAATGTAACTAAAATTCTTCCTTTCCATTGTGGTTTTTATGCATAAGTCTAATAGTGGAGGGCTTGATTGGCAGATGTGCAAGAAAGAAATCTTGATAATAATTACACTGATTTTCATAAGAAAAAGTTATCTAGCTTTTGAAAAGTTGCCATTCTGGGCCAACTTTAACTTGACAATATCATTTTAGGAGCATAAGTTAAGCACACTGTGGGACCCAGGATGAACTGGACGTGCAGCAGCATTCAGTTTAGTAGTGTCAATTTTGTATTTTTCATTAACATGAGAAAGCAATTTCTGTATTCCACAGACTACAACAATATTGAACAGTGAGAAATGGGCAGTACAGCTGGGCTAAAGTAATGAAAGAGAACTTGAAACAATGAGAGATGATGATGATGATGATGTGTGTGTGTGTGTGTGTGTGTGTGTGTAATGGTTGGAAGTGGTAATTAAATGCAAAAAAAGTTTGGAAATATTCCAAGAATATGAAGTAGCAATATGGGATATTCAGATATAGGTATTATGAGGCAGAGAGCTTCTGTTAGGATCAATTTTTATTTTATTATTTGGGGGTTTTTTTGCAGTCTCTGAATTACAAAACCCTGGAGAGTCTCAATGCTAGAGAAAGGATTAGTTACTTTGAGCATTTGGAAGAGAAATTCTTTAGAGAATAAGAACTACATATGTACTTAAATCAGAGCAAAATAGATTTTCTCTGTGCTCCAGGAGAAGACCTCAAAACCTTTCAAGAATAAAAAAATATATTTAGGTCTCTCAAGTTGCAGATTTTAGGCAGCTGTCCATGTATTATATACATTCGGATTAATTTTAATATTAAATTGGTTAGAGGGCCAATCAATATTAATCAACTGATTTTTTTCTGAAGGAATATGTTTTTTACCTTCCTTTCTTTGAGTCCTTGTATTTAATAATGTTTGGATTTCCTCCTCTAAGGTTGGATCTGCTGAATAAATTAGAGTGAATTCAAACCTTTTGAAAATGAGTGAAACTCATGAAAAATACATTCAGATAGCATCAGGACCTGGAATCAGTAACTCCTCCTTGGTAAGACCTTCATACTCACCCAGGATTATAATATAACATTTTTATAATTTATATTCTATAATAATGTTATAATTTTATGTAATACCAGTTAGGCCTTAGGGCCTGATGCTTGGGTTTGGCCAACCAGTGCTCAGCACAAAAGAGCAAAGGGAAGCGGGGAGGTACCTGTCCATTACCTTTGCCTGCTCTTTCATTTTGAGGTGGGATTCAGGCCACAGTTTAGCTTTCAATATAAGCTAAAACAACCTTAGGGATTTTGTGACATGTGCCATGGTCTCCATAGTCCAAGGAGCTTTTTGCATACGTAGAAAAGCCACCCCCTTTTTCTCCAAGGAGAGCTGTAATAGTAGGGAGCTCAAAATGCATGCATGAGGAGAGGCTGAGGCTTCATTTACCCAAGGAATTTCCCTTCTGAAAAGGAAAGCAGCATTTCAGACTGGCATGACTGTCATTTTTTACTGGTTTACAAATGCAAAGGGGTCTATTATAATGGATAATAACCCCAACATGTTGCTTAGCATTATTAAGAGAAAATCCAACACATACCCATAGAATTCACCTTGCAGAATGAATGGTTTAATAAGGATTCAGGGCTGTGGGTACAGTATGACATTATACATTTAGTAATTCCTATACAATTAGACTCATTCTCACTGTGTTACATTTTATAAATACTAAAACTAATTAAATGTTATTAAAATAATAATACATTGCCTTTATCCCCAATGTACCACAATAGCTTTTTTGCAGAAATTAAAGTATGAATAGGTGAGTATGAATTTTGTGATATCTTTTATCAGACCAACTGTGTAGCTGGGAGAGCTGCTGGACAACTTTCAGCCATTGAGTACCCTTTCTCAGGTCTAACTTAAACCAACATGCTATTCTAATATACTATATTAGTACTAACAAACATTTTTCTGAGACAAGTGCAGCATATTTCTGTTAATATGCTTGGAAAAACAATATGGCCGTACTATAGATATTAACTCATCTGTATTACAAATGGACAATTTTATGCATGCATTTAAAATACAGATGGGAAAAGTATAGAAAACTTCTGTTTTATTTATATTTTGACCTCCCAACATATTAAATTGACCATATGGTTTTTTATAAATATTTATTAGAAAAACAAACTTCATCATACTGCAAGTTTTTGTCAGGCTTGATCCTACAGTATATTTTTAGAGACCTCTAACAGATCCATGTGAAAGTGCTCTAGGTGTGTATAATGGAAATGCTGACAGACCTTCAAGCCAAGTCTAATACAGCAACATTAATTAAATACCTGAAATGGAAAACAGAAGAAAAAATTAGTTCAAGTTCAGTGGTTACTTGTTACAATTTGTAAATGGGCTCTCTACCATTGAGATATGTAAAATAATGCTCTCGTTAAAAGTTATGTGGAAAATAAAGGTTCTCAGCAAGCTAATTTTACTCAGTTAACAAAGCACAGTTTCAACCTATTCTTGTTAACCATCCACCCACTTTCTTTTCCTTCACCACCTCAGATTTACAGATAGGAGGTACAATTACAGTTCTTTGTTTCATCCTTAGATCTCTTTACATAATAAAGTCTGCTTTTTATCCTGTTGAAACCTGTGTGCTTTCCTTCTTTGTTTAAAGCTAAAGGGTCTAGGTCTTTCTTTAAAATTATCCTTTGTGTTGCTTTCCCCCCTTTCTGCTCTTCGTTGTAAATATATTCTGACTGTGTGCCTGCAATTGAACTTTCCCCCTGGTAAGTAACACAGTTAAAATAAGAATAAAGAGATCAGGGGTGAAATCCTGGCCCCATTGAAGCCAATGGCAAAACTCCTATTCACTACAGTGAGGGTAGGATTTCACCACAAACTCCCTCTCTTATTTGCAGTGTTTCCTATGGTCTTGCCTACAGTGCAGCTGTTGCCTCTGTATATAAGTCACACAAGTTTGTGTGGCTTACTTTTGAAGCGGTCAGGGGTTGGGTTCTGGCTGATCGATACAGAAAGTATTTTCAAAGCCTCCAAGTTAGCAATAGAAAATGTATGCACTTCATGACTCTGAGCTGTATGATGATCTTGGACCTGAACAAAATAGTTTTCCATTGCCACCAATGACTCTGATGAAGTAGGCTGTTACCAATGACAGCTCACACCTCTCTGAACCAGTTAGTGTCCCTGGCCTATCTTGAGTCTGACTTCAGACTAACACAGTAACACTTTTCTTCTCAGTCTACCTCAAGGAGCTTGCTAGGAAGTTGGGAAGTGGATAAGGAGAACAACTGAGGCGGCAGGATAGTGAGACGGGGAGCAAAACTAATTGTAAAAATAGAAAAGCATGCATACATACAAATCAAATGAACATGGAGTAAATGGTGGCAACAACTTTGGGAATTTCAAACTTGGTAGAATAAGGCACCCGGCAGAGGTACAAATAAAAGTATGATGGGATCTGTGCATGATCCCCACAATCTCGATTCCTGCCATGCCACATGTACCTGGGAGGAGGTGTGATGGTGGGGCTCCTCCCGCATTGGCAAGTAGCAGCTAGGAACCCCATCAGCTGATGAGACTCCTGCTCACAGGAACATACTGTGAGTCCCCATGGCTAGAAGCCATCAGCTGATTCAGGCTCCCAGCAGCTGGGAGCTCCTTCAGCTGCTTCAGTTCCAAGCCTGCCCAAAGTTTCAAATGAATAGTGTGATAATAACACAAAACATGTGTTATAACTTTCTGGCTTATTCCTTGCTTTGTCATTAACTAGTTCATCATGTCTTAAGTATAACATGGGCCAGGGGACTATGGAGATAAAAAGGCCCTCATCTGCCAATCCAATACAGTGGGACTCCAACATTAAAAAAAAAAAAAGAAAAAGAAACTATAGCTCTAATGCTAACGCTGAGGGATGAACAGGTGTCCTTAAAGAACTAAAAATGTTCCTGTTTTCTGGGTCTATCTTAGTATTTCACATGTGCAATGTTTTCTAAACCTCTAAAACAGAACTATTTATTCAACTGGCAGTCTGAAGGCTGTGCACAACCCACAAACTCTTAACTTATAACCTACATGCCCTTATGGGCGCATCCACACATATAAGCATGTATGCTTGCAACAGCTCAAATAGAAGCAATGCAAATTTGACCCAGGGCTTTTTGTCTCAGTGCACATGCCTGGACATGCACATTGGGCTGGAGCAAATTGTGCCACTTGGGGCAAAATAAACCTGTCTGGCTCCTCCCGGATCTGCAGGCAGGGGGAGCTAGAGCTCAGGGCCAGCACCTGTGCAGCTCCCCCACCCCCAGCAGTAGAAAAAGTTGCTCTGTCCTGACCCCATTAGTAGAAAAAGCTGCCCTGGCAAGTAGCTCAGGGCTACTCACCCTCAGGAGCTTTTGGGGCCCGGCCGCTTGGTACCTGGGGACACTACCCCTTGTGCCAGCTGGACTGTTGAAGCAGCCCTGAGAGTTCCCTGCACCCTTTACTCACTGAAGCAGTCTGGCAGTGGGGGCTGCTGCCTGGCTGTGACCTGCTGTGCACCTGTCAGACCTGGATGGAGACTGCACAGCCAGTAAAGGCATCTGCCCCTCTGGGCCAGCTGCCAGTGGGCTGTGGCTGCAAAGCTGGCCTTTGTGGGGCACTACTGCCATGTGTGCCCCCTGCCTGGCCATCTGGGCACCTATCACCTGGTGCTATGGTCATCAAGCACAGCCAGCTGGGTCCAAGATGCCGCTCTGAGCATGCTCTTCTGCCTGGGTCCTGCCATTTGCCTCCCTAGCAGGAATTCTTGTGTTCCCTATTTGAACACTGAAAAATCCCTGATAAAAAAATCCCAAAGTAACTCTGTAAAATACCCTGAAATCCATATTCCTCCACAATTAAAACAAAAGACCACTATATATATATACATATAGAGAGAGAGAGAAAGAGAGAGGGGGAGAGAGAGAGAGTGAATGAGGGAGAGAGACAGTGATTGGCTGGGCAATGCTTATTGGTATATCTACAGTGTTAAAGTAATTTGGAAGCCTCTATCAAGCCAGTGTCTCTATTATCATGATAAAGTGAATTCTAAATACCAATATGTTTTGCTGTCCCACCCAGGGCCCTCAGCCCCCCACAGGGGTTACAGCCCCCACCATGGGTTACAGCTCCCTCCACAGGGGCTACACCCCCCCCAACAGGGGAAAAAGCCCCCCCTCAGGAGCCACAGCCCCCCACGGGGCCACAGCCCCCCAACAGCAGCCAACTGGCCCTTGCAGGGGTTATAATCTCCCCCTTTAGGGCCCACATGCCCTAACTCTGCTTGTTCCTCCAGCCCCCCCAGATTGCTGCCTCACCTGGCCCCATACCCCACCCACTCCTGCAGCCCCCGCAATGGCTGCCTTACCCAGCTACACCCCCCGCTCCCTCAGACCCCCTAATGGCTGCCCTGCCTGGACTTACCCCTGGCTTGCACGCCCAGCCCCTCAATGGCTGGCCCCCTATCCCAGCCTCTGGCACTTAAAAAAAAAAGCCTCTACTTATGGCAGGAGCGGGGGCTGTGGGGGCTCTGGGGAATCCTCCAGCACCAGGCAGCACCAGACAGTGTGAGGCAGAGGGTCCTGGCTGGGGATGCTGGGGCTAACACCTGGCCCTGCTTTTGCAGGTTGGGGACTGGCCAGTGACCCCAACAGCAGCTGGAACTGCCATGAGTGTGGGGTTGTTTTGGTTTTTTTTAAATTGCCAGGATGTTGGGGTTGGGGGGGAAGTGATTTGGGGACTTTGGGGGCTGGGGCCAGGTGGGGCAGTGATGGGGGGCTCATGGGGCAGGCAGGGGTGGGGCCAGGTGGGGCAGGGATCGAGGGGCTGAGGGGGATGGTGGGGTCAGTGGGGTTCCCCCTCATGGTTCCCAGTCCCCTCCTCCAGCTTCCCCACCCCTTACTTACCTGTAGTGGAGGCTGGGTCCAGTTCCCTGCAGCTGGCACACTAGCTGCTACCAGAGTGTCTCTGTAGAGGACCCAGCCTCCGGTTGCCTCAGGGCATGGTCCAGAACCATGCCTGGCCTGCTGTTTTTCTTTGTGGGTTTTTCTGAACCCTGGATATCCAGGGGTCTAATTTTGCCCCTTCATTGGAAATTTGCAGCACGGGGAACATTTTCTCATTCTTGCATGTGCCTCTTGCAGTGTCTCAGTTTGGGACACTGCCAGAGGCACGTGCAGGCTCATCTGGACGCGCTGTATGGTTGCATCTCCTGCTGCTGTGCAATGTAGAGGACCTAGGAATCCATTTGCTTCCTGTGTTGCCTACAAATTTTGGAGTGGGGAGTGCATATTTACACCTGTATTTAATTTTAAATAGATGGGTAGCCTCATTGGAACTCATTTCCCAAAGCCAGAGATTTGGGGGAGAAACCAAAATTACCAGTGAATTAGTTGGTGCCAGAGATATTTATAGTGAAATAAATATAAGGGAAAATATTTAAAATGTCTGTGTTCTTCATTTTTACACTTTCAAAAGAAATATGTCATTGCATTTTGTTTTATAATTTTCAAAGCAAAATTGTTCAACTTTTTCTGTGAAAAAAGTCAATTTTTAACAGCACCCCCGCCAACAGAAAGTTTGCATAAAATGTTAAACAAAAGACTTTCATGTGATCATATGGGCCCCAAAACAAAACATTTCAGTTTGGCTTCAATAAAACATTGCAGGTTAATATATAATAACGATACTTATTTTTCTGTTTTGCTCCAGAAAACAACAACAAAAAACAAAACAAAAAATTGTACCCTGTAATACCAATCCAATGACTTTTTTCCCCCCTCTGTGTTCAGATAAAGTCTTTTTCCTTCTGAATGTTATCTTTCTATTATTTCTAAGTTCCCCTTCATGGGAAAAATGTATATGGTATTAAGGTGCTTTCCATCTAGTAAAGAAAGTCATGAAAAGAACAAAGAGGAAGTGAAAACCAGACAAATTCAAATAAGATATAAGCCACCATGTTTTAATACTATGTTTGATTAACTATGGGGAAAAGAATTCTTACGAAAATTGTGGACTCTCCATCTCTTACTGTCTTCAGACTTAGTTTGCAAGTGTTTCTGGACAACAAGTTGTACGGCTCAACAGAAAAGTTGAGGGAAATTTAATTGGTTATGCTATAGCAAATAGATTAAACAATCTAATTATATCTTTTGGTCTTAAATTGCATGGCCCCTCCATACATATGCATAGAATCACAGTCATGGAGTCCAGAAGCTCACTTCTGCACAGATAACTGTTAAAGACCCCAAAGGCAAATACCTGGGCTAACACTTTTTGTTGTTAGTAAATGTTTATACCTGTATAGATGTCATTAAGTTAATTGTTCTAGTGCTAAGAAAACATTCCCCCACAGCCTTTGTCCTCTGAAGTTAATAATAGAGAAAAGCATCAGGACTTTGACATTTACTAAATGGGAAAGTTATGGAATTACACTTCTGTGTAATTCCTTTGAAAACTGAGATGCACTGTGAAAACCAGAAAGGATTTATCTCATTATGAAAACTAAGGTTAGTGCCAAGCTCAGAAAATTAATAGCCACGAGAAGTGGAATCAAAAGACATGTTTCACAAGGTGCTTTAATAAAACAAAATCACTATAGCACGTAAATCTGATACCTGCATTATACCTTCTCCATACAAAAGTATAATTTGTCCATGAAATGTTTGAGTACAAAAAAACTAAAGGTTACCATGCCTCAGCAGTAGCACCTAAATAAAATCTATAGGCTACCAGAGAGGCATAGATTTCTTCATGGTAACCTAAAAAATGAGGCATTTAGTTAATGTGGAAAGCAGGATTAGGAGATGAGTGGATCTATGAGAAGACTCATTTCTGACAAAGTGATCTGAAAAATGAAAAACATCAAGAAAGTAGGCTTGTGCAAGTAGGCAGCTATTTGATCCAACTTTGGATCCAGCTGCTTCAGATGCCACGGATTCAATGCAGAGCTCTGTACTGGTTTCCCGCTTTGATCCAGCCAAAGCGGCTCTGAAGCTGCAGAGCCGCCTCAGAGATCTGGCTATAGGGTATAAAGGGGAATCAATTAAATATGTATAACTTTGTTGTTTTTTGTCTGATTTGGATGAAACCTGCAGCTGTGGTAGCCTCTGCTGAGAGCATGATGTCTGCCAGGTTTCAAGAAGATTGGTGCAGGGGTCTAGGGGGAACTGTACCCCAAATTTTTGAAAGCAAAACTCATGCCACGCGTATGTGTTACACCATAGTGGGGTGAAAACTACAGGTGTGGTAGCCCCTGCTGAGGCCACAAAGCCTGCCAAGTTTAAAGAAGGTTAGTGCAGAGGTTTGGGGGGAACTGTACCTTAAGCTGCTGACAGGCAAAACTCATGACATAGATGACCCTGAGTGTGTTAAGGCACAGTGGGCTGAAAACTTCAGGCGTGGTAGCCCCTGCTGAGGCCACAAAGCGTGACAGCTCTCAAGGAGATAGGTGCAGGGGTTCTGGGTTCTGTGGCCCTGCACCTCTAGTTGCTGACAGACAAAACTTGTGACATGGGTGCTTGTACAACTGGACTGTCTCTCTCTTGGGGCAGTTGATTGTCTGTATTGATTCTTTCCTCTCCTTAGTCTGTGGTCTTGTAGGTGTTAATCATTGCTAATTAACTGGTTACATTAGCTAGCAACTGTATATTGAGCTGGTCCCTGAGTGAATCATGATTGATTGGTAACTGGTAACACAGTAGTTCAACAGCCAGGCCTGCAATAGTTCCTCCCTCCCTCCCCACCCCGCCCCCAGCCCAAGACAGACACAGTTGCACAAGCACCCATGTCACAAGTTTTGCCTGTCAGCAGGTAGAGATGCAGGGCCCTAGAACACCCCTGCACCTAGCTCCTTGACAGCTAGAAGGCTTCATGGCTGCAGCAGGGACTACCATCCCTGCAGCTTTCACTCTGCTGTGCCTTAACACACACACTGTCACCCATGTCACAAGTTTTGCTTGTCTGTAGCTTGAGGTGCAGTTTCCCCAAAACCCCTGTACTTAACTCCTTGAAACTTGGCAGGCTTTGTGGCCTCAGCAGGGGCCACCATCCCTGCAGTTTTCAGCCCACTGTGCCTTAACACACACAGGGTCATCTATGTCATGAGTTTTGCCTGTCAGCAGCTTGAGGTGCAGTTTCCCCCAAACCCCTGCACTGATCTTCTTGAAACTTGCCAGGCTTTGTGGCCTCACTAGGAGCTACCACTCCTGCAGTTTTCACCCCCCTGTGTTGTAACACATAGATGTGACATGAGTTTTCTTTCAAGAATTTGGGGTGCAGTTCCCCATTATACCCTATGGCCAAATCTCCAAAGCAGCTCTGAAGCTTTTCCGAAGTGTTTCAGAAGCTCTGAATCACTTTGGAGACCCTAATGAAGCCAGTACTTCAGTCCAGACATGCTGCTTCGGATGCTGAAGTGTCTGAAGCTTCTCTGGATCCGAAGCACGGTCCTAAGCCTTGTACAGCCCTACAAGAAAGCCAATGCTTTGCAGTATGAATGTGTAGACCTGTGAATTTCTTCTGCATTCCCAAATACATCTGGCTGAACCCTGAACATAGCAATTAATATGCTTCACCCTTCCAAGCTCCAAATGTAAATCTGAAATTTATCTTTTTACCATAGGTTTTGCCTCTCTTGTATTTTGAGCAGTAATCCTTGTCTTAGTGTATTTGAATGAAAGACACTGATATAGAAGCTTTTAGTGGAATCATTGTCTAAACATTTATAATGATGATGTGGTAAAGTTGCTGCTAGCTTTTCAATATTTTAGTTTGAATACAGACTCTAATGTCTATTAGGGCTGTGCGAAGCTTCAGTCCCTGATTCAATTCAGCGGAGATTCGGCCGGATTTGGTGACCAAATCTCTGAATCTGAATCAAATCAGAGGACCTTTTAATCTGTTTGAATCAAATTGGATTCCTCTGAATCAATTTGAAGAGATTTGGAAAGATTCAGCAATTCAGACATAGACACAGCTTTAAATATTTTTTCTACATATCTCTAGGTAGCATGTGGCTCATGAATGCTGCAATGCTGGGGCACATGGAGTGTCCCACAGAAGTGCGGGGGGCTCCCCAGTGTGCATGGAAGCAGACCTGGAAGTGGACCAGAAGCACTTCCGGTCCACTTTGGGGTCTGCAGGAGAGCGTGATGGGTCCCCCCGCACATCCCCTGGCTCAGTGACTGGTACTTCCTGGGTCTGGGGGGGCACCTGGGACCCCCCGTGGCTGATTGCTGAGCCAAGGGCATGCAGGTGAGCCCCTTGCGTGCTCCCCAGTGGGTGCATCCCAGCACTGCGGCATTCATGAGCCATGTAGAAAAAACATTTAAAGCTGTGTCTATGGCCAAATCACTGATTCTCCAAATCAGCATCAAATCTTCAGATTTTAATTCAGCCAGATTGAATCAGAGACCTGATCTGAATCAACAAATTGAAACACTGTCTCTGATTCAGGCTGACTTTGAATTGAATAGGGCCCGCTTCACACACCCCTCATGTCTATTATGATTTCTTCATGAAGCCTACCTGCAGGGCTGCATTTTTTCCCTCTTCAGGAAATAGTTTATTTGCCAAAACAAAAACAAAAAAATAAATTTGAAGTCAACTCAAATTATTTAGAAAATTGTTTTGTTCAAATAAAAATAAAGAAAAAAATCCATAAATGTAAAAGCATTTTGTTTTAGCATTATTGGTTGTAGCCATTGTGGTTTAAGGACATAGGCAGACAAGGCTCTTTGGGTAGATGTGATATCTTTTATTAGACCAACTAAATAATTTGAGCAATTGTTCTTTGCATGCTTTTGGGCACAAGGAGAGTCTGTTGGTGCTTTTTTCAGGCATAAGGAGAGTCTGTTGGTTGCTTGTGTGCTCTCCTGGGTAGGATAGAAGTCAATATGCAAAATGTAGGTCTGTGAGAATGCAAATGTGTGGCAGTGACGATCAGAGAGATAGGAGACAATAGGTGTGAGACAGGTTTGGGGAGGGGAGACAGAGGAATGTAGAACTGGTGATAGAATGTGTCTTGTAAAATGCAGACAGGTTACCTGGAGTTATCAGATGTCTGGCAGGCTATAAGATGCCATATACCCAATGTCTATATTTAGTCCATGATTTTTTGTATCCAATAGATTTATAAAGTAAAGTTCATAGCCTCACCTATGAAAGGTGTTTTGTAGATTCCCTTTGAAGTTTAGAACTGAGAGATTGGAGAGAGTGTAGTTGTCCTGTGAGACGTGTACACCCACAGGTAATTGGGTATGTTTGTCTTTGACAGATATTTGGTGTGCATTCATTCTGGTACCCAGTTATTGTTTGTTTGCTTCTACATGTTTCCATCAGGGCATTCAGTGCATTGCATGAGAAATATTACATATCTGGAGGTTCAGATGTAGGATCCAGGAATGTTGATGGCTCTCTTGTGGGAGTGGTGGAGATGTGTTGGCAGTTTTACATTTCTTGTCATGGCATGGTCTGGATCCATTCAGTGTGCTTTGGGCCATAGGAAGTTTGCTTCTGGTGATGAGGTTGGTGAGGTTTGGTGCTTGTTTAAAGGTGTGGTTCTGGAAAGATCTCTTTAAGAATCTGGTCTTCTTCTAGTATAGGTTGGAGTGTTTGAGGATTTTCTGTATAGGCTTGAGGAAAGGATGGTATGGCATAACCAATGATGTGTGAGTCATGGGGATTGTCTTTTCATACTGCAGTAATTCTTCATGTGGTATCTGGGTGGCTCTTTCAAAAGTGCCATCTATATCTCTGAAGGACTGTCCCACTCTCAGACAAAGGAGGCTTTTTGTTAGGTGAAAGCCCTTTTAAGATTTGTGAGGTGTCGATCACTGGTATTCTCCTCAGTTCAAATACGGTGGTATCGGAGGGCTTGGCTATATATCACAGTTTTCTTGGTGTGTTTAGGGTGATTGCTGGTTCTGTGTAGATATTTATGTTGGTCCATGGGTTTTTTGTATATGGTAGTTTCTATTTTACCATTCTTGATATTGATCATAGAATCTAAAAAGGAAATGTTGGTGCTGGAGTATTCAAGAGGTAGTCTGATGGAGGAGTGATGGTTATTGGATTTGTGATGGAAATCAATCAGAGACTAGGTTTGCAGTGCAAATAATGAAGAGGTCATCTATATATCTTAGCTATGGCATGGTATATACGCTGGTAACATCCATGGTGGCTAGGACGGTATTGCTGGGAAGGTGGTCTATGTTTTTAAGTTTTCATAGAAAGTCTGTTCTATCTTGTACAAAACTTGGTTTTGTGTCTGAGTGGCTGCATTGTGAGAAGTGTGCATCCACAGTTAATTGGGTATTTTTGTCTTTGATATATTTTCAGTGTGCATTCATTCTGGTACAGTTGTTGTTTGGTTTCTCTTATATATTTTGCATTTATGAAACACTTCCACCTTTCAGGGTAGATTCACAAATCATTTTATTATTTACAGGATTGTATAAACTTGTATACAGTCCATATTCTTTGGACCATAGAAACAGGGGAAGTATGATATTGTATTGTCTTTTTCAGTTTGGTGGGCAAACTGCCAGATCAGTTATTCACATAGTGAGAATACCTGAAGACTAAATATCTTATGTATGATGACTTCCTTGATGCACTATATTGAATTAAAGCAATTTGATATTGTCTTGTTGGTGACTGATTAGCTGAGGCTATTAGTAACTGATTGTGAATACATTCAAGTCTAGCACACCAGTTCAAATTCAGCTTGTCTTGCTAATGAATGGCTGGAAATTGTTCTAATTGGATGCCTGTTGTGACGGACTGTGTTGTCACACATAGTGAAAACTTAAAATAGCTGCCTCCAATTAACAGTTAATTCTCCCACAGTCAGCTGGGTGTGGGAGGAGTCTGAGGCTTTTATAAACCAAAGCTAAATCATTCTAGTGGAAGAGGAAAAGTTATTGAGTTTGGATGTTGATAGAATACCAATAAAAGAGCCCTTTTTAAGAAGGAAGGAAGGAGAGACAAACACCATAAAAAGGTATAGAGGCTTGGGAAAGCTTGGCATAACCTGGAGTCTTCTGCCTTTAGAGACCCAAGACCTACTGAAGAGGGAAGAGAACTAATAGGAGAATGGGCAAAAACAATTCTGGGCATAAATGATAAACTAAGTGCTGACACTACTCTTCCCATGGGCTACAACACAATCTCTGGCTTCTTCTCTCCTATTTCTCTGGTGCTATGGTCATCAAGCAATACCTTTTTGACTGCTGTTTAAGGAGCTATTGGTCTTAGTAAACAAAACCACTGTTACAGTTTATTAATTGGGTAGTAAATAAGGTAGACCCTCAGGCTTTCATAACTATACCTATTGTTATATATAACACCTGAGGTATCTGAGTATGGTACTATGGCATCTTAAAGGCTTAATTTCATTAGATCTCAAATGCAGCTGCCATTTAAATTATATAAAGTACTGAACAGTACAAAAAGTTTCTTTTTTTTATAAATCAGAAATATTCTATGTCCTTTCTTACCTTAATCTTTTAACCCAATTAGATACAGACTGAATTACAGATTTAAATGGAACCTTGTGAGACAGTAGTCCAAATTTATAATTTATTTTGCAGTTATATAGAAAGCTTGTTAAAGCTTGGATATATTTTTACAGAATGGATAAAGATACTATTTTGCTTGGTAAATAGTGGTATTTGACAGCTGAATATAGTCCAAGCTGCTTTCTGCTGTACCAAATAAAATAAGAAAGAATGATAGTACTATCAATTACTAATAATATTACTTAAGTCAAAACTCGAATAACTTGCTTCTCAATAAATGATCTGGTCCAAATTGTGTCTTTGGGTGGTGACAAGATCAGCTAGAGGACAGTGTAGAGTACAATTGGGTAGATTTGGTTTTTGATTGTGTTTTTTGGGGTCCCCCCCACAGAACACCTTTGAATCCTTTGTGACTGAAAAATGCCTGTTAGGGTGAAACAAAACTATTTGTGAAAATATTTTATAAAAAGTTGAAACAGCTAATTAAAAAAGAAACAACATTTTATTCCAAAACTCATGTTATTAAATGAAAACATAGAAAATCCTAATAGATAAAAATTAAAGAGCAAAAGAGTCTTTATAAATTATTGACTGAACTTTATTCATAATGAAAATGGGAACCAAACTTTGTTATTTTTTTTCATTATATTTTAATAGTTACTTCACTTATTTTGACAACTGCAAGTAGCTTGTCAAATAATCTAAGTGCCTTTGGACTCTGGCAAACTAAAATGTCCCAGAATACTGCATGTAATCACTAGAAATATCCACAATAATAATTGTTTTTCGTAACAGCAAAAATGCCAATACATATGGCAGTCTTTTGAGGAGGGGGAGGGATATGGGTTGAAATCTCTTGTAAAAGAAGACAGGTTTAGATTGATCAATCCCTAGGTGAGTGCTCTAAACCCTCAGTGATTAGAGGAAAGCGTTGGGGAGGATTATCACAACACAAGTCACCAGAATTTTTTTCATGAAAATCTGGTCCATGTGCTTTTCTTTTTTTTTCCAAGCAAAAATTCCAAGGAGGATTATTCTGCACTGGTCCACTTCTGCAAGGAGCAAACCAGGAAAACCAAGGCTGCAACTGAACTCCAACTAGCTTAGAGCATCAGGGACAATAAAAAGTCCTTTTTCAGATATGTGGGGAGCCGGAGGAAAAGCAAGGGCAACATTGGACCCCTGCTGAACCAGATGGGACAACTGACAACTGACGCCCAGGAAAAAGCCAATCTATTAAATGGGTACTTTGCATTATCTTTCATCAGTCCCATGGGATGCCCATGCCCGCTATGGGACAGGGAGGTCTGGGTGAGGAAGATCCCCTGCCCTCCTTAAATGTCAGCCTCTTGAAGGAACACTTTGAGAGGCTGGATACCTTCAAGTCAGCTGGCCCTGACAATCTACACCCCAGAGTACGCAAGGAGCTGGCTAGCATCATAGCCCAGCCTCTGGCACGGGTCTTTGAAAACTCCCGGTGCTCTGGTGAAGTGCCCAAAGACTGGAAGAAGGCCAATGTGGTGCCTATCTTCAAGAAAGGGAGGAAAGTGGATCTGGCTAAATATAGGCCCATCAGCCCAACTTCTAACCCAGGGAAGATCTTAGAAAAGTTTATTAAAGAGGCCATCCTTAATGGACTGGTCGATGCCAACATCCTAAGGGATAGCCAGCATGGGTTTTTGCGGCTAGGTCTTGCTTAACCAATTTCATTTCCTTCGATGGCCAGGTGACCTATCACCTGGACAAGGGAAAAGAGATTGATGTCCTATATCTTGATTTCAAAAAAGCCTTTGATCTGGTATCCCATGACCACCTCTTGGTGAAACTAGCCAATTGTGGCCTTGGGTCCACCAAGATCCATTGGCTGGGAAATTGGCTCCATGGTTGGACCCAGAGGGTAGTAATTGATGGAAGTCAATCGTCATGGTGCCCTGTCACCAGTGGGGTCCCCCAAGGCTGTGTCCTTGGATCCATATTGTTCAACATTTTCATTAATGATGTGGACATCGGAGTCTGAGGCGGACTGGCCGAGTTCGCCAATGACACCAAACTTTGGGGCAAAGCATCCACACATGAAGACAGGTGGGTGAGCCAGGCTGACCTGGAAAGGCTCAGGAAATGGGCGGATGAGAACCTGATGGTGTTTAATACTAAAAAATGCAAGGTTCTCCACCTTGGGAGGAAAAACCTGCAGTATCCTTATAGGCTCGGCAGTCCTACGCTGGCTGGCACTATAGTAGAAAGAGACTTGGGGGTCATCATTGACCAGAAGATGAACATAAGCCTGCAATGCGATGCTGTGGCTAGTAAAGTGACCAAAATGCTGGCTTGTATCCATAGATGCTTCTCAAGCAAATCCCGGGACGTCATTCTCCCCTTGTACTCGGCCTTGGTGAGGCCGCAGCTGGAGTACTGTGTCCAATTTTGGGCTCCACAATACAAAAAGGATGTGGAGAAGCTTGAGACAGTCCAGAGAAGAGCCATGTGCATGATCAGAGGTCAGAAAACGGACCTTATAACAACAGGCTGAGAGCCATAAGGCTCTTTAGCTTGGAAAAGCACAGGCTCAGAGGTGGCCATCAGGTCAATCAAGTTTATCAGAGATTACTGCCAGTATCTGGGGGGACGTTTGTTCACCAGAGCGCCCCAAGGGATGATGAGGTCGAATGGTTATAAACTACTGCGAGACCATTTCAGGCTGGACATAAGGAAGAATTTCTTTACTGTCCAAGCCCCCAAGGTCTAGAACAGCTTGCCATTGGAGGTGGTTCAATCGCCTACATTGAACACCTTCAAGAGTAAATTGTATGCTTATCTTGCTGGGCTCCTATGACCCCAGCTGACTTCCTGCCCTTTGGGCAGGGGGCTGGACTTGATGATCTTCTGAGGTCTGTTCCAGCCCTAATGTCCATGAAATCTATGAAATTTTTTTGGCAAATTTAACCAAAATTTACACAAACATCCAGGACAACCAAAATCCTACTTTGTAGAACAGGTACTATTTGCTGCACACACACAGAGAAATCAATTTCTGATTATTCTGATTATATTCTGGAGTCAATAGGTGGGGATACAAGACATAGTTCAAACTGATTCTTTCAGTGCCTAAATTCTTACTACATTTTACAATAGACAGACATTGGTAAAGAAACATGATTAAGTCTTGCATCCGAGACTGGAATCAGGGACTGCCCCCAAAGGACCTGCTGTAACCACTAGGAACAAATTCCCTCTTGCTTTTTCTCCTTTTTGACTCCATGACTCGTGTATTCTTGGCTGCCCAGTATGTCATATTGAACGAGAGGTATATTCATGCTTGACTTATTCTTTAGCCTGGCAGTTAGAGTGTTTTCCTAAGAAGTAGATATGAGTTTTGTCAGGGTAAGGAGGGGCTTAGACTACTAGCTCCCTTTTTTTGTTAATGTGCCAGTAAGCTGTTAGGTGAATGTACCATTGCCACACACTTGTGTTCAGATACAGTTTTTCTTGTCATCTCAGAAGTCAGTCTAGCTGTTAACCAATTAACCAGTATTTAATCATATCAACGTATTATTTCTACTGGATCCCTATGTTTTCCCACAGCAGCTCAGGTAGGGGAGCAGATAGGTGAGCTACCCTCACTTGCTAGCCCTCCTCTTGAAGATGAGCAACTGGGAAACCAGGAGAGGAAGACATATGAGATGAGGAGGCTAGAGAGACAATGGTTTTTCTGTCCTTTGAATTAAATATTCATTGGATAAATGGCAGTTTGACAGTTCCTACCTACTGAGTGCAAGAGGCAGGGCCAGAACCTGAGGCTTCCTCCATTACAGTATAGCATCTCTTTCACAAAGTTATTCTCCCTCTAGTCTGTATTTCTCTGTGGCTACTGGGTTCTTCTCCTATGTTTTTCTTTTGGCAGGAACATGCATAATATGGGAAATCCTGTTCCACCACAAAATGCAAATAGAATCTCAAATCTGCATAAGCGCTGGTAATTGCAAGTATGTGGTTATATAAGTGCCACTTAAAAGGTGAAATAGCATCTAGGCCAGTGTGTTCTCATTTTCTGGGTGCTTGACTTTAGACACTGTGGTTTGACAGAAGTGCTGAGAACTCACTGTTGCATATTAAGTCGCTGTTTTGAATAACGGTGCTGTGTAATGCTGAGCATTCTGAAAAATAAGATCTTAATTGTATCTAATAGGCTATAAAAATGAATGGACACTTTAGACTATCATTTCTCTATGCCTCAGTATTTGTGAAATAGAAATATTACTCCTTCATCCTTTTGCGGTATGCTGAAAATGACAAGCATTAGTTTACTAAGTGACCAGTGTCTCTCCTGTGCCCTGATGAAGCTGAGGACTTTTGGAAAATCATAGGCAATCACAGAAGTATAGCAGGGCAGCTTGTTACCTGAGGCAGTGGTTGTTTATGGGGAAATAATGGCTCTTGGGTTTTGGCAGCAGTGGCAGTTGTTGTTTTTCTGCCTTTCCAAATTAGCATCAAGGGCTGCTGCCCTAGTTGCCCTGCCTTAGTTACACTCCTGGGCAAATATATAGTTGAAGACTCAACCACAGCTACTGGCCCCGCTCTCCCAAGTCAAAGCGAAAGGTGTTTGTTGTGGGAGACTCCATCCTGCGGGGCACTGAGGGGGCAATCTGCCGCCCCGACCCCTTAGCCCGGGAAGTCTGCTGCTTCCCGGGGGCCCGCATCCGAGACATTGTGGAGAGGATCCCACAGCTCCTCCAGCCCACAGACCACTACCCCATGCTCCTTATTCACGTGGGCACCAATGACACGGCTTGGAGCACCCCCAGCCAGGTCATGAGGTGCTACAGGGAGTTGGGAGCGGGGCTTAGGGGTCTGGGAGCTCAGGTGGTGTTTTTGTCGATCCTCCCAGTCTCGGGCTATGGGCTGAGGAGGGAGAGGAGGATCCACGCAGTGAACCAAAGACTGCAGAGCTGGTGTCATCGGGAAGGCTTTGGCTTCCATGACCACAGCCCGCTCTTTGGCGAGAGAGGCAGCGAGCTGCTGGGAAGAGATGGCCTCCACCTCTCTCCCCTGGGGAGGAGGCTCTTCTCAGCCAGGCTGGCTGACCTGCTCAACCGGGCTTTAAACTAAGCCCGCTGGCGGATGGGGGGACTACTGCCACTGCTGGCCTGCTGAGTGACCCTTGCAAAGCCAGAAGACCAAGGCACTTAAGGGAGCCCACCCCTGCCCCAGCCCTGGCACAATCTCTGGGCAAGGCAAGAGCCCCTAAGGGCACACTTGCCTGCCTGTACACTAATGCCAGGAGCCTGGGTAACAAGCAGGAGGAGCTTGTCCTCCTGCTCAGTGCAAATAATTATGATGTCATTGGGATAATGGAGACCTGGTGGGACTCCACCCATGACTGGACCATGGGTATAGAGGGCTATACCCTGTACAGGAGGGATCGTGTTGACAAAAGGGGCGGGGATGTAGCTCTCTATGTGAAGGAAAGCTACATGTCCCTGCAAGCTAATGTTGGCGACCAGCACGGACAGCTAGAGACCCTCTGAGTAAAAATTCATGGGAAAAACGGCACAGGGGACACAACGGTGGGAGTCTACTACAGACCTCCCACTCAAAGTCCTGAGCTTGACCAGGAGTTCGCCCGGGAACTGACTGAGGCCGCTTGCTCCAGGACCTTGGTTGTCATGGGTGACTTCACTTACCTGGACATCTCGTGGGAAGATCACTCAGCAAAATCCGAGCGGTCGCAAAGCTTTCTCTAATGCGTGGATGACCTCTACCTGACTCAAGAAGTCTATGGGCCAACGAGAGGTAAAGTGCTGCTTGACCTGGTACTGGCTACGGGGGACGACCTAATCAGTGACCTAGTGATCGATGGGAAGCTGGGTGACAGCAACCACGAGCTGATCACCTTCACCATCCGCCGTAAAGCTGGCAAGTCAGTCAGCAGCACAGAAGTCCTTGACTTCAGAAAAGCCAACTTTGACAAGCTCAAGAGGCTTGTCAGTCAGGCCCTTAGGGACCGTGACCCCAGGGAGATGGGAGTTCAAGAAGAGTTGTTGCTTCTCAAGGAAGCGATCCTCAATGCACAAGCTAAATCTATTCCAACATGGAGGAAAGGCAGCAAGAAGGCACAGCAGCCCTCCTGGCTCTCTAGGGACCTAGCGGACCTCCTGCGGCTAAAAAGGAAAGCCTACAAAGGATGGAGGACAGGATTCACCTCCAAGGAGAATTATTCTGCACTGGTCCGGTCCTGCAGGGAGCAAACCAGGAAAGCCAAGGCTGCAACTGAACTCCAACTAGCTTCAAGCATCAAGGACAACAAAAAGTCCTTTTTCAGATATGTGGGGAGCCGGAGGAAAAGCAAGGGCAATGTTGGACCCCTGCTAAACCAGATGGGGCAACTGACAACTGATGCCCAGGAAAAAGCCAACCTATTAAATAGGTACTTTGCATCAGTCTTTCATCAATTCCATGAGACGCCCATGCCTGCTATGGGACAGGGAGATCCAGGTGATGGGGATCCCCTACCCTCCATAAATGCTGACCTCGTGAAGGAACACCTTGAGAAGCTGGATACCTTCAAGTCAGCCGGCCCTGACAATCTGCACCCCTGGGTACTCAAGGAGCTGGCGAGCATCATAGCTCAGCCCCTGGCACGGATCCTTGAAAACTCCTGGCGCTCTGGTGTAGTGCCCGAAGACTGGAAGAAGGCCAATGTGGTGCTGATCTTCAAGAAAGGGAGGAGAGTGGATCCGGCTAACTACAGGCCCATTAGCCTGACTTCTATCCTGGGGAAGATCTTAGAAAAGTTTATTAAGGAGGCCATCCTTGATGGACTGGCCCAGGCTAACATTCTAAGGGATAGCCAGCATGGGTTTGTTGCCGGTAGCTCTTGTTTGACCAATCTCATTTCCTTCTATGACCAGGTGACCTATCACCTGGACAAAGGAGAAGAGATTGATGTCATATATCTTGACTTCAAAAAAGCCTTTGATCTGGTATCCCATGATCACCTCTTAGCCAAACTGGCCAGTTGTGGCCTTGGCTCCACCACGATCTTCTGGCTGGGAAACTGGCTCCGTGGTCGGACCCAGAGGGTTGTAATTGATGGCAGTCACTCATCGTGGTGCCCTGTGACCAGTGGGGTCCCTCAAGGCTCTGTCCTTGGACCCATACTGTTCAACATCTTCATTAATGATGTGGACATTGGAGTCAGGAGTGGACTGGCCAAGTTCTCTGATGACACCAAACTTTGGGGCAAAGCATCCATGCCAGAAGATAGGCAAGTGATCCAGGCTGACCTGGACAAGCTCTGCAAATGGGCGGATGAGAACCTGATGGTGTTTAACACCGAAAAATGCAAGGTTCTCCACCTTGGGAGGAAAAACCTGCAGCTTCCTTATAGGCTTGGCAGTGCTACGTTGGATAGCACTACTGAAGAAAGAGACTTGGGGGTCATCATTGACCCCAAGATGAACATGAGCCTGCAATGTGATGCTGCGACTAGTAAAGCGACCAAAACGCTGTCTTGCATCCATAGATGCTTCTCGAGCAAATCCCAGGACGTCATTCTCCCTTTGTACTCGGCCTTGGTGAGGCCGCAGCTGGAGTACTGCGTCCAGTTTTGGGCTCCACAATTTAAAAAGGATGTGGAGAAGCTTGAGAGAGTCCAGAGGAGAGCCACGCGCATGATCAGAGGTCAGGAAAACAGATCTTATGATGACAGGCTGAGAGCCATGGGACTCTTTAGCCTGGAAAAGCGTAGGCTCAGGGGTGATCTGATGGCCACCTATAAATTTATCAGGGGTGACCACCAGGATCTGGGGGAACATTTGTTCACCAGAGCACCCCAAGGGATGACGAGGTTGAATGGTCACAAACTCCTGGAAGACCGTTTCAGGCTGGACATAAGGAAGAATTTCTTTACTGTCCAAGCCCCCAAGGTCTGGAACAGTCTGCCAGCGGAGGTGGTTCAAGCACCTACATTGAACACCTTCAAGAGTAAATTGGATGCTTATCTTGCTGGGATCCTATGACCCCAGGTGACTTCCTGCCCTTTGGGCTGGGGGCTGGACTCGATGTTCTCCCGAGTTCCCTTCCAGCCCTAATGTCTATGAAATCTATGAAATAACACAAAGTCACAAAGAAACACAATCATCCCTAATTCCATGCTAACTTCTGAGTACTTAATATAATCCCATTGAGTATTAAGCCTTGATGGCAATGGGTTAATATGTTGGCTATAAAAGACCAGCTCACAGGATCATCATAAATTCTAGTTTATTAGACAGGACGTGAAGTTATAGATAAAATCATAAATGCAAACTTTGAGTTATGAGGGGTACTGGTTACCTTAAGACATACGCATACATACACTCACTCATTCAAACCCATGTCATTCAAACCCATTATACTATATAATACATTTTATATTATTATATTTTATATTATTATATTTTATATTGTACATTATACTATATAATGTAGTATAGTGTATAGTAGCTGCTGTAGTGATTGTGAGAACAGTGGTGTCAGTATATCTACTTATCTGAGGCCCTGGAGTCTGCTGTCGATGGTCAGCTTCCTTCAAGGCGATGTCTTCTCCAAAAGGGGGTTTACCTGCTTGTCCTTCTGTCTTGGTAGGTCAGGTACTAGATGAGAAGGTGTCACTGAGGGTAACATTTCACTGACTTTTATCTCTTTCTGGCAGACTTGGGTGATCCCCCAGCATCATCTTGGCTTCCCAAGCTGGAGGTTGCTGTCCCACGTGGGTCTTGAGTAGTACATGAGAGCTGTTAGTTGTAGGGGTCTCTATGTGCTGGTACCTGAAGTTTTGGGAGTCCACTGTTGACTTATTGACTTAATGGATGTATTGTTATGGGTTACAGGAATAGTCAATAGGGTGGGTGCTCCGTTCCAAAAATCAATTCCTTGGCTTGATTAGCCTAAAATGGATTGTAGAGTAGACTTTTGTAATGCTAAGTTTCTCTAGGTTATTGTCAATTAACAGCCACAGGCTCTTGCTTTTGTCTTCAATTATCTACTGATTCATCATACATACTTTCATTCACTCAAGGGGAACCAGCCCAATACAGCAATGCAATTCCAGTGATTACAATTCCAGTGCATTCTTACACGAATAGTTTTAGTAATACCAGGTATGACTTTAAAGAAAAATGTATTTGTTAAAAGTTAAAAAGTATAAAACATAAAATACTGAATGCCAAGGTAAAGATGAAACAGATGAAATATAAAGATGCACTGTGAGGGAGTAAGGATCAAACACTGGGGAGAGTAAGTGAATTGGATTAGATGCAGTAGACTGATTTAGAATAAACTTTAGACAGATATGGGAAGTTTGCTTTGGGAAATAGGTTTTAATTAAAGGGGGAATGTGTTCACCAGGATATATTTACAGTCATGTTTTCTATGTAGCTTGGCTTGTCTTGTCTATTACAGGCTTTGCTTTAAAATGGATATTTCAGTTCTTTTGTTTTCTTTAGCAATACTGAGCTTAATTGATATGTAGATATAGTTTGTAGGTTTCTCGTACAGAAAGCCACTTCAGCTTTCTGGCTTGCCTTGAGCCTTGCCACATGCATGCAATGGGTGTGCTAGGCCTCTGCCAATACTGAGAAGGAAAAAGAAATGCACAAAATGGTAGGGGGTGAGGCAATACAGGCAAGAAGGGGCTTCTGTTATATCAGAAGGGAAATGTACAAAGGGGGCTTTCTGCTACAAATATTTTTGTATGATTTTATATTATGCACTTACACATTTACACATAGATTACATATTCTATATGGTATGCATGTACATATGATTTAAATACACTATATTTATAAAACTGAAACAGTTCTTTAACTCAAAGGATAGTCGCTATTTTCTAGTCCACTATTCTATATTTTTATCATGCTTCATCTGCTTTTCTTCATTTCCTCGAACAGGCAAAGTTGTATTAATTTTCCATTTTCTGCTTGTAATGGATTCTACATTCTTCCAGCAATGCACATGTTATTAAATCTGTTTTTATTCTTCTTAACATTCCCATAAGTGTGTCATTTTAGAATACTCATTTCTATATCTTATCTAGCATATTCTCTGCATCTGAATTAGGCACACTGATCAAATACAAAGGCAATTTCCTTTATTAAAGAATAAAAGACAATCAACTATTCTAGTAATGTATAGTCTGGAAGATTAAAAGATTAAACAGATGCTATTTTCAAGCAAAAAATGCCTCAGCACTTGATGAATTTCAGCATAAGTAGCTATAACAGACTATTGGCTCCCATAGCCAGGAAATTCCCAATATGGAAAACATCATGCTAACACACCAAAGAGCACTGACTTTAGTATATATTCAGATATTAGGAGAACAGATTACAGGAAAAAATACCAATCTAATCATTCATGCATAAAAGCAGCAGGAAGATTCATAGTGCTGAACAATATTTCCCATGATCAGAAACCCCTATTCAGAAGCCAGGTGATTATGGATGAAATATTCTAACACACTCCTTATCTGAGAATATTTAAAGGACTTGGAGTGTCTTACCCCTACAATTAGAAGAGACAGTATCACAACCAATACAAGCTATTCTTTTGAAGTGAATGGAACTTTACCCAGGATGATCTTACATTCTGTCTCAAGTAATAAATAGAAATGGTTGGATTTTGCTAATCCTGTTTCCCCAACAGAATGGTAAATTATATGATTGAACTTTAATGTGCTGTAACTTTTTGATGATAGATGGAAGTGGTGATGGTGTGGTTAAGCCATCACCCAATTATACACAGGGAAGAAATAATCAACAGTGGAAGAAGTTTGAGAGTCAAGAAACACTTTCTGAATATATCTGTAATGTATTCTAATAATAGACTGTCCAGTGCAGTACTTCTCAGTCTTTTAAGGTTATTGACTCTTGAAGTTGAAACCAATAATGCCACCATCCCCTAACCTCTTTTCAATCTTTTAAATTTTTTTATTGCTGTTTAGTGATGAGTCCAAGAATGAGCATTAGTTGGTTATAATTGTTCTTCATGCCTCATCTCCTAGACACCAGTGATTATACATATGGGAACTAGGGTCCACTGGTTGAAATTAGGAATAGAGGGCTACTATACATGAGCAGCGAGGCTGCTCCAATACACTGTACTTATAACATGTCAGAGCAGGCTCAATTAGTCGAGTCTGCTGAATTACTGTGCTCCAGCAGATTCCAGCATCTCACATATCAGTGTTCTCATGCTGAAAAATGGTGGTGGGGGTGCGTTAACTAAAGCTTGTTTGACAAGCTTTAGTTAAAACACCTCTACTGCCATTTTTCAGCATGGGGACGCTGATAGATGTGATACTCCAGGCACTTTAGTTAAAGCTTCTGTAATTAAAGTGCCCCGCCCCCCCTGTATAAATGCCCAGAGAGATTCTCATTTAATTCAGTTGTAAGGGGGTCTATCCTTTTGGAACATAAGAACCTGAGATTTGTCCCCACTGTTGTGGGAACAATATTGTCTGTAATTTGTTTTTTTTCCTTTTACTGTAAGCAAGTGAAGTCTGGTAGTCAAGGAACAGATGGTTTGGGAGTCAAGATTCTTGAGTTTTGTATGATGGTGTGAGAGGGGAATGGTATCTAAGGGGTTTGAGCAGGGTGGGCCTAAGAGTCAGGATTCCTGGGTTCTGTTCTGGGAGGTAAATGCCAATAAGTGCGTTAGGAGAGGGTATGGAATTGGGGGGTCAGCTGTCAGAGTTCTAAACACATATGAAACATGCTAATATTTAACCCAGATAAATGTAGAAACTATTATTGTTATCAGGCTGTATATTAGTTTATTCTGAAAGTTAAATTGTCCAAAACATTCAAAAGGCAAGGATTTTTGCAGGTGATATTTTTTTATTGGACTAGTTGCATAGTTGGGAAAGATTTAGACAAACTGTTAGGCAAAAACGAGTGTAACTTTTCTGCCAGGTACTGGATGGCAGTAATGAAGTTACAATTTAGGGGATTTACACAAACTTTTAATTTGAACTTGAGCCCCCCCACACAAACCTAGGAAGATAAATTTTAACCCAAGTGAGCAAACTTCCTCAATTGCCCACAGAATTTATCTATAACAAGGTTTATTAAGGGGAAATGGGATACATGCATAACTCTAAATAAAATCTTAACTATTATATATTAACTGAATTCCCAAAGGGTAAAGGATTTCACAATCACTACCAAAACTTCTACTTAGCCCACTCTCTTTGGAAGGGAGACTCATCCAGGGCTGCTCTACTCCCTATGCCAGCAAAAATGGTAGATGCTGGGAAGGGAGGCCTGTACCAGTGTTGTAGTAAAGAGATCACAGTGGGTGCTGACACCTTAGTGACCTTTCATTTTGAAATGTGTGCACCTGTAAACCTGCAATTTGGGAGAAAGAGACTGGGGACATCAAAGATCTTATCTATCTTGCCCTTTACATTTGTATACTTTATCCACAAACTATATAGTTGTACCAAACCTCTAAACACGCACACTACTAAGGGTGTGCAGAGAAGGAATATACAAAAATAGTATAATTGAACATAACCAAAACAGAGTATGTGTAACATAAGCCAGCTTACATGAAGAAGGCTACTTTGTGCCTGAATGGTTGTCTAAATGTTACCCAATTGCATTACCCAATTATGCAGTTAGTCCTATAAAAGATATCATCCACAAGAGACAAGTTGTTGGGTGCTCAGGGTAGCAGCAACTTCAGCTGCCACCATGCTGCTTGCTTTATCATGCAGCTGCAGTGGCAGGTTGTTTTCCTGGATCCAAATTGGCAATCCAGGCTGTTGCTCTGGTTGTCCCTCCCTAGTTACACTACTGTTATCCACAAAAATACTTATCTCTTGCATATTTCCTGGACCATCATAGCTACAACATCACTCCAACATTATGAAATATTTAAGATAGATTTAAATATCTCTTTCCTCTAGATGGTAAAACTAGACTTGATGGGGTTCAGGTTGGGATTTAGAATGAGAAGTCATTCTATTCTGAATCTTGTACTCCTGCATATCCTCATCTTTACACATACTTGTGGTTGGCCTTCCTTAACATGGAGATGGCTTTTGAGGTGGAAAATGAGAATGCTTAGTTGATCATTTCAGTATACAAAGCAAGGATAGGGAGATCCTGGGGTCTCCCTATCTGCATGAAAAAAAACCTGCATAAAAGAAGTGGGTCAATGCATGTGAGGGCAGCACATGCTGCCCACAATCAGAGCCTGGCCAGCTGGACCCATGCTTCAGGATCCGAGCAGCAGGATTGCCACAGCTGCAGCTCCCCAAGGCTCTCAGAACCCTAGGTAAGGCCAGAACAGTTGCTGGTCCCAGCCTCCACTACCCCACCCACGGTAACCTGCTATGTGCCAGAAGGTGCATGACACAGGTGTTCTTCAGGGACAAGTAGCAGTGGCACAAGGTGTGCTGTTGCTTTTTGTCCCCGGGGAAAGAAACATCCATGCTTATGTGGAAGTGGCCTATGAGTTGGCTGAAAGTAAGAAAAAATGACAGAAAGCTCAGCTTCCTTACTGAATGTGGTTAATCTAATAATAGATAATGCTCAGAATGCTGAAGTATTTAATGCATTGATTTACTTCAGTCTTGATGAAGGATACCAGCTATTAGATAATAAGAACTGTTACTGGAAAGGATATGGTAGTGGATAATAATACTAGAGTAGGAGAAAGAAAAAATATACAGCTTGTCTAATTAATTTGTAACGCGTTAAGTTGGCAAGTCTGGATGAGATTCACCCTTGAGTACTCAAGAAATTGGCTGAGGTAATTGCACAGACAATCTTTGAGAATTTGTGGTGGTCAGGTAAGATCATACACAACTGGAAAGGGCATATGTAATGTTCATTTTACAAGGAAAATCCATGTACTTACAGAACAGCCAGTCTAATTTCAACACAGAAAGATTCTGGAACATGTAATCAAAGAATGAAGAAATTACTCTTAAGCATGTATAGATAACAAGGTTATCTGGGACAGTCAGCATGGATTTGTCCAGAGTAAGGCATTGTTGACTAATAGGATTTCCTTCAATATCAAGGCTTTACGGTTTGGAGTGGGGGGACAAGGGATATGATATACCTTGACTTTATCAAGGCTTTCAACAGTTTCTCCCATGACAGTCTTATTGATGGGTGCTGGTTTTAACATCTTGCTGAAAGAGCAGTCATCAGTGGTTCAACGTCTAACGCAGGGGGTAATAAGTAGGTTTTCTAGGGGTATGTCCTGATTCCAGAACTGATTTAATATCTTCATTAATTTTTTGGGCAATACAAATTAATGTACACTTAGTAAATTTGTAGGTGACCCCAAGCTGAGTGGGATGGCAGACACTTTGTAGGATAGGATGGGGATTCAAAATGGCCTTTATTAAACTGGAAAAAAATGGTAGAGTAAAATTCAATAAAGACAAGTGTAAAATGCTACATTTGGGATTGTATGATGTAGTAGTACACAGTCTTTTGCCCCTGCAGGCTGGACGACAGCCTAATGGACTGGATTTGGCCTGGAGGCTGGAGGTTGACTATCACTGGTATAATCAAATGCATAAACCCAAAATGGTGTTGACCCACTAAGGTAAAGTACCATAGAAAATGACTTGGGATTTATAGTGAATTGTGAGCTGAATATGAGTCAAGTGTGCTGTTGCTGAGGAGAACAAAAAGCCAGTAGTATACAGGATTCATTAATAGGAGAGTGGAACTCACTAGATTGTTCACATGATTCTTCCATGCAACTTAGCTCTGGTGAGATCTCACCTGGAGCAATGTGTCCAATTTGGGTATCATACTTTAAGAAAGATGTGGACAAATTAGAAAGGGTCCAGAGGAGAGCAACAAAAAGGATTAGGAGACTAGAAAATACAACATGAGGAAAGACTAGAAGAATTGGGACTATTTAATCAGGAGAACAGAAGACTATGGTGGGATTTGATACAAAATTAATTGTTATAAAGAGGATGATAACCAATGTTTTATGTCCACAGGAACAGGACAAGAAGCAAAATTTCAAAAAGGTTGGTTTAGATTACGTGTATTGAGAAGACTTTATAACTGAGCACAGTTATGCACTGGAACAGATCACCTAGAAGTCTGCCTCCTTAGAAATTTTCAACTGTTAGCAGGGATAATCCTGCCTTGAGCAGAAAACTGAGTTAGATGACATTTTGAAATTCTTTCTAGCCATATTTTTCTAAGTCAAGCCATTGCTAATGTTGAAGAACAAAGTAGACCTGTAGTCCTGGATTTAATGGAAATATGGTGATGTTTCTATTGTCCTCTCAAACTTCCACAGTTAATTTTACTTTGATTTTATAGTTGTTTAATTGGTTGTAGTATGCAGAATAAATGTTAATAACTGATGCCTTGCTATACAATGTGTCACTATTATGATTTATTACTTCTTATATTGCTTTAGCTTCTAGAGGCCTCAACCAAAACTGGGTATGAAAATGAGTGAAGGGTATGAAAATGAGATGGTATGCCTCAAAACATTTGTATCCTACTATAGACAAGAGAAATAAAAGGTTGGAATGGAACCAGTGTCAGAGACAGATAAAGGAATTTTCCCAAGGTCATACACCATATCAAAATTGGGCATAAAAACAAATTTTCTGAGCCCTGGTTCAGTGCTCTGTCCACTAGATTATATTGTCTTCTAGTAATAACCTCTCATCAGGAAGGGCCCTTTTTCCATAACAGGGTAGCTTAAGGTTCATAAAGTTTTTATAGTATCAGATTGTAATTTCATATGTAATCTTTTACCTTTACTTGGTGGAAATAATGTTGTCCTATCAAATGACTTTTTACTTTATTTAAATCCTTTCAGCTAAAAATTGCTAACCATTGTTTCAAGTAAAAAGGACATACACAATATGAAATAATTAGGGGTGCACTGATAGAGATTTTTTTGGCCAGTACTGATGGGCAATTTTTAACAAGCCATATTGGCTGATACCGGTCTGATTGCTGATATGTTGCCCCACAGCTTGGAGAGCAGTGTCCAGCTGGCAAGTCCATTGTGGGGGAAAGGACATAAGGGGCAGATTGAGGTCCCTGCGGTGAGGGAGGAAGTGGAGCTAGTGCTGGGGCAGGGAAGGGGCAGGTGCTTGTCCTGCGTAGCTGGGGTGGGATGGGATGCAGGACAGAGCCATGAACAGCTCATCCAGAGGGGTGGAGGGGATGGCTCCTGCTCTTGCATGCACCTCGGGAGGGCATAGGGGGCGTGTGCCCCCTGGACTTGTGTGCAGGGCAAGGGTGGGCTGCCACTGTGGGCTGAAGTCAGAGGCAGTGCTGGGCTCTTCCCAGCAGGGATGCTGGGCTGCGCTCAGGGTAGGTGGTGGTGACACTCATATAGGGGGCTCTGATGAATTTTGGGGTGGCTGCAACCCCCCACCCAAGTGCTGCCACCACCAACCCTGAATGCAGCTCAGCCCAACCCCCCTGCCAGGAAGAGCCCAATGCTGCACCCAGCCCCAGCCCACAGTGGCTGCCCGCACTTGACCCATGCACAGATCTGGGGGACACATGCCTTCCTGGAATGCATGCAGTGGCAGGAGCCACTCCCCCAGCCCCCCGCACCTCCCAGATGAGCAGCTTATAGTGCCATCCTGTGCCCTGTCCTAACCTGGCTGTGCAGCACCAGCCCTACTCCCTTCCTCACCACAGGGGTCTTGGTTTGCCCCCCCCCACACCCTTTCTCCCACAACAGACCAGATGGGCACTGCTCTCTATCATGCTGGGCTGCACTGTGGTTGTGTGCATACACACAGAATTTAACAGTGACATTATTTGCCACATCAGCCAAAAAAAAAAGATTGCAGATGATGTCAATCTTCTTTTTATCAGTCCCAATATATTATGGGACCAATGTGTTGGTGCACCTCTAGAAATAATTTTAAAATTGGATTTATATTGCACCTTCATTACCTGAAATTTACAAAATGGGGAAGGTGTCCATTGTATTGGGCAATATTGGGAACTGTTTGTAGAAGTAGTCATCTGTAGAGGAGGGTTTTCAGAAATAGAAATTATACTTTGCCTTCATTAGTTTTTCATATTTAATGTTCATGTTTGTGATCAATACTTTTGCTTCCTTGATATGTGAGAATATATTGTTTTCTCACCATGTACAAGATCTGACATTCAGCCTTTAGTGTAGTGTTAAATCAGTTTTAGTTACTGGGCACATAATAAGAAGGGCCTGAGAGAATTTGAGTGAAGTGATTGACTATATTAAATAAAGTGGAATGTTTATGCTTATTTATAATATATCTGGTTGCACTGGAAGCCAAGACGTCCAAGTCTGGATTATATAGATACAATATAAAATATATATGATTGTTTTAGGTAGATATTTTATGCTCTGTGTAGCAAGTTTATTCCAGTTTGAACTTGACTTTTTTGAAGTGTATAAAAGGAATGCCAGCTGGGAGCAGTGCTGCTGGATGTGTTCATCAATTGTAACCTTTTGGAGAGAAGTTGTCTCTGAAACAATCTGAATTTGTTAAAAAAAAGTTTACAGTTACATCCTTTACTTTTGCCTGTGGTTCAGCTTGACTCATACATAATTTAGTTGCTTCAACTTAAAAGTGGAATCTGCATGGATCATTTTGTTCAGAAATGTGCATTTTTTGTGTCAGGTTTAAGATTAACCCCCAAAGTAACTTCCTGGAAATCTGCCTGTCTAAGCATGCCCAAACACTTCTCTTTGCATTTTTCCTGTGTTGAAGAACTTTCTGAATTCTTTTTCCAGACAGTGATAGGAGATTTGCTAAATCAGGCAAAGAAGATTCTGTGTCAGAATTGTCACATACCACATTGTAAACTTTTTTTTTACAATGATAAACTGTTGCACTGTAGCAGGAAGATGGAAGTGTAGGATTTCAGGGAAAGGAGAGATCATGGAGAGGCTGGTAAAAAAATCAGGAATGAATTAACAAATAAGGCCACCTTTACATGTTACAGGTATTATGCAATTAATCAGTTAATTGTGGAATTATATTATAAACAGCTACATGTGCAAAGTACTTATTATATGATTAAAAGCTCCAAGCAGCTATAAATTAAACTTCAAAAATGTGTACTAACTTTACAGCTAGTTGCTATCAACCTGTAATTTGTACATGTAGCAGGGTCTCCCCTGCCGCTGGGAGCCCTATGCGGGGTTGCACTATGTCCAGCATGTACATAGGCCATGGGCCTGGGGGTTTCATGCACCCCAGAGCATGAGGCACCCTTCTGGCTGGAAGCTCCTTAACTGAGGGGGCTTCCAAATAAGGATCCTGGGGTACCCCTGCAGTGGAAACAAGGTGCATGGGATCTAATGCATGATGCCACAGTTACGCCTCCTGCCATGCATGTATGGCATGGCAGGAGGCATGACTGGTGGATTACACATTGGATCCCATCATGCCTGTACCTGCACATGTAGACAGGGCCTCAGTAACACATAAAAGAAAAACAAGTAGCCAATTTAAAGCAGCTTTTTAATTTTGGAAATTACATATGTTGTTCTGATTAACATCCTAATTCCGTTTTAAGCTTATATTTTTTGTATGTTTTTGTTCATTTTATGTGTATGGACAATACATTTATTTTAAAAAGAAAGTTAAATATTTCTGCTGTTACAGAAAGCTTTTTTATAAGGGATTTACTTTTTGGTAGCTCTAAAAACTGTAACATTGACAGAAGGGCCAATATTTTAACAATATAAAATCTTCCCCTCAAATTAAGATGAGGTACATCTTTTTTAAAATTGGAATGAAATGCTTAGAAACAATCCATTAACTCAGTATGCTTTCAGTCAGCAGTGCAAAGCACAAGGCATCAAAAACCCACTCATTTAAGACTAAAAGATATGACAAAATATATTAGCAAATTCTACAATGGAGAGAACTATGTAAATAGCCAGAAGTCAAAACAGAAACATTAATATTGCTTTTTATATGAAAGTCAACATTAATTACACACTGAGGAGCAATACAAGATATGCAGTCTCTCAAAGCATGGCCAGAATGGAAGACCTTAAAAATTTACTGGTTGTCTAAGAAATTTTCCTTTGTTTTTACTGTGTAATGTTTGTATGGCAGCAGCATCTAAGCACCAGGATCATGGATCAAGATTTCATTGTGATAGACATTTGTACAAATTTCTGAAAAAAATTATGGGCCTTGACCCAAAGTGTTACACATTAGAGTTATGCTGTAGCAGGAGGATGGAAGGGTAAGACTTTTGGGGATTGGAAAAAAGCACATGGTGCTTCCAAAGTCCTCTTCAGAGCACCATCAAAAACACACCCGATGTATCCACTGCTACCCTACATGCCACCAAACCTGGGAAAGAGTCAGCAAGTCTAGTGGTATCCCCATTAAATCACTTTTGAGCTCTATGTTTTTCTGGGCTAGGGGCACAATTTACACATAAATAAGTGATTGAAAACCAATTCAAATCTGAAACACAACAGGCATTCAGTGCACATAAACCACTTTTAATACGCCTGAAGCTGGTTTAACATAAACTTGGATGGATATAATATCAAACTTAACTGATTTAGGTTAAATTGTTTTATTGAATTTCTTTTCCAGCTGCCCTCCAGATTCAAGTTAACTCACAGTCCCCCAGTATCCCAAGATGCTTTGCATCTCCCCCACAACCCCCCACCTCACCCTACCCCAGGTGGATGAGAGTCTTGGCTCAAGATGTCTGCCCCAGCTCAGTAGGGAGGCACGCTCAAACATCCACTGGCTTCTGGCCTGAGCCGGTGCAGGCATGTGGCTACATTTCCAGAATCCTTAGACTAATTTGAGAGGACTGAATAGATTCCAGCATGGGCTTTTTGACTGTCTGTACTTAGTCCTGGAGCACAATGGTAGAAGAACCCTCAAAGTAGCTCCCCCTCAAATTCTGGGTTTGCATGTAAGTGGGTGAGGCATGCTTCTTACTAAAATTCTCAACTGTGCTATGGACATAGTAGAGACAATTTGGCATCACAAAATACTCATGGAAAGTTAGGGAGAAGCAATTGCAACAGGAGTGTGAGAAGAATAGTCATATGCTCATTCCTGTGCAAAAAGTGATACCATCTGAAAGACTAGAGGATGACCAGTGCATAGGAGGTAACGTAGTTCTTAGGCAATCAATATTTTTATAAAATCTTCTGTTAAAAACCATTTGAAAGAGCAATGAGAACTGGAAGAATCCTTTCAAACAACTGCATATCTTTGGCATTTCCAGCTAATCAGATACAAAATGTATTCCTTTAGGCATAACCGAATTCTGAAATAAGTGTTTACTGTAGTATAAAATACACTTAAGCAGCATTTTCATTACAATACTTAATCTAGTTGAAATCTGTACAAGCTCTTTAAAATTCCCCCAAAGAGTATTATATTTAAAAAAATACATCTGACAGATGCTTGGTAAGTTATTAAGTACTTAAACAGAGATAACACCTTGAAACACAATTACTTTCACAATGTAATGAATGAAAGAAAGGTGTAGATGCTGTAATAAAATAGGACCAGTTTGAAATGCTATACCATTGACTGAAGTTCCTAAGAAAGTCTGATTTTTCCAGGAAAAGAAATTGACATTATTACAAAGCAGAAGTGAAATGTCTGCATTGAGAACATAAGTTTAAAGATAGCAATTATCCAAGCCTTTCTACAATACTTTAAAGTTAGAATATCAGAATAATGCTTGAAGCATTTTGGTAAGCAGTAACATTAATTCTTACTACTTTTCTTTCAAAGATATTGCTGTTTTTTAGAGGCAATTATATAATTATCCCTGAAATTTTCAGAAGTGCCAAACTGATTTAGGAGCCTAACTCCAGCTCCCAAGTCACTTTGGTACCTTTCAGTATTTACCTTATGACACTTCAGTGTTTTGGAGAGCAGGGAGTAGACACAAGTATGTCCACCTGATTATTTTAATCCTTTAACTGAAAGGATTATAAACTAGGTAAAGAAAAATTATCAGCATTAAAAAAGTACTGACAAACAGAGAGTTCACACAGCTGATAATACGACCCGCAAGTGGCATTGGCATGCCGCTGGCACTTCGAGATTCACCACTGGCACTTCTGTGGGAGGGACCACTTCTCCTGGTGCCTCCACTCCCCAACTGGCGCTCTCATGGCGGGGCACCAGTGCTTTCGCCTGCCCGCTCTGCCCAGGAATGCTGGCTGTCAGGGAGTGCACCAGCACCTGCTCCCACTAAAAGTTGCCGCTGTTCAGCCCCCTGCCCAAGAGGCAAGAAGTCAGCTAGGGTCAAATGATACCAGCAAGATTGGCATCCAAGTGTTTTTTGAAAGTATTTATAGTAGGTGCTTGCACCGCCTCTGGGGGGAGTCTATTCCAGGCCCTGGGGACTCGTACAGAAAAGAAGTTTGCCTTTTGTCCAGCCTAAAATGATCTTTCCAGAGTTTGTTTCCTATGGGGTACCTTGGTGAACAGATGTCCTCCCAGTTCCTGATGCACACCCCTTCTATACTTATCGGCTGCCACCAAGTCACCCCTAAGCCTAGGCTTTTCCAGGCTGAAGAGTCCCATGGCTCTCAGCCTCTCTTCATAAGGCCTGCTCTTTTGTCCTCTGATCATGTGCATGGCTCTCCTTTGGACATTAGAGAAATAACATGGACTAATAATGCTTGACTGATAGTAAAAGTGGATTGTGTTACATAATTATGTTTTACTTCTCCTTTAGTAAAAAAGATCGCTCTGCTTAGTTTGGTGCCTGCAATGCTGCTGCTGTGATCAACCACTGCATTTAGAATTTTCAAGATGCTCGTCAGCAGCAAGGATGGCATCTCAGCTTCTCTTTCTCCCTTCATCATAAAACAAAAAACCCAAGACTAAAGAAATGGTAAAATTTACAGGAAAGAGTAACAAATGTTCATCCCTTTCCCTTTCTAGATCCATTAAGTCAATGGAAGTTTTACCAGTAATTTTAATAGAAGGAATGGGTCATTCATTCAGAACTGCACTGTTTTTTCAACTTCCTTTCTTTCTTCCAGAAACCTGAATTCACAGGGCCCAGACAGAAGGGCAGTTCCCTGTAACTCAGAACACTTTACAGTTCTTGCCTGTTTTGCTTTGGAAAAAAAAAAGAGCCAAGTATGATATAGTTTTACTAATGATCACATACCCTTCTAGGGAATGGGCCATCTATCTCACTGTATGTGGGGTAGTGAACAGCCATCAATTGGTTAAACTCTACTACCAATTGATGACCCAATGACCTTGCATTCAAGTGCTCTGTATCCCCATTACTTGCCACCCCCATTACTTGATTCATGTAGTTCCCCAATCCTTTATGATTATATATTTAAGTTGTTGCTTTTTTGGTTTTTTTGTTAGTTTGTTTACAGCCCTAGTTCAGGAAAGCATTCCTGTTTAAATCAGCAATTAATGTTGTGTTTTATTTTAAGCATGTGCTTATCCCATGGAATCAGTTTAACATTTTTCCTCAACAGAGAGAACTGAACATATGCTATTGTACTTTTCTGAAGTGAGGTCTGAATGATGGATAGTGGTTTCCCCCATGAAGACTTTTTCAAAAAAGAGAAGTAATTTAATCATAGATGTGTGAAATAAAATACTAATAAAGATTCCTCAGAAGAATTTAGATGCTCATACTTCCATTACTTTTTAAAAAGGTTTATTGTACTTGAAAAGGATATTTGAGGCATTCCAGCTTTGTAAGGGGTAGTACTTGCAATATATTTTGCAATGTCTTGTTATCCATTACTGAATAGATTTGATTATAATTTTTTCTGTAGTAGTATTACAGTTACAGATGTTTTTTGCTACTGATTGGAATGTCAGAAATAATTTAATTATATATTATGACAGTTTCCATGGCTTATAGGTTAACACAGTTAAATTCTCTCCATAAACTAATTTTGCGAACAAATGTTTCTCTTCAAAACCTTTTACAGTGGAAATGTTTCAAAGGTAAAAAAAAAGTTAATTATGTAGCTTTTCCCCCCTAAATCCTCTGAAGGAATAAGAACATTTTCCATGGAAATATGGTCAGTCACTGAAATGTCAAAGAAGCTCTTGCTGTATATAATATTGAATAGAACATAGAAAACATCTGAAATTTATACTGCCTTACAATCTAAGTTAAACTGTGCTATTTATTTATATAACTATAGTGACCCTCAGTGTGCAGAAGATATGCTTTTTACTGTGTGGTTTTTTTGTATGCGAAAACACTGCATGGCTGTATTATATTTAATTAAAAGCAATAGCGTGCCTACCCAGATGTTAAAAGGGCTTGATCTGAACAGTGTGTTGACATCAGATGAATAGGAGAGGCCACCTGCTAGCTCCACTTTTGGCTCTGTGGATGATTTGCATTCCTGTGGCCTGTTGCTCTGCATGATCACTCTCAGCACTTCACAGTCCCATGAACTGTTTAATATCATGGATACCTTCCAGTCATGCAGCCTATCTTCTCTGCTAACATCATTGCAAAAGAAAGAATGGCCACTTGCTTGACTTCCATGGGTCGAGTATGATGTTTTTACTTACTTTATACCACATCAAAGAGGAGGAAATGCTTTTATACAAGCTGGATTAAGATAAAAAATAAATCCATTCTTGCCTAAGAGCGCTAACAGACCATTTCTTCCTTCTGAAAGATAATGCTCACCATTTGAATTAATGCATAATACAAATCAGACTTAAAGTGGTATCCCTGACATTTCATGAAAGCACAGAACATTTTTAGTGTAAAAAGAACAGTTGCAGACCTTTAGGATAGTTTGTTGAAATATGTGGATTAATGAGTTCAAAGACTGGATATAATCACAGTGTTCTTGGCATATAAGGTGTATGTGGTTTGAGCCTTATAAGACTTCCTAAAATGTTAGACACTTCTGAGAAAGGAGGGGCAAGAAAATAGAAAAAGGGGGTGGGAATACAGTTGTTGCAATACCATCTACCCAATCAATATCAGAAGAAGGCCAAAAACAACTCTAGCGTTATATCTAACTTTACTGTGTCCAATAGTTACTACTTTTTTTTTGAACTAAGACAGAAAATGTCTTGATCAGTCCTTTTTTAAGCCTGAGGACTTAAAGAACATAATCATAATTATTTTTTAGGTTCTTAAGTAGTTGAATTCTCTAACACTTTTGCAGTTACAAATAGACTGCTGTCTTTATCACAATTGTAACTGACATTTCCTTGTACATTTTAATTTTCTATATTACTTGTGTATTTAACATACATAAACGGTATCTTAACATAGGGCAATAAAGGGTATGTTAGTTTATTCAGATTCCAGAATAGAAACCTTTCATTGTATTTAATTGTGTTTGAGTACCAAAAAATATCTTTCAGATAAACATGAATTTTGTTCTATTATGCCATAATTTTCCTAAATTGTTGGTGTTAACTTGTGTATTGAAAAAACTTCAAGGCAGGCTTTAGAAAGTATATATATAAAGAGTAAGTGTAGATATACATTTAGTTATTAATTGTTTTAGCTTGCTGTTACAACAATTTAAAGCAAATAATTGCTTTAACAATTAAGAGCTGACTTTTTTAGTCAGCCTTTTCCAGGCCCTGCTCAGAATAACTTTGAGTTTGTCTCTGTTGCCTCAGTAGGCAATCAGTGGGCACCATACAAAGGCAACACTACACCGTCACTGCACATGCTAGCTCCCAAAACAAAAGAAATGTAGTTGTCTTAGCAAAGAGATAGAGCGTGTGTAGATGAAACGATATTTCCCATTTACACCGATGCAACTATGTTTGTGTTTGCATGACCCAGGATTTGCCGCTGTTCTAAAAGTCCATTTAGCAACTTTAACTAACACTACTTAGAAATGTGTTATTTTGCAGAGCTTTCCAGTAATGCTGCCCCAGCTATGGATTTGATTTGTCCAAACATGCAGTGACTCCAAAGACTTCTAACTAACCCCTTTTACCATGAGGTGGTGCTGTGTTCCAACCTTTAGCCAGTAGGTGCCGCTGTGTGTGTTTTTAACCATCATTCACTCCTCAATCCTCACCTGTCCCTCCACCCTTGTTAAGTGCTAGGGTGCAACCAGCATTTTTGTAAGAAAAAAGACTAAACAACCCCAACTACCCCCAGCGGCAAGCATGGACTTCCCAGGGCCTTTAGACATTAGCAACTCTTAAAGACTTTAGCAATGCATTACAATATTCCCTGCCAGAAGCTGGTTGGGTGGGAAAGTAGATGCGGGAGAGGGAGGGAAGGAGGCAGGCAGGCATTGTGCACCTCTTCCTAGTTACTGAACATGTCCCAGCAGGAAAATGGCTGGGTAAAGGGGGGCGGGCAGGCATGGTCCCAAAGGGACTCCCTCAGGTGGAGATGCATGGCCTGACTGAGCTGACTGGTTGAGTTAGGCCACGCTAATATCCATTGCATAGTAACTTTCAAATTTTTGCTGGCCATGAAGCTTAGGGAGGAAGGAATGGGGAGAGGGACAGAGGCAGGTAGGCAGTCAGGCAGGTGCTGTTTTATAGAGGTTTTACAATATTTTATATTGTAAAGGTGCTAGTGAGGAAAATCCCCCCTTCTGTTATACTACTTTCTGTTACCCTTATTTATGTAAAAACTTTCTTCTGCAAATCAGAGAAGAAATTCAAGGAGACAGAAGCCTCAAGGAGACAGAATGATGGGTGGGTGACAATCAGAAGACATGTACCCCAGTACAGTCAGAAGACATGTACCCCAGTCTGAATTTGCTGGGACATGGTTAGTATCCAGGAGGAGAGTGAGAAGACTATGAAATGAGCCTGCAGAACTTGTGCAACTCATGCTGATGTAAGAGGCAGGGAGGGTTTTCCCCAGCAAGAAGCTTTTCCCCAGTCAGAATATGTGTACCCCAGTCTGAATTTGCTGGGACATGGTTAGTATCCAGGAGGAGAGTGAGAAGACTATGAAATGAGCCTGCAGAACTTGTGCAACTCATGCTGATGTAAGAGGCAGGGAGGGTTTTCCCCAGCAAGAAGCTTTTCCCCAGTCAGAATATGTGTACCCCAGTCTGAATTTGCTGGGACATGGCCAGTAACCAGGAGGAGGACAATAAGAATATGAAATGGGCCAGAAGGTATGTTTTTTGTATTTACCCCAGTCAGAAGACAACAACTCTTCCCATAATCTACCTAATGCTCGGACCAAAGCCAGTGAAGAAAGCAGGAGGGCTTGGCCAGCCACCAAGAAGAAAGCATCTGCAATTCAGAGAAGATATTCAAGCCTCAGCTTCCTTCGTGGCCAGCAACAATTCGAAAGTTACAAGGTGCAACAGAGAGGTGTAAGGCAGAGGTGGGCGAGTGGGGTGAAGTGTCCACATTCATGGGCCTACTACTTGGAGGGAATTTGTCAGAGGGCTTGGCCAGCAACCAAGAAAAAAGCTTCCACATTTGTGGCCAGCAACAGTCCTCTAATTGCAATTCCATAATATGCTCATTAACAAATGTGGTCAGCAACCAGGAGGAGGGCTAGAATAATATGAAATGGATCTGCAGAACTTGAGCAACTCTTACCATACTTGAGCTGATGCTTGGGCCAAAGCCTGTGAAGAAAGCCTCCACAATTCAAGTAGTACACAGAAAAGAAGCCTCAGCAGTACGTGTGGCCAGCAACCAGGAGGAGGGTGAGAATAATACAAAATGGATCTGCAGAATTTGTGCAACAATTCAAGTAGACAGAAGAGAAGCCCTAGCAGCACTAGTGGCCATAACAATTCAAATATTACAGTGTGTAAAGGCAATTCATAATTCTTAATAATGCATATATTTACTTTAGTCCGCATTCATTACACATTTCTTTACATGCTTATTTACAGCAACAGTCACTAGATAGTAGGCTTGTGAGGGGACTGTTGCTCAATGAACATGAGTCCCCTTAATGATACCCTTTATATTGCATAGTATCCTATTGAAAATAGCCTCAATTGCATTTGTGGCCTGGCTAGCAACCAAGAAGGAGGGCAGAAAGAAAACCTTGCTCTTCTTCAGGCACAGCATCAGGCTCAGAATTTGTTACTTTTCCCCAAGACACAAAGCCCAGCCATGGGAATAGAGGGACCTAGGGAGGAGTTTGCTTATTGTTATGACCAGTAACCAGGAAGTGGGCATTCCCTTTGTTGGGGAATCTAGCCCCAAGGTCACGGTGGGCTGAGGGTTCGGATCGAACAGGCGGGATTAGCGGTGAGAAGTCTGAGCGGTACGGGACACGTGCGGTTTCAAGTAGAATAGATTTTATTTTGACTTACGCTACAAGATGATGAAGCGTAGGCAGAAGACTTGCTTGCTCAGTTACAGTATACACGAACAAACAAACAAAGGTGTCTGTCGGTTCACGGGGTTCCCGAGCCGAGCCCTTGCTTTCTAGCTAGGAGGCTAGGTGCGGCTGCCCGACTCGATAGTCCCAGAACTGGTTGGCAGCTCATAAAAGGGAACAATGAACAACTGTAACGTGTCGTTGGTGAGGGACGAATGACGAATGAGGTAAGGTGAACGGTCGATGAGATGAACGAGGAGAGAACGTGGGTGAAGCCGAGTCAGTAACAGTGATGATAACAATGCTGAGGATAAGCTGGATGCGTAGTCAATGAGGTCAGAATAAAGGTCGGTACCAGGTAAACAAGACGTAGACGAAATCAATCAGTCAAAGATGGGCTGTAAAGCCATGACAGCGGGGAAACCAGTGGAGCTCTGGGATTGAACCAGGGCTCTGGGCCCAAAGTCTCTCCTGAGGAGCAATCCCTGCAATAGCAGCCTCTGCTCTCAGGTTGGGTCTGGTCTCTTCTCGTGGGCGGAAACTTACAAGCTTTTTATGATTTTGGTGGCCAATCAGGTAGCTTTCTTCATAGAAATTTCTGGTCGAATTATGTCATACTTTGTGTAAGACTGAGCATGCGTAGGGTGTCAGTTTAGATTTCCTCATGGCAGAGCCATGACTGACAAGCCAGAGGTCGCACAGGGGACATGTGCTGGGCATGCTTGTCAGCCCTCTGGGGATTTTCCACTACCTCGTATGCGCATGTCAACACTTAACTCTGTGTTATCCAGCATTACATTCAAATTCAGTTCTGACACCCTTTACCCCCCACCATGGAGAAAGAGGCGGGGAGGCCTCATAATAACGTGCCTTATGCTGCTTTCTCATCATAAGGAATCGAACTGTAATTATAAGTGTATATAACATACATCTATATCATATATTGACTCTCTCTCTCTCTCTCTCTCTCTATATATATATATGGTGGAGGCCTAGGATATGTGTGATGTGTGCCCAGGATGTGTGGTATGCATGCTGCAAGAGGCTGTTGGGGTGGGAGGGAGGGGGGGAGTGGGGTGATAAGTCCTTGACATGCTGTGATAAGGAATTAAACCATTATGATTATTATTGACCATTAATAAATCATCATTAATATTAATATTATTACAAACTCTTATTAATATATTACTATTGGAATTAATATTATTATTGACTCCTATTATTAGTTTACCTGTTATTATAAGTTTATATAGGTCTATAGGATGAAAGTCAACCATAATTATAATTCATAATAATTCAGTTGTTAAGAGAATCCTGAAGGAAGTGTTGTCATCCTTTTAATGTTCTCTGTCTTCCTTTTTTTTCCTGCTTCATCACACTAACAGGGATTGATCAGCCTCTGGCTAGCAGTGGAAGGGGATCTTTTATATCTCATATGATTGTTTGAAAAGGTGTGGTGGTACAGGTTCTCCTCCTCTACTTTTCTGCAAGAGAGGACTGAATCCTGAGAAAACTCCAGGACTGTAAATCACAATCCACAAAACGGTTTCTTCCTCTGGTATTGTTAGGTATCTAAATGCCTGCTAGGGAGGAAACTGAAGTGATCCCTCACTTTTGAGCATTTCCTATTGGCTAATTTAGGTTTCCTGGTAAGTATCCTGGCCTTTGTGGATCATGCAACTTGGGTACCTAACTAACTTCCTTCATGCACTATTTATAGGACCTAGAGGCTTAACTCAGAGCTGTGTTATCCACTAGGCACATAGGCATCTAAAAATTAGGGGCTGCAGTTCTCAGTAATGCAATGCAGCAGTAATACTAGTTTTAGTTCTAGAAAAAAACAGCCTATGCCTTTAGAAATATAAAGACCTGTCCCTACAGATGCTTAATCTTGATCATTATAATTGAAGCATTTGTGAAATAAATAGGACTAGGTCTATGTAGTCACTGACTATTTCTTAAAGAAAAGTTTTGAAGCTCAAATTTGCCAAGCTCAGATAGTTTATTATGTATGGGTATTTACAAACATAATTGAGCAGTAGCAGAGAGCATACTTTACCTGGATCTATTGCTGTTGTTTACAAATTAACCAATAAAAGGTTTTGTACATCATAAACTCACAAAGCTGTTTCTTCTGGTTTTTCTTCTTTGGAGAGAAGTTTCTAACGGTTTGGCACATTCCAAAAACACGTTGTACTGTCTACATTCCAATATGGTACATATTTATCAAACATTTGCTCATGCAAATACTTTCACAATGGTGATCTATCCATGCTATTTCTTATTTATGCTATCAGACCTTTTCCTAATGAGTATACATTTATGCATGAACACCTAAGTTGGTATACACCCTTTTTTCCATTTATACTATATAAAACTATCAGTGCTTGAAGGTTCATGTTAAAAGATCATAGATTCAAATTAGTCCATCTTGCAAAATAACTATGGGCATATTTAGAATGATTTACTTGCCCGTCATGGATAAATTTCAGAATGATAGGAGGAGTCTGTAGTGCTTTAATATAGTAAACACAAACTGTGAATATATATTATTAAACAAGGCTATAAAACATCAGCTACATTCTTACAATGTTTGGCCCATTTCTATACTTACACCACATGCTAACTCAGTGTGCTGCTTCCCTCCCTGACAAGAACCAGTTTACACAGAGGATAAGAGCCTATTAAGCTGGACTGGCTAACTGGAATTAGCCCTTTAGAGCAACTGTTTTTGGGTGTTGTTCCTGTTCCTACAGGTTACTAGCTGGAGTGGTTTAGTCAGGGATGATCCTGCCTTGTGTAGGGGACTGGACCAGGGCTAGGGACAGATTACATATAAACCAGTTTAAGTGATCAGAAACTGGTTTAAACCTGTAACAAAACAGACATTTAGTGCACATAAACCAGTTTGAGATAAACCTGGTTGAATGTAGTATCAGACTTAACTGATTTAACTCAAACCAGTTTATGCATTGTCTGTCCCAGACCCCTTCCTGGTTTAAGTTAAAACAGGCTCCTCCAGTATCCCAGCATGCTCTCTGGGCTGGGAGGGGCTCTGCTCTCTGATTCAGAGAGCTGGGATAGCCCCTCCTCTCTGCTTTCTAGCCAGACGCTGGCCTGCCCTGGCCCCTGAGTCAAATACCTCCCTCCATCCCCTCTCTCCCCACACTGGCAAACCCTGCAGACCACAGCTGGGGTTTGCCCCAGCTGCACATCCCTGGCTTTCCTGCGGCCAGGCAGGGACAGAGTTAATCCCTCCCTCTGTCTCCCCTGGAACCTCTGGGGGTTTGGCTACAGTCTCTGAAGCTTGCCTGCAACCAGACAGGGAGGGGATTAATTCCACCAGGGGTCTCGGAGGGCAGGGAGAGAGGCAAGCTAGTCCCCCGTGTGCAGATCCAAGCCCTGCAGGACCAGACAGAGGTGGGAGGTGCTGGCAGGAACCTAACCATCATCATACATATGTGTTAGAGATGTAGGTAAGGGAAGTTGCAGACAGCTTTCTACAAAGAATGTAGAGCGCTACATTTACTTTATAAAGCAGAACCTGTAAAAGGTGGGAATACCTAAACAAAACCTGTATGAATACCTTGCTGTAAGGAGGTATTCTGCCCTCAAGATTATGTAAAACTTATGCAAGGCTTTCTCTTGTCTTCTTGGTTTACATTTTAAGTTAGACTAAGTTGTGTATGCTGTTTTACTGGGCTGTATTTTAGCTAAGGTGAAGATTTTTGGTATTTCCCAGTTGTATGATTTTCACATTGCTGTGTTCAATACATGCTTGCTTCAGAGAAAGGACTTTTTCGCCACTCCTACTCCTCAGTCTGGCAGAAGCTGAACCTCCCCCCCGCCCCCTCCCTGGCTGGTGATTGGCATCTTGTGTGGCATGCTAGCCCTGGCTGTTGCCTGGCTATGCCCCATTTAACAGAGAATGTCTGTCCAGTTATTAATCAGTTTAAACTGCACAGCTTACACTACCCTGCAAGGATTGAATCAATTCAGGCTTGGGCTTTTTTAATATCTGTCTGTAGCCTTAATGATCTTGTAAGTTTCTTTCCAGCCCTACTTTCTTTGGAAATGCCTAGTGGTTTAATTTCAAGCCCTCAGTCTATATGGCTAGAAAGTATCCTCCCTGTTCACACCCCTTGGTGGAGGCGATTCCACTGTAAGTAACATTTTAACAGTTTTGATGGTGTTTACAGCTGAGATCGTCCAGGGATATGAGAGAAGCAAGGGTCTTAGAGCAAAAACTAAAAATTCTAGAAAATACCTATCTGCACAAAAATTTGATCCTAATATCCATTCCCTGTCTTACTGTTTACTACTTTATTATAGGTAAGAAATAGGGCTGTGTGAAGCTTCACTGGCTGTTTTATTTTGATGCTGTTTCAACTTGTTTTGAGCTCAAAACAGTGAAATTGAAACAAAATGGAAGGCTTCAAAACAGCTTCAAAATGAAATGAGGACAGTTGAAATGTTTCAAAAGTTTCAAGTTTCGAAGGTGAAGCTGGGTTTGCCTGGAGGGAAACAGAAAGTAAGAAGAGGGAAAGGGAAGAACTGCTCTTATATTGACTATGTAGCTGGCCAGTGACTGTCATCCTTCCCTGAGGTCCCTTCCAATCCCAGTGCTGTGGGGGAGGGATGGAAAAACAACATAAAAGGCAGCATTGTTTGAAGTGGCCTGCTTTCTGCCTTGGGGTTAGTTACTGAGCTGTGTGTTCCAGCTCAGCAGCGTCAAACAACAAAGGCTACTAGCAATGATCTTCTGAAGGATTTCCTACTTGATAGCCTAGGCTAGCCTAGCAAGAGGGATTTCAGAATACCTTTTTGGCTTTTTCTTTTTTTCACATTCTTTTATTATATGCATTGATTTATTCTTTTCAATTGTATAAATATATTGGACAGGATTACTATAGAATTTAATTTATATAGGAAGGCAAATACATTTATATTTTATTTCCATACATGTATACTTTGCAGCATACATACATTATAGAATTTATGTAGGAGGAAAGACATATTATTCATTCATTCATATTTGTTTTTATACATTTCTACTTTGTGCCACACCCACTCACATTATTGAATTTATATAGGAATGTGAATAAATGTATATATTTGTAGAAAAGCAAGACATGAAACACACCATGAAGCGTAATGGAAAGGAAGGTGATGGCAAGCCTTCAGGGAGGGGCAGAAGAGGGGGTAAAGGCAGAGATGTAAGCCCCACCAAACCAACACAGCCTCTTCCCTCCAGTTAGAAGGGATGAGGCTTCTACAAACAGCAAGGAGGGGGGAACAGTGCTAGTGCCGCTGCCTGTGTCTGAGACTCCCCTCCATGAGCACCAGCCAAAACCCCCACCACCACCAACCATGACAAAAACAAGCAGCAGCACCAGCACCAGCATAATAGCCTCCTCCACCCACATTTTGCTTCCCATGCTGAGCCTCCCAGTGCCAGAGGAAGAGCTGGGACCGGATCTGGATCTTGGTGCCCTAGCAATGGAAATTCTGGGGAAGAAGGGGGAATCATTTGAGTCTGCGCTCCAAACCCATCAAGTTTTCCCTAGAGTCAGGTCTCCTTCCCCACAAGGCACTGTGGAGGAGGGTGACATAGATATGGAGGCAAGCAGTTCAGCTGAGTCCCCTCCTCCTGTTGCTGTGCTTCTACCTGCTGAGGAGGAGGAAGATGCAACACCATCCACACATGCACCCATACCCCAGAAGCGAGCACTAGTGTGGTCTGGGATCATATTGAGCTGGCAGATGATTCCATGTATGCTATCTGCCTGCACTGCTGCATCAAAATCAGCCAGGGCAAGGGAACAAAATGCATAAGCACCACAGGGATGCTGAAGCATCTCTGCAGACACCAGCCCCTTGCCCTTGCTCCTCCTCAGTCTGCTGCCAGTGGGAGCATGCCCAAAGGGAAGCCTCCCTCTCACTCCAAAGCCCCCATCCCCCCAAAGCAGAGGCAGGCCACCCTGGAACAGTGGGGGAAAGGTGGACAGAATGTGGGGCATGTTGCATGGGCAAACGAGATCACCCAGAGCACTGGGGAGATGCTTGCTGTCAATGGCCAGCCCTTCACCTTAGTTGAGCAGACAGGGTTCAGGCAGCTCATGGTGTTCATGGCCCCATCCTACCAACTGCCCACATGCACCACTTTCAGAAGGATGGTGATGCCCTCCCTGTATGAGGCATGCAGGGAGTACTTGAGGGAGGAGCTGCACAAAGCAGGTCCACAGGTGGCCTTACATTTCACCTCAGACATCTGGAGCAGCTGGGGTGGAAATCATGCCCACCTCTGTCTCACAGGGCACTGGTGTGACTAGGCAGGCCATCAGTGGGCTCTCCTTTAAGCCAAGGTGATGTATGAGTTCCACATGGCAACAGAGATCATGGGGGCCATAAACTGCTTGATGCAGGCGTGGCTTGCTGGGCAGGGTGAGCTCAACCGTGGTTTCATGGTCACCAACAATGAGGCCAATATGGTTAAGGTGGTCCACGATGCCAAAAAAGTTGGCATTCGCTGTGTGACACACAAGCTACACCACATTGTGAGAGATGCCTTGGAGGGGGACAGGGCTGCCGGTGACAGTGCCAGCACCACCAGCAAGCTCATTTTAAAGTGCAGGAAGGTGGCAGGCTACTTCCACAGGAGCATCAAGGGGGGCAAGATGCTGCTGGACAAACAGGCAGAGCTGAACATCCCACAGCACAAAATCATTTAGGATGTGGAGACATGGTGCAATTCCACATACCTGATGCTCGAGAGCTTGGTGGAGCAACTGAAGGCCATCCATGAGATGGCCTTGCTCAGGAGATTGGGATCAGTGGCCCCTTGAACAGAGCTGAATGGGATAACATCTCCCAGATCTTGGTGGTCCTCAAGCTCTTCCTCGAGGCCACTGAGACCCTCAGTGCTGCCAATGCTCTCCTTATTCAGGTGATCCCTATAGTGAGGGAACTTCAGAACCAAATGGAGAGCTTCAGTGCTCAGAGATCAGTGTTCCTGGCTGGGGCAAGCCATTGTCATCAGATGTTCAGGCACTGGTGAGGCAGCTGAAGGAGGGCATCAGGAAACAGCTTGATCCCTTGTGGTCCAGTACGGTGCATGTGCTGGCTGCCATGTGTGACCTGAGGTGAAGGGCAGTGTATGCAGCAGCCAAACCCTGAATCAGTGGACAGAGGTGCTGGTGAAGAGAGTCAGGGAGGCAGAATGGAGGATGTGGGGGGACATGAAAGAAGGGGATCCATTGTCCCAAGTTAGCATGCCATCCACCAGCAAGTCTCCACTCCCAACACAGGCACTGCCAATGTGGGCCAAGGGCATGGCTTCCATGGTGGGATCCAGAGCTCCAGACCCCACCATCAGGCAGGTAGCACTCAGGCCTTGATGGCTGCCTCTCACCAAGGATGTGGAACTGCTGCTGTGTGACCCCTTAGCCTACTGGGCAAGCCACAGCCAGATGTGGTCAGATCTGGCCATGGTTGCCCGCAAGCACCTGTCCTGTCCACCGACCAGTGTTCCGAGCAAGATGGTATTCAGCACTGCTGGTGATGTAGTGACACCCCACTGCACCTGCTTGGATCCTGGTTAGGTAGAGCAGCTGGTGTTCCTGATGGTGAACCTCCCGCTGTTGGGGTTCCCCAAGCTCCGGGTACAGACAGAGCGAATGCCACCCTCCTCACTCCATCTACAACTATTTCCTTTTTTCATTTGTTGAAAGCCATTTAATTCCCCACTATCAGAGCTGGAGGGGGCACTCACTGCATCACCAACCAGCAGGGGAAGAACATGTCCCTGCTGAGCTTCTGTGCCAGGATGAACTTGGAGGTGTGAGCTGGGGCTATGGGAAAGGAGGAGGCCCCAGGTCCTGGGCATGACTAGTAAAACTGCACTCTGCCAGGGTTGGGGATGCCCGGTGGGACTGCTGGCAGTACAGCAGCCCCGTAAATGCCAGGACTGAGCATCCCCCTGGTGAAAGGCAGGTAGGAGGTGCCCTAACCTTCAGCTACCACATGTACACACAGAATCCTGTCTGGGGAAAGCCCAGACCCATCACGTCTTTGACAGTCCTAAGGCTTGCTGGTTGCAGTGGAGTTGTGAGGCTTCAGGTCAGCTCAGCTTATCTGCCTGGGATGCCAGCTTTCAGCTTGAAAAACCCTTTGTTAGGCTGAGTAAGCACCTGTAGTTGGTGTGTGCTGTTCCTGGATGGAAGGAATAATAAAGAAGCCATAGGCTGGCATATTATGCAGGCAAGAAAGCCAGTCAGTGAAAATGGAAATGGAGGCATCAGGGGCTGGGGGACTGGCTGGGGTAGGGTGAAGAAGGGGATGTAGCAGCACAGGTAAAAGTGGAGAGTTACCTGGGGCATCAGATGTCCGGCAGGTTGTAGCGTGTTAGAATTCCACTATATTGAGTCCGTGAGTTTCTGTACGTAGGGGGCTGACGAAGTGAAGTTCATAGGCTCGGCTGTGAAAAGTGGTTTGTAAATTCCTCTCTCAGGATCAGGCTTGAGAGACTGGAGACAGAGTGTCTTTTCTGTGAGAAATGTGCCCCCACAGGTAGTTGGGTATTGTTGTCTGTGAGGAGATCAAGGATACCTGCCCAAAGAAACTCGTCAGCCAGAGGGGCATGTCCAGCAGTAGCAGTGTGGCTATGCTCCAGAGGGAGCTTCCTATCTGCCCAGGTTGAGCCTTATCAGCTCGCCAGGTGAGCCGGATTGGTTCAATTAAGGCTCCGGGAGCTATTTCCGGTAGGAAAGAGGAAGGTAAAGAGGAGAAGAAGAGGTTGGTAGGGTGCCTGCTGGTCTGGACTGAATTCCCCTGAAATGGGGCAGCAGTTCCACAGGGTTTATAGAGCTTGGAGGAGCTCAGAAAAAGCATTTCTGCATTAATTGGCTGCAGTAGGTAGTTAGTTGAGCCAGTGAGATACTAATTATTGAAGGGGAAAAAAAATGCCCAATTGCAGCTTCAGTGATTGGGAACTTGTGGACTTAATTAGAGGAGGGATAGCAGTCATTATGAACCCCAGCACCATGGGGAAAAGTGGTGAAGTTTCCCAGAACCCTTTGCATCTATCTCCTTGAAAGCTGACAGGCTTCTTGGCCTCAGCAGGTGTAGCTGTACTTTTCAATCTGCTGCACCTTAACTCACACAGTTAAGGTCACCCATGTCACGAGTTCTGCTTGTCAGCAGCTTGAGATGCAGTTTCCACAAAACCCCTGCACCTGTCTCCTTGAAACTCGGCAGGCATCATGGTCTCAGCAGGTGATAGCATCTGTGCAGTTTTCACCCCCCTGTGCCTTCACACTTACAAGTGAGATGAGTCTTGCTTCTAAGAATTTGAAGTGCAGTTACCCAGAAATCCATGCACCTATCTCTTTGACACTTGGCAGGCTTTATGGCCTCATCACAGGCTACATTCATCTGAATCAGACAAGAAATTTCAAAGTTATAGGCAGTTTCATGCTTCCCCATTATAGCCTATGTCAAAACAGTGAAACAGTTTCGACAAAAAGAAATGGAACAGCGGTTTTGAAATGAAATGAAACTAAAAAAGAGATGCTGTTCCATTGAAACATCAAAATAGAAGTAAAAAAGAAATGGTGCTGTTTTGCACAGGCCTAGTAGGAAATAACCAACCATAAAGAAAAATGGTTTATCAGTACCCTATTGCCATTTAGTTCCTGTTTTGAGTCATTGATACTGGGAGACAAAATATTTGTACTGGAAATGAAGAAATATATTTGTACAAAATGTATTTTATACATGTTGATTGCCTTTGCTCAACCAGGATAATTCCCAGTCAGCAAGACTGTCAAAATTTTTTTTCCTGACTCTGGTTCACCTGTAACTGTTTTCCCATTGTTCAGGGACCTAAAAGCAAGTTCTTAGCTAGGCTAAGCAACCATATCTTTACAGTTATACACTCAGTTTATTTCTCTTCTCTGTGACTTTCTGAAATGAAATTCTTTACAGAAAGAAATTAAGTATTATTTACAAACCAAACAACCAGATTTTAGTACTTATGAATATTAGGATAAATTTAATCTGGATCCAGACTTTGGATCTGCTTTCTAGTAGAATTGTTTTATGTGAGGAAAAGCTTGGAGTTAGATAGGAATTAATTACAAATTACAAATGGGTAACACATTCCCAGATGATTTTTAGCGAACGGTTTTGTTATAGGCTATATCCTGCATCCCCTGCAAACTCCCATTGGGCATATTTTACTATTAAGGCATTTGGGGTCAGACTATTCCTGGGCCTTTTGCAGGTGCAAATGCAAGGATCTATCAAGTCCTAACCCCTGTTCAATAGCCAGAGGCAACAGAAACCCCTATGCTCAGATCCATTTAAGAAGTATAAATCACCCTAACAGCATTAGGAAGAGACAAGGAGAAGGGAAAAATTATGACTCTGCTTTCTCTTCACACTAACTTGCAGAACTATGTGAGTGCATCTAAGAGCTGATACAGCCCACCATCTTATTCAAAGAAGGGCTGTGCAATCCTTAGAAGACTGGAAGACTTTGAGACTGGCAGTGAAATGTGAAGTACATTTTTGTATCACTCAGAAATCTGCACATTTACCCATTATAATTGTGCACTAACTGACATCTAAGTACATGAAGTAAAAAACAGATCTCACTTGACAAGTAAACAAATAAGGCTGAGACATGTATTATATTTATTTACAAAGTGATTACTATTGCACTATAACTATTTTACTGCCCTGAGAAACTGCTAAAAAAGTAAGCAAAAAGTTTTGATTTTTTTTTGAATGTTCCTTGAATGTTATATGTCCTTTCCATATGCAGTTTGCAGGATGAATTGTACAAGGTGGGGCTGACTGCTTTACTCAACTACTGACTATTAAAAGTTTGCTTCAGGTTGAAATACTGAGTCAGACCCTTGACCAAATTCTCTCTACTTTGCACTATGCAAGTGGGGCAGAGAAGTTGCAATACCAGATGACCTACCAACAAATGAACTTCCCTATGCTAAGTGAATCACTGAGTGTTGTATGGACCCCCCCATGGACCCCTGTGCCGGCTATAATTAAGTTACATCTAAGCTTAACTCCATCTTTCCACCCACCCATGGCACAGTTGAAGAGGTAGTTTTAGCTGCAGCTGTAGACTAGCCTAATGTACCTTAAATAAAGAATTTAGTTGACAGAAAATAACTGTAAAATAATGTTGTTTTGTGAAAATGTGATAATACATTTTTAACAAATACTGAAATATTTTACTTTTAATATCCCTACTGAAACAACTTTGAGATAGTATTTCTCATCTAAAATATGGGCAAGAGTAATGAGTGGTCACTTTTTGTTGTAATAATAGCATATTGAGTAATAAAGCAGTCTGCTAACTATGTTATATTTTTATTTGCAGTGGCTGGTCTGTAGGGCACCTTGTTCCCTTCTGTTTATAACCATTTATTTTTAAATGGAGTGTTAATTTAGTGCAAGCATATACTATTCTGTGATATAAAGAACTGTTTTTGTTGACAGTCATGTCTTTGACAGGCAGTTTTGGGAAGACCATCTGTGGTGGCCTTGAGTGATGAACCATCCTAACATATGAACTGTGCCTTCTTTAAAATACGTATTGTGCTTGAAATATGGCGAGGTGTTCAAAACGTAAATATAGGATAAGCTGCATGCAAGTTACTTATATATGCTGTGTTGTGGCAGGATACAGTTCAAAGAAATTTTATGAGCATTGTTCTGTTTGTGGATGAAATAACAACTGTACATAGGGATGTAGACATTTCCCCCATCTTTCTTTGGGTCAAGGGACCTGGATCAAAGGAAGATGCTGTTCCAAGACATGTTGGAGGAGATGGTCCCCGCTCTTCCAAACACCACAGGGAGTATTTCAGAAACTCCCTAGGACTACATTAGCTTTTCCAAAGAGCTGTCTTCATACTCTGGTCTCAGTCAAAACACTTTGAAATCTTTGGTAAGTATTGAAAGAAAACAGTTTGGAGAACTGTAGCCAGTACTGGAATTTGTTCTATGAATACAAATAAATATGCTTCTATGGTTTCATAGATTTCATAGACATTAGGGCTGGAAGGGACCTCGGAAGATCATTGAGTCCAGCCCCCACCCAAAGGGCAGGAAGTCAGCTGGGGTCATAGGATCCCAGCGAGATAAGCATCCAATTTACTCTTGAAGGTGTTCAATGTAGGTGCTTGAACTATCTCCGATGGCAGGCTGTTCCAGACCTTGGGGGTTTGGACAGTAAAGAAATTCTTCCTTATGTCCAGCCTGAAACGGTCTTGTAGTAGTTTATAACCGTTCAACCTCGTCATCCCTTGGGGAGCTCTGGTGAACAAACGTTCCCCCAGATCCTGGTGGTCACCCTTGATAAACTTATAGGTGGCCATCAGATCACCCCTGAGCCTGCGCTTTCCAGGCTAAAGAGCCCCATGGCTCTCAGCCTGTTGTCGTAAGGTCTGTTTTCCTGACCTCTGATCATATGCATGGCTCTCCTCTGGACTCTCTCAAGCTTCTCCACATCCTTTTTGAATTGTGGAGCCCAAAACTGGATGCAGTACTCCAGCTGCGGCTTCACCAAGGCCAAGTACAAGGGGCGAATGACGTCCCAGGATTTGCTTGAGAAGCATCTATGGATGCAAGCCAGCGTTTTGGTCACTTTACTAGCCAGAGCATCATGTTGCGGGCTCATGTTTGTCTTGTGGTCAGTGATGACTCTCAAGGCCCTTTCATCTGTAGTGCTAGCCAGGGTAGCACTGCTGAGCCTATAAGGATGCTGCAGGTTTTTCTTCCCAAAGTGGAGAACCTTGGATTTTTCAGTGTTAAACACCATCAAGTTCTCGTCTGTCGTCCGTCCATTTGCAGAGCTTGTCCAGATCATCCTGGATCACTCTCCTGTCTTCTGGTGTGGATGCTTCACCCAAAGTTTGGTGTCATCGGCAAACTTAGCCAGTCCACTTCTGACACCAATGTCCACATCATTAATGAAGATGTTGAACAATATGGGTTCAAGGACAGAGCCTTGGGGGACCCCACTGGTGACAGGGTACCATGATGATTGACTCCTGTCAATTACCACCATGGTAGTGTGCAAGCATTAGAATGAACCCGTCTAAGTTGTGCAATTTAGTTAATCCTGTGGATACAGCATCATGAAAGTATTTGGTGTTCAGGGGAGAAGGCGCACAAGCAGCCTGCACTGGTACCAGCCTGCAGATAGGGAACCCCTGTGTGCATATCCCAGAATGTCCTAAAGCTTCCCAGGCTGACAGATATTACTAAGAGCAGCTAAGTGCACAGGGCTGACCTCCAGTGAGAAACATATGGGGAACTACCAGGCATAGTAACCCTTCCTTCCCTTCTCTACATTGCTCCCTTCTCCGAGGCTCCCAGAGAGAGGCCTTGAATATGGCCTCTCTCTCGTTAGGAACAACTGCTACGGTTTCTATGCATACACCCTGCCATGGATCTCTATCCCTTGTGTACAAGTCCATAGATCCCTTGTGTACAAGTCCATAGATCCAGGCATGTCCTTCTTGTCACCCTATGCAGCTAGTTTGAGGCTATGGGACATCATATGTGTCTGTCCGCAGATTTCCTGGAAGATAATCATGCTGGCACATACCTTTTAGTTTAGGAACCAGTCTAAGATCCTGCCACATGGAGCCATTTACTCTATCTTACTATCAAGCATCTTGAGTTCCTTCTACCTAGCTGATGAAGCCTCCTCAGTGCTATTGACTTCGGGGTGCCCTTGAATGCTCCTTTAATGTTATATGTCTTCTCCATATGAAGCTTTGCAGGCTGAATTATATGAGGTGGGTCTATTTTACTCAGCTGTTGACTATTGAAAGTTTGGTTTTAGCAGCCTGGGATGCTCTGGGATCACCTCCAGACCATCAAGCGGTGGTTCAGGGCCCACAGGACCATGATCAGGGGGCAGCAGGGTAGGCCCTATGAAGACAGGTTACAGGACCTGAACCTGTTCAGCCTCCACAAGAGAAGGCTGAGGGGGGATCTAGTGGCCTGTTACAAACTAGTTAGAGGGGACCAGCAGGCATTGGGGGAGTCCCTGTTTTCCCAAGCACTACCAGGAGTGACTAGAAATAATGGTAACAAGCTGCAGAAGGTAGATTCAGACTAGACATCAGGAGGCGCTACTTCACTGGAAGGGTGGCTAGGATCTGGAACTAACTTCCAAGTGAAGTGGTGCTGGCTCCTACCCTGGGGGTTTCATAGTTTCTAGGGTCGGAAGGGACCTGAGTAGATCATCTAGTCTGACCCCCTGCCATGGCAGGAAAGAGTACTGGGGTCAAACGACCCCAGCAAGGTGTTTATCTAAGCTCCTGTTAAAACCCCCCAGGGTAGGAGCCTGCACCACTTCTCTTGGAAGTTGGTTCCAGATCCTAGCTGCCCTGACCGTGAAGTAGCGCCTCCTGATATCTAGCCTAAAGCTACCCTCTGCCAGCTTGTGACCGTTATTCCTGGTCACTCCGGGCGGTGCTCAGGGGAACAGGGATTACCTCAATGCCTGCTGATCCCCCCTGACTAGTTTATAACAGGCCACTAGATCCCCCCTCAGCCTTCTCTTTTGGAGACTGAACAGGTTCAGGTCCCGTATCCTCTCCTCATAGGGTCCTCAGGTCCCTGCTCTCCCCTGATCATGAGAGTGGCCCTCCTCTGGACCCTCTCCATGCTGTCCACATCCCTCTTGAAGTGTGGTGCCCAGAATTGGATGCAGTACTTCAGCTGTGGCTTGACCAGTGCCACATAGAGGGGGAGGATCACCTCTTTGGACCTGCTCGAGATGCATCTGTGGATGCATGACAAGGTACGGTTGGCCTTCCTGACTGCCTCCCCCCACTGCCGGCCCATGTTCATCCTGAAGTCAATGATGACTCCAAGATCCTTTTCTGCCTCTGTGCTGACAAGAGGGGAGTTCCCCAATCTGTAGGTATGGTGCTGGTTGTTCCTCCCCAGAGGAACAACCAGCAAGGCTTTAAGACAAGGCTTGACAATCACCTTGCTGGGGTTGTTTAACTCCAGTACTCTTTCCTGTCATGGCAGGGGGTCGGACTTGATGATCTGCTCAGGTCCCTTCTGACCCTACTAACTATGAAGCTACTATGAAACTGTAGCAGAATCTACAGAGAGCTTTTGTAGAGCAGAGCCAGTAAGAAATATAGTACTTCAATAGGGGTTATGTGGGTAGGCCATACCTATGCTTCTCACTGATGGCAGTTAGAAAAAAATATAGGAAAGGGGGCAGAGAAGGAAGGAAATTGAGGAGGAGGGGGAAATGGAGCATGCTATTATTTTTCCTTCCAAAACAAGCTCTGAAAAAACAGGAGTGCTTTTAAACTTGAGCAAAGAGCCTGCCAAGCTGAGGATCACTTTCCATCTTTAAGCCTCCTGTAATTTTTCTGCGAAACCAAGACAGGCAAACAATACTGAAAAAGTAACTAGTACTTGAAGTTAATAATGCTTTAATGCTTTACTTATTAAGCTTGCATTGAGGATACTTGAAATAGGAATCAATCTGAAGATTTTTGTTTCTTTATTCTTCTGGATTTATTAATAGACTGTCCTATGTCTGACTTATGCTTTCTGAAAATAGGTGCTAGGTTGAGCAAAATGTATGGTATTCTGAGGCAGAACACAGGGCAGTGTGGCACCTTAGGGTGTCTGTACATTATGGGGGAGGCTGCTCCAATGTGCTGTAATTACAGCATGTTGGAGCAGACTCGATTAATGAGTCTGCTTGAGTATGGTAATTACTGTGCCTAGCCTCCACATCTTGTGTATTAGCATCCCTGCACTTCAAAATGGTGGTGGGGGTGATGCTTTAACTAAAGCTTATTTGATGAGCTTGAGATAAAGTACCTTCTCCACCATTTTGAAGTGTGGGGATGCTGATACACAAGATGCTCCAAGCACTTTAATTAGAGCAGCTCTTGGCACCACTCTTTTTAAAGCACACCCCTCCCCCACACTGCTGGAACACGTAAAAACTCCCTTAGAGAATAACCAGTGCTACCTTGCCCTGCCTTATGCCTGACTTCAGACTAACATGTGTAACATCTCTCTCTGTGCAGTGTTGTTTTATATCAGAAGCGACTCTTATCCATGATATGTAGGCACGTGACAAGTAAATTATTCCCTACTGTTTACCTCCTGAGAGACCAACAACAGCGTGGTCTGGAAGACTGTAAACCGATTAGATTGCATATGCAAATAACTGCAATTTGATTGCTTTATTTGGAGTCAGGTTATTTCTTTCCAGACATCTTACTTTATTTCCTTTTAAACGACAGCTTAGAAATCAACAGCTAAGTTGTTCATGAGCACAGTAGGGAGACTTCCAGCTATTTTCAATAAATGCATTAAGAATATACGTAACGATTAGAGTTTGGCCAAAACCACAACGGTAGGATCCAAGTTATCCGTGATGTTACACTAGACTTAGAGGTGGCTCTGAGGATATGTCTTAAAGTGACCTATTGTGGGAGAAATAAAGTTTCTTGGAGGCAGGGAGCCTATGTAGTTTTTCCCTTCACTTTTGAATACATTTCCGTTAAAAATACATTTGAATGACACCTTGAAAATAGTGCTATCTGGAAGGAAACTGTATTCCTGATGCCCTTTGTTATGGCTGATTATTATAAAGACACACATTACCATTGAGGATTGAATGTGGAGTAACATTAACAGGTATCCTGGATCTGGAATATCTCTTCTTGAAGCACGATTATTCTTATTTACAGCAACGAAGCACTATGCTCTTCAGAGTTAAGGAGGCTGGGCAAAGGTCAATAGGAGCTCAGCTCAAGGCTTTTTACAATCCAGCCTTCTCTCCAACAACACACAGGGTGAGGAAGTCCAAGATGTGGTGTTTCAGTCTCTTGAATGTTTTTTGGCTTTCACTTCAGCTTGTATTTAAAGCCGGATAACTGTTTTAAAGGGCATTTGAATTCAGAGTCCTTTGTTGCATACTGTTCCCATGCCTATTTAAGAGGTGTTCCATGCACTTTTGGCAGATGATATTTCCAGCCATTTTGAACTGTTTAAATAAGGCAGATTGCTGAACTGGCTGCTGTTGTTGCACATGCTGTAATTAAACTTCAGGCTTTTAAAATTGTGGCTTAAGTTCAGCAGTTTACTATGAAGAAGCAGAAGAAATAACAGAACGGGAACGCTGTGTTCAGAATATTCCTCTGGATTATCCTTTAGATGATCATTTTGCGTTTACTGTAGCATGAGGCCAGCAAATAGATTTCCAGAAAGAGTCAGGCCCCCGGAGCATGGCAGGACTTAACTTTATTTTTGTTATATTAATTACAGTCATAAGGCTGCATCGTTATCACACACTTGGTTTGGCATTTTGCCTGCATGTGGAGGGTGTGGGACAACAAAGGAGGAAGTTGTTTTGAAAAGAGTGCCTAACCTGTCTGAAACTATTGAACTTGCACACTGCAAGATGACTGCTTTTTAGTACTCTAACACCATCAAACTGCAAGTTTTCAATACAGAAAGTAAACTGACTGACTCCCCTGTGGGTAGGAGTACTGAAATAGGATCCCCTTTCTAGTATATTCTACTGTTTCAGTTATGGGATTATAGTTAATACACTTTAAAGGCCAAATTCATGCATGCATATGTGCACGTGCGCGCGCACACACACACAGTTATTTGCATAGTTAGCTAATACTGGGTCAATTAATTTTGAGCATGCAAGTGAGACTGTAGAGTCTGCGCCTAACTTTGCAATATAAAAAATGTATTATAGAACTGCACATTAGCAGGGAGAAAATATATCTGTGTAAGTAGGCAGACAGAAAAAAACCGCATAGACTCCCTTTACCATTTTTAGACTACAGTTCAAAACCTAAAGTATAGGGGACACTATTATGTCAGTTTCAGAGCGCAGAATAGATATTAGAACCCAAAGGTTCTGGCTCTCAGCGCCTTGTGTTAATCACAAAACCACGCTCGTTCCCTGAGATAGAAAAGTGGTCATAACACAAAATCACAATTTCACATTTTTCATGTAAAATGTGAAAAATGGCAGGCTCGCTGCAAACTCCCCCCCCCCCCCCCCCCGTCCCCTCCCTGCAAACAAACAAAACATTACTGAAAATAAAATGCTGGCTCCTTCTCAAGGGTGCTGTGGCCTAGACATTAGGGCTGTGTGAAATTTCACCCAGCGTTTTGTTTCATAGCTGTTTCAATGTGTTTCAAGCTCAAAACAGTGAAATCGAAATGAAACAAAAGCCTTCAAAACAGCTTCAAAATGAAACAAGAGAACTCAAAATGTTTCAAAAGTTCCAGCACCAGTTCCAGCCAGCAGCACACACCTCCTGTCATCTGGTAGACAGACTGGGGGCTTACCCACACCGCTGGAAGCAGGGGCTGCAGGGGCTGTGCCAGAGCCCTCCCAGGAGTGCAGGCCCCCGATTTGCCTGCCAGATGACAGATTGACAGATTGGCTCTGGGCACAGCCCACATCCAGAGCTGGGCAGACCAGTGCTACCGCTGGCCCCAGGCAGCAGCACCTGGCTCTTGTCACCTGGCAGGTTGATTGGGGTCATGCACCCCCGGGGCGGACTCTGGAACAGCCCCTGCAGCCCTCCCAGGGGTTCCAGCAGGCCCCTGATCTGCCTGCCAGCTGACAGGAGCCTGGTGCTGCCATTTGGGGCCAGTGGGGCTGGGGCAAATCAGTTCGTGCGAGGACCCACTGCCCTGATCCTGGGGCGGGGCAAGGCCCCTGAACAAGCTGATCTGCCGTGGGCCACATATCCTCCTCAAGCCGGCTCTGCTATGGGGCCGGGGCAGATCAACTTGTGTGGGAACCTGCTGCTCAGATCCTGGGGCAGGGGAGGGCCCCTCATGAGCTGATCTGCCCTGTACTGGAGCTGGTTCGAGGAGGATGTGGGACCTGGGGCAGATCAGCTCATGTGGGGACCCACCCCTGCCCCGGGATTGGGACAGCCGGTCCCTGAATGAGCTGATCTGTCCTGTGCCACTGGGGGTGCAGGCAAGCACACAATCTGCCTGCCAGATGATAGGAGTCAGGTGCTGTTGCCTGGGACAATCTTTTCGGCACCAGTTCCAGGTGGCAGCACCTGGCTTCTCTCATCTGGCAGGCAGGCATATGGGCTCACACCCCTGGGAGGACTCCGGCACAGCTCTCCTATGGGTGTGGGTAAGCCCCTGATCTTCCTGCCTGCTGCATTTTATGTTTCCCCATAATAACCTATGGGTGAAACATCAAAACAGCGTGAAAACAGCAAAACAAAATGGAAGGGTGCTTTTGAAAGAAAACAAAACTTGAAAACTTGAAATGAAACACTGTTGACTGTTCCATCAAATTGTCAAAATAGAAGTCGAATTGGAACGGTGCTGTTTTGCACAGCCTTACTGGACATGCAGCTTGCCAGGGAAGAAAGGGGGAGGACAGTCTAGGTCACTCTGAATTCTAGCCCTACCCTCCAGCATATCTACTACTCCCCACAGCATGGTGTCATCTGCAGACTTGCTAAGAGTGCACTGTATACCATTTAGCAGATCATTGATGAGGATATTGAACAAAACCAGCCCCAGGACCACCGCCTGGGGCATTCCATTTGATACCAACTGTCAACTAGACATTGAGCCATTGACTGCTACCCTCTGAGCCTGATGCTTCATTCAGTTTTCTATCTATCTTACAGTCCATTCATCTAGCTCTTACCTTGCCTGTGTAAATTTTATGGGAGACCATGTCAAAAGCCTTGCTAACATCAAGGTATAACACATCCACTGGTCTTCCCACATCCACAGAGCCAGTCATCTCATCATAGAAGGCAATCAGGTTGGTTAGGCATTACTTGCCCTTCCTGTATCTATGCTGACTGTTCCAATATCACCTCCTACTTCTCAAAGTGCTTAGAAATGGATTTCTTGGGGTCTATACTATGATTTTTTCAGGGACTGAGGTGAGGCTTGTCGGGGTAAACTGAACAGAATGAATTGGGCCCCAAGGTCATGGTGGGCCGGGGTGGCAATCAGATACGGACAGGTGGGATTATTGGCGTAGAGTCAGGAGATATGGACCCGGAGTGGACTGAAATGAAGATGAATTTATTTAACTTACGCTTTAGGCGTAGGCAGCGATGTCTTCAGTTACAGTATTTACAACAGTGAACAACAAAGGGGTCTGTTGGCCCACGAGGTTCAGTCCGAAGACCTAGTCCCAGGGCTGGTCAACAGCTCATTAAATGGGTAATACGAACAATAACACGTAAACTGTAACACGCTGTTATACGGTAAGTCGCGTGACGCCAGTCCGAGTTAATGGACAACGAGTAGTCGTATACGAAGCCGAGGTCGACAACCGGAATGTGATGCAGTGAAGATCAGGTACGTAGGAATGAGTCGAATCGTAGTCAATGTGGAATGCTGAGGTCAGTTCAAAGCCAGGTAAGCAGTAGCCGGGTCAAAGAATCCAAATCACAGAAATCGTAGAGATGTAGTCAAAACCAGAAAATACACAGTTCGTAGCTGGAAGATCAAACACGGAAGATACAGGTAAGTCATGCTGCAGACTCAAGAATTGGAACTGGGAATTAAATTCCACACTCTCCCCTACCAACAGTCCCTGCCTAAGCAGCCTCTGTCTTCGGATCAAGCAGCTCCTTTCTGTTACTGCATCAACAACCTACACTAACGCCCACACTCACGCACCCACACCAAAGGTGGGGGTCAGAGAGCTTTTAAAGCGACCCTTCAGCCAATCAGGGTGCTTGGTTGGAGGAATTTTCTAGACGCTGACGTCATGCTTCTAACACACTGAGCATGTGCAGGTCTGAGCTTTATGTGGCAACTGAGCATGCGCAAGAATTAAAGTAGGTCATGTCTGATTGACATGCCTGGAGGTCACTCAGGGGGCACATGCTGGGCACGCTGTGGAATTTTCCATTAGCTGATGTTATCTGCGCATGTCTGGGGACTTAACTCCGGTGTTGTCAGCACCATTCAAGATTTTACTAGGACAAGGCTGACTGGTCTGCAGTTCCCTGAATCCTCCTTTCCCCCTTTCTTAAATATAGGCACTATGTTTGCCATTTTCCAACCATCTGGGACCTCTCCTGATCACAAAGAGTTTTTAAAGATGATAGCCAGTGGTTCTGCAATTACATCAGCCAACTCCTTCAACACCCTTGGGTGCATCCCATCCAGCCTCATGGACTTGTACATGTCCAGCTTTTCTAAATAGTACCTAGCTTGTTCTTTCACCACCGAGGGCTGTTCACTTCCTCCCCAGACTGTGATGCCAGGTACAGTAGTCTGGGAGCTGATCTTGTCTGTGAAGGCTGAGGTGAAAAAGCCATTGAATATTCAGTCTTTTCTACATCTTCTGTCTTTGGATTGCCTCCCCCATTCACTAAGGGACCCACCCTTTCCCTGATCTTCCTCTTGTTACTTGTAGAAACCTTTCTTGTTACCCTCATGTTCTTTGCTAGCTGTAACTCTAACTGCACTTTGGTATTCCTGACTTCATCCCTGCATGGCTGAGCAATACACTTATACTCCTCCTCAGTTGATTGTACAAGTTTCCACTTCTTATAGGCTTCCTTGTTGTGATTTAGTCTACTGAAGAATTTCCTGCTTAGCCAAGCTGGTCTTCTGCCATATTTGCTAGTCTCCCTGATGATCAGGATGGTTTGTTCCTGCACTCTCAGTAATGATTCTTTCAAGTACAGCCAGCTCTCCTGGACTCCTTTCCCCCTCAGATTGGCTTCCCAGTGGATCCTGCCCATGTCTTTCCTGAGCGAGTCAGTCTGCTTTTCTGAAGTCCAGGGTCCTTACTCTGTTGCTCTCCATCCTTCCTTTCCTTAGGATACTGAACTCAATTATCTTGTGGTCACTGCTGCCCAAGTTGCAATCTACTAGTAGATTTTCCAGCAAGTCTTCCTTGTTTGTGAGTAGCAGGTCAAGAAGAGCATGGTCCCTAGCTGGCTGCTTTAGCACTTACACCAAAAAGTGCAACCCCAACACTCTCCATAAACTTTCTGGATTGCCTGCACACTGCTGTATTGCCTTCCCAGCAGGTGTCAGGGTGATTCACGTTCCCCATGAGAACCAGAGCTTGTGTTCAGGAAATTTCTGCTACCTGTTTGAAGAAAGCCTCATCCACTTCCTCTTGGTCTGGTGGTCTATAGCAGACCACCACCATGACATCTTCCGTGTTGCTCTCTTCTAACCCTAACCCAGAGATTTTTGACAGGCCTATCTCCAATTTCATACTGGAGGTTCAGCGCCTCACCACTGCTTCCTGTAGCTCTCTTGCCTCTTCCCTGAGAGAGACCACCAGGAGGCACCACTCACACTGCAGGCACTTCCCCACCTGGCCATCACTGGAAGGAACCTGCAAGCTGCAGTCCCCACACCCTGGACAGAAACGTCATGGGTACAAGCAGAGGCAGTGGTAGTGGCTCTGGGATTGTGATGGCCTCCAGCCATTTCCCTGGGTCTCTTTGTCTGCCTCTTCTCCGCATTGCAATATGTAGCATTACAATAAGGAATATTGATGGGATCCTTGAAACACTGATCTTTCTTCTGCATTGCTTCTGCTAAAGCCATCATTTGGGAGCTAGTTTGAGTGAAATAACTGAGTCAGTAATTGGTCCAGAAGTCATCAGCTCCTAACATAGCTTGGGTGATCTGGACATCTTTGCAATCCCAGGCACAAACAATGTCCCTTAGTCAGTCAAGTGCCAATGCTTAGATCATGAATGTTGCCGTGATGTCTTGTTCCTGTTTTTCTGGCAGAACAGGGTGTTGGTGATTATAAGTCTACTAGCCAATTGCCCGTCAAGAATGATGGCAGGGGAGGAGCGAGCAGGGATGGAGCCCTGTGACCCCCACCATCTGGGACCACTCCCCTTTACCTCCTGCTGCTTGGGTTCTGGGCCTGCTCCCCCATCTCCCTCCCATGCCACTCCCCACTTCTGCTTGGGGTATGGGACTGCTCCTCCATTCCCTGCCATGGCAGCAGGGGAAGGGCAGGAGCATGCTCAGGCTGGCTCCTGCCTTCCCTGATGCCATGGCTGGCCCTGCAGGCAGCGATGACAGAAGAGGGGAGGGGTCGGCCGAGGCCAGCATCAGTAGACTTGCCCCCTCCACAGCATCCCAACCCCATTCCCCCTGCCCATTCTGCCATCGTTACCTCCAGGGAGCAAGGGGGGGAGGGAGTGAGGCCAGCTCCAGTGGCCTTGCCCCCACATCTGCTCCATTGTCACCACCTTCAGGGAGCAGGCCCAGCCAGCAGAGCTTGGCTGTTTATATTCCCTTAGTCATACCTGAAGTTACCCTGGGAGGCTTTGGGATGAAAAAGGCACCCAGAAATATTGCCAGTGGGCATATAACCCCCAAGGTTTGCAGGGTCTGTGTACTCTGGGATGCACAGAGCCCTAACAGAGACCAGTGCCTGGGTGGTGGCAACGTTACCCCAGGCTTGCGGATGTTCTCTAGGAAGGGGGCCAGCCAGCCATAGAATCCCTATGGGAGACTCCTGAAGCATGGTTTTGGGCTTGGCACAGTGAGGTGGATGGCTCTGCATAGTAGTGCCCCCTAGTGTGCTGCCACACCTTGTTCTGGATGGACTCAAACCCTCAGGTCGATCATGTCCTCTCCATTCAATACTAAGTGAATTTTATTGATACACAGTGATAGCAGATAAGAATAATGAAAACAATCTAATATCTACCAGTCCTAGGGCTGTCACAGAGGGAAGGTGTGTGTGGCCATTATGCACGCTTTACCCTGAGGTTCTTTCTTGAATGTCAGATGCCAGCAGCCTGGAGGTTGAGGGTTGAGGTCTATGCCCCTCAGGGGGATGGGTGAAATGGGCTGGTGGTATGCTCTCTATCCATCGTGGTCTCGGGTTCCTCTCTTGGGGACCCTTTGCTGCTCTGAAATCCCTCATTTTGTGTCCTTTTTCTCCTCTGATGACTTTTCATTCCTGGGCATTGTTGATTGGTTTTCCTGTGGTGGTCATGCTGTCCACATTTTGTCATTTTCAGAATAGTCTTTTGTTCCAACAAGCCCATCACATGTTCAGATCTTAATTTGGGCATTTACTGGCCTCTGTCCACCAAAACCAGAAATTCCAGGGGTTCAGCAGCTGGGCAATGCTGCAGAGTCCCTTATCTCTGTTATGGAACAGCATGGTACATGTCTTCTGTTTTCCAGGCTGTGTTTGCTGGTTTCAGAAACAGTGGGTATTGAACGGATTTTTGTCACAAACAGGCCTTTAGAAGCCAATTAATCCATGCCATTCCCTTGGACCATTGTTCTAATGCAATATTTACTTTACCTACAAGCCAATTCCCAAAAGCAAATCTCTAAATACCATTTTCTAGCCATCATGGGTGTGCTAGGTAACAATACAGTTCTGCCACCAGCATGTTTTATTAAGCTAATATTAAACGCTCACCCTTTTCACCTTCTGTACCTCTTCAGATTTAGCTTCTTCAACTTCAGACATGGGTTCAAATTATATGTATTAAACATGTTTAATTGGTTTATTGGTCTCATCCTTGCCTTATTCTCTCAACAGTAAGATTTCAATGTACAGTATAGTATACTTGGCAGTGCCTTGAATAAAACTAAGTATATTGCAGACAGGTGCTAAGCAACCTTCCCTGTACTGCCTTCCCAATGCACTCAATTTTTACACTGCAACACCACTGTTATTAGAGGCCTGAGTCTCGCAAGCAGTGGCTGCCAAATGTGCTGAACTAGGTCAAACTTGTGTGATGATTCTGTGCAGTGCTCATCTGATATAAGTGTGTCTATCTAGAGAGGTTTTACCAGAACAAAATTTATCAAGTTGATATTAACTGTAAGTCAGAGAAGATGACATAACATGTAACTTGCCTTATTTTTCACAGAAAATATGCAAGATAAAATATACAAGATAATTTGATGAAAATACATAGTATAGGTCTTTTCTTCAAAAAAATTCAGACAAAAAAGAACCCCAAAACTGTGTGACAGAGATTCACTAAAAAGAAAATATAATTTGGCATTGAAATAATCATGGTCACATAAGTAGTATTTGTTGCCAAATTTCAATATGCTTTCAAATGCATTCTTTTTTGCAGAGGAAGGTTTCTCTTTGACCTATTTCAACATTCTGTGTATCAGGGCTTCTAAAGTTTATATCTCTGTGGGAAAGGTCCTTGTATCTCCTTTCACAGCAGGTGGGTCTGTCAAATGTGAATAATGACACCAAGACAACTTGCTTCAATCCATTTTGTTTTGCAGCTTTGCTTCTCTTTATTAAATTTGTGAAACGGTTCATCACGTTAGTCTCCAATCTCTCTTCTCTATTATTGCACTAATTTAAAAATGATACTATTTTGTCTGCAAGAATAATGAGAAAAAGTCTTTAGGGACCAGATGTGGATACATGGCCCCTCCTTTACTCATGCTCCCAAGAGGTAGATTAGTCATGTGTTGGTTTAACATATCCCCACAGGCAACATCTTATTGCTTAAGGTTCAGAATATGAATAATAAAACTAGACCGTAAGCAATTTAGCTTGCTAGAAATTAAATTTAACAGCTTCAGCTCATGACTCCAGCTGTAAAAGTACATACAAGGCACTTGCATTAAGAAGGACATGTGGAAATCTACAGAATCATATTCTAAAGGAATAAAATTTTGGGTCTTCTATAAGACCAGACAAACCAGATATTCTTTTTTTCTGCAATCAGCCTCTTGGTTTTGTTCCTGAAAAACACTTTCAAACTTTAAGCAGGATATAACAATCTGCCAAAATAATAATAATAATAATAATATGCTGAAACAAATTTGACCTAAAGACTATGAGAAAATTACTAAAATCTTTTAAAAATTTGCTCCCAGTTGCAGTCCCTTTGCCCCTTCCCTCCTGAAACCTACCAGTGATTCCACCAAATTTAGCAAAGACTGATTTTTGTGGGATGCACTCAGTTAAGCAGCAGTATGCAAGTGAAGTAAGATACATAGATGATTTTTGCCATAGTTGGGTGTTTCTGAACCCTTTGAATCAGAAGAAGTTTTGTTTATGCCTTAGAGGCTTTCATGCTTTAGGCTATGCACCGTGGAACTCAGATGATAACCCTATACAGAGGGAAGAGAATAAAGGATGTACCACTCAAAAGGAAGAAGACTGTGCACCTGTTCTTAAAAAAACTGATACAGAGTTGTGGCTTGTGGGGAGAGACAAGCAGGCTTATAAATGTGAATCCAGCAAGCTGAAACTCCTGCATAGAAGGGTATAGATGCTATTTTAGCCACTACTTTATAGCAGGTGTGATCACCCCCAGGCCTGCAGTCCAAATCCAGCCCCTGGGATCAGGTCATTCAGCTGAAGGACTACCCACAGGTCTGAAAATTTGGTGGCAGGGGAGCGGTGACACTGCTCCCCTGCTGCCAAATTTGTGGACCTGTGAGGAGTCCTGTGGGCTAGACAGCTTGACTCTGCAGCCTGCAGTCCGTGATCCTGACAGGAAGGGCTTGGCATAGCTGGTGTGGGACCCCTGAGGCCTGATCCCAGCTGGTGGTGGCAGTATAGGCCCAATCTGGGTTTGCAGATTTGGGCAGAGGCAGTGCAGGGTCTGATCTGGCCAGTGGACTGGCTCCGTGTCGCTCATCTGGCCCATAAATCCAAAAGATTGAGCACGAGTGGTCTACAGTCTTAGTATAAGTCATTTCCAAATGTACATGTACTGAGTTCATTTTTGCCTTCTCTCAACCCCTGAGCAAGACACCTGTATACAGGTCAATAATTAAAGCTTCCAGTTGGATTCTAGTATTTCCCACTGTATGAAGAAAATAAGTGTGTCCTCTCTTACAGACCAAATTTTAGGCATGACAGAGACTCCCTTAACATTAGAATTGTGTTTTTGCAGCACAAGTCTGGAAGACAGCATTTTGGTATATAAAGGGGATACCATCAATGGATAATTTTCAGAGGCAGAGCAAAACAGCTCTATGTACAGGGCAGCTATAAAGCCCATCATAGTGCTGGCTGCTACTTTGCTGATTATAGTGCCATGATCATCTGCTGCTTTGGTAGTGGCAATTTTTGCACCCCTCCAAAATGCAATGCCTGGGGAAGCTGTTCTGGTCTTCCCTTCCTGGTTATGCTAGTACTAATTTCCACATACAGGCAGTCCTCGACTTACAATGTTTCAAGTTACAATGTTTTGCACTTACAATGTTTATAAATTGACATCCTGTTTCAACTTTATGATGTCAGTTTAGACTTTACAACACTTGATCTAATGCGATGCCATGTCAGCGAACAAGTTTGCTGCATCACTCATCTTCCTGGAGAATATCTGTCCAAACTTCCTTGGACATTTTCTTTAAGAAAGCAGACAAGACTCCAGAAAAATCTGCAGCCAAGACTCCTGAGCGGATTCCAGTCAAGAAACCTTGAAAAAGCCAACCAAGCTCCCTCCAAAATTTCCAGCAAAGTCACCTCAAAGAAGTCCTTCCAAATCAATATGATTGCTATTTACAATATAAATACATTAATGTAACTATATTACTCATCTGTAATTGACTGAGTACAAAATTCTGGGGTATTTTTGGTGAAAATAGGGTATTGGGCTTGGTTCAGGAACCAATCTCCATTTATAACATTGTTTCCTATGGGAAAAATGGTTGAGTTGCAATGTTTCAACTTAAGACATGGTTTTCAGGAACCAATTATGTCATAAGTCCGAGGACTGCCTGTACTCCAGTGTGGAAATGGAAATAGATAATGATAGGAGCAGAGTCAGATGATCAGCTAGCCATTCCTCCTATGTAAAGAAAGTGCATTGTACCACAGAAGGTACAACAGTGACTGGAGTGGTGCAAGAAGTACATTTTCAAACCCCAGGTCTGAGGATATTGCTCTCCCTATTCCTATCCTTCTCCAGAAGACTGGTATCCTATACTCATATGATCCTCCTATGTGGAAGGGAAAGAGTCTTTTTCCCCCTTTAGAGAATAAGAGATCTTGAGAAGAGCTCAAGAGATGTTGCTAGCCTGGGCCAAACGTTCACAATCCCCAGTGATTGCCTTGTGAAAGAGTTTCCACCACTTTCTTTTAAGGATCATTTAAATAGGCCTGGACTAGGTTTAGGAGAACAAATGATTGTTCCATTTGTTATGCTGGTAAAAAGATGAGTGATATGTTAAAATAGCTCTTCATTTCTTTCCATTAAGTCTTTTTCATCACCTTCTACAATTTTTAGAAAGCTAATAACTTGTACAACTATTTACAGTGTAGAATTACTCCACAACTCAGCTCTTAAAAAATAAATCTGCTGGTGATTCTTATCACTCAGTGATTAACTTTGTAGATTTCAAGTACCATTTCATTCTTCCTTCTCATTCTATGGAGAGAAGGAGTGTGCAAACTACAGCTCCTTGTACAAGTTCTGTCTTCTGTTTGTTCATCGCCCAGAATTTTCAGTTTCTGGTTTAAAAATATTGGACATAGATTTGTCCAGGAAGCTGTTACTGGGGAAAAGTACAAAAGTCTCTCATGGGAATGCAGGTTGAAAATCAGGAAAGCTAAGGCACAACTGAGACACAATTAGTAAGAGATATAAAAGGCAACAGAAAAGGATTTTACAAATGCCTCATTTTCTCACATATAACCTTCCCTTGAACATAACATATACCTTGTTTTTTAAAAGTTACAATGAAGGAAAAAAGATCTTACCTTGCCTAAGTGTCTGAGTAACAGATCTTAGAGAGCTGAGCTTGTTCCTAGTGCTATATGCCAAATGGGGCCTGCGGACTAATCCAGCATTATTGGCCTAGGCCTACATGCCCCAGATCTGACTCCACATGATAGGTCTGAGGCTATGCAGTCCACTCTGGCATGGAGGGTTTGGGGCTGCATTATGGGCCTGATCTGGCATAGCAGATATGATCGCATATGGCAGATCTGGGGCTGTGCAGCCTGACAGCACACCAAGTCTGGAACTGCATGCTGGGTCCAGAGCCATCTACCAGCTCTTGAGCCAGGTCTAACCTCATGCATTGAGTCCAGTGCCATGTGCGAACTCTGGAGCCATGTGCTGGGTTCAACCTGGCACAGGACACTGGAGCCAGCACATGGTCTCAGACTCAGTACACTAGGTCGAAGACAGTGCATGGCTTTGGAGCCAGCACTCTTCCCTCCCTACTCCCGCAAATTCTCAAACCCATGGGGATTCCTTTTCCTCACATATAATGCACATCCCAGTTTTCTCTAGCTGACTTTCTAGGGAGAAAATGTTCATGTTGTATGCAAGAAAATATGGTATGTCAGAAATAAAAGATCCCTGAATACAGAAGGCAATCTAATAATGGATGATGTAGAGAAAACTGTGACAGATGTAATGTCTTTTTAACTTCAGTTTTAACAGATATCTTCTCCTCCTTCAAGAGGAGAGCTAGAGAGGGGTCTGGATAATGCCTAACCTTTTAGATAACAGATAAAAAGGAGGAGATACAGAGATGCATCTTCTGGATAAGGAGAGCTTAGAGCCAAGCTCCCCCCGGCAAAGTGCCCTAATAATTAAATCAATGTCATGCCAGGTTGTGGGTGGCCAGGTTTGAGAGAAACTGGAGAAGCACCTTGGATCATGAGGATAGCACAGAATCCAAGTGTTTGGAAGCCAAGAAGCCAAAAGCCAGGAGGTCAGTTTGAAGAACCGAGCCAGGGAGCCAGAGGATTGGGCAGAATGTGGAATCAAAAGAAAAACTGGGTTGGGTAGCCAAGCTACCAATCAGAAAGCCAGTAGAGGCACAAGCCATGAGCAAAACAGAGTGAATACTAGTTGAACCTTTTTACCCAGGCACTTTCTCCTCTGGAGTAGGGGGTTATATACGAAGGCATGAAGGGTCAACTGACCCTGGCTGCCCATTCTGGTGGTAGGGACTGGGCCCAGATGGAGGATTCTAGCCACCTGTATCCAGCTTGGGAGTTCAGCTGGGGTGGTGGTAAACTGGGATGAGCAGCTATGCTGGATAGGCTGAGGTTCAAATCACAGTCTGACAGGCAGTATCAAACATAGCGCTTGGGAGCTAGATCCAGCCTGAAGGGTTATGTTGCCTGTCTCTTGGGGCTCCTAGACGGCTGGGAGTTCAGGTATGGGGTGGGGTTTGCTGAAATCTGGGGCATGGACCCTCATTGCAGGTGATTGATAGCTGTGTTAAACCACCACTGCCACATCCAGATCCAGTCTGTGAGATGCCCTGCAATCTTGATCTGGCCTGTGAGGAGGTGTGAGTTTGATAGCCTTACACTAAGTGATTGGGCTAAAATGGGAGGACTTGCCTCCTCACTTCTGGTAGGGTTAAATTAAATCCAAAACTTTGCATAAATTGCAGTTACATGGTCCTATACATGATATTTAGTATCATAAAGTGAAATAAAAATTTTCTTTCCCTTCAGGCATAAGTGATAATAGAAGCACAGACACAGAGAATTTACAATAAGTTCTAAAATTCTGGGTGGCAGGAGAAATATATAGGCCAAACAATAAAAACATGTCTACAGATTTCTCTAAACTTAACTTTCTCTGAGCATTCTTTGGGTTTAGTTCAGCATCCTCTTAAGGAGTTCAGGATCCTCCCTCTTACACATTTCTCTGAAATATGGACTCTTACTCACTCCTCTGAAACTAGCATCCTCTTTCTACAACATCTAAAGGAGCCTTTTTCTACCAAAGCATGCCTTTCTAGTTCTATTTCCTTTTGTTTCAGCTAGACTTCCTTTTTTGGTTTCTCAGATGGTGTGAACTTTAAGTCCAAACCCTAATACCTGAGATTTTTGTTCTTCTGGGGAATTCCTTCCCTGTAAATCTTAGGTCCATAGGGAGGGATTGATGAAAACTGGCTTTATTTCAGAGGCAGTGACTGTCTTATTTTTGTCAGTAGGGGTCTATCCAACTTGAGGCAACAGCCGGCTGATTTTACAGATAGACCGTGAGGTTGGCCACTGTTTTCATTGGCTTATCGTGGTGGGTTCCCCCCCATACCTCCAAGTGGCTGAGGGGGCCCAGTTGTCTGGAGAGGGCTGTCTGTCATTGCCCCCATCCCTCACCACTGATTGCTGGAGTGGGGCAGAGCCACATGATAGGTAGCACTCTCAGCCAATCAGTGGCAAGGGGCAGGGTGGTAGCCACCTTGCCCGCTCACCTTACTGCTGGCAGCCCCCTTCATGCCAGGCTTCATGGCCAGGAAGAATGCTGGCTCCCACTGAGAAGCTAGAATTTTATTCTAAGATTTTTTCCCCCCTGCACATTTGCTGAGATTGCCCAATTGCACAATTTGCACAACATTGATGAAATTGTCATTTGAGTGGGTCCCTACTTATCAGGTAAAATCTTTTCAGCTGTTGATAGTCATTAATGCTTGACCTATAGATAGATAGACATGTTAGCACCCTGTTCACTTTACACAAGACACATGTGAAAGAACACAAAGACACAGGCATAAGACATGGGGGTGATAACATTTCATAAAAACAGAAGTTTTATAAAATTCATAGGCTGAACATTGATGGATTTCCCAAACTGTCACATGCTAAAAATGCAGTGGCTGCTGGGCAACTAGTTTAGGGGAATGCTTTCATTCTAATACACACACAAATCCATCATCATTATTATCTTCTGACATAATGCCTCATGCATTCATAATGTTGTTGCTAGGGGATGCTTTGCGGTATGAAATACATGTTGATGAACTTTGTTCAGGTTGTCATGTGTTTATCGTTCTTTTATCTCTGCTATACAGTAATATCTTTCTTTTTACAGTGCAGGGTTTACTCAAAAAGAATGGGATCAAACTGTCCTTTGAAAAAAAATGCACTGGATAATATTTTCAAATGAAACATGCATGGCTATATTTATATGACCTCAAGTTTAATATTTAAACTACACCCCATTTAGGCACAGAACGCTAGTTCCTTTATGAACTGCACAGCACACCTTAAGCTGTTGACTTCTAATGTAGGAATGTACCATGCAGCCTGCTATATTAAATCATACTTAAGATGGATATAAATAATCAAAAATAATAGTTGTGTGTTTGACCTTGATTTTGGGTTTTGCCCCTTTGTTTAAATCAGAGGTATAAGCTAGGAAATATTTATATCTGTATATTCACAATCACATATATTAAAAACAACCTAATAGGAATTCTTGGAATTAACATCTTGCACCACATCTAAGACCTAATTGTTAACTTCTTTAATTCCATTACAGAATTGAGATAATTTGGGCACGTATACATGTGACCATAGCAATGTGCTACAGCAATGTAGCATCTGTGGGCGTCTACATGTGACCAACAGCTACATCACTGTAGCAATGTGCTTCTCTAGTATTTAGTACTTGTAGCAACATGCTACCCCAATATTTAGTACTTCCAAAAGGAAGTACTAAATCACTGTGCAGTAACAATGTTACCATAGTGACATGTGCAGATATACCCCTACTGTAAGAAACTCTGTAATGGCTAAGAGTGAAATAACTTAGCCGTAAGGGAAATATTTGTATAATACCATCAGTTATTGATTGGTTTGTTCCTAATTTGTCTCTCTTTAAAATGTAGTTGCAGATATTCTCGTGCAAAATGGTCAGACTGTTTTTAGAATCCTTTTAAATATTGAGCTTCTGTAATGTCTTGTGATGAAATCCTACCCCAAACAGTTTCAAAATTGCTTAATTATGCTTTATGTAAAATATACTTTTAAGAATTCTACATTTTTTGCCTTTCAGTTTTACTGAAAGCCTCCTTGGTTTTGCCCTAATAAAAGTCACATATTCAATTTTAACCTTAGTAAGTTGAAAAAAACAGACATACTTTTCTGATTTGTCATGATGACATGTGTTAGGAATCAAAGGAATCACTTGCTTTGTTAACTGTATGGGAATATAATTTGCAGTTTGTTTTTAAAAGCTGAATCACTGTTTTCAGATATAATTCCTCAGGAAATGTGTTTTCAATTATATCCTCCGTTTCTCAGACTAACCGCACAACCTATTTTAACAAGATATATCATTTTTTTCAAAATGATATTTTCTCAAATAAGTTTCTTTACAAAGTTTTCCAGTTTCAGTGATGCTGTTTACATTTTTGGGAAAATAACAGGACACAATTTAGAATCTTAACATTCAGATGACTTTTTCCTTTTTAATCACCCTTACTTTTTTCTTTATACCTTTGCACAGCAGCCTGTATTCTATTCTAAACAATATATAACAGATATGATATATTTTGAGCACTATTACAGCAATTACCATATTAAAAGAACAGCTATGTGATAGATCCCAGCCATGTCTCAGCTGACTAGGGAATAAATAAATAAGAACAGGACTGATAAATTATTCATCATTTAATGAATATTCTCCTTAATTTATCAGATTGTTTCATATCTTGCAGTGAGAGAGGCCTCTGGTGCTTTACAATGTTTGAAGTGTTAGAATTTAGCTCTGTTGGGTTAGTATTCAACATTAAAACTTAGCTGTTCATCTTCAAGAGAGATAATTGTAGCTATTCTGTAGTCATTGCTGTTGATGGAAAGCCTAAGAAATACACAATCCTTTTTTTTCTTGCTCCTCTTTATGCTCTTTTATCACACTTGGAGAGTGTAAGCTTTCTGGAATGGGTTTCATGCCTTTTTTACACTTGTATCAGGCCATGCACAAGCCAAATGCAAATGATTTCTGCTATCAATAATCTTATATTTATAGGTAACCTCCCACTGTTTAGATCAATGGAGTGTGCTTGTGGTACACGGTATCATCTGCTAAGTTTTTGTTAACTAGAACTGGTTAAAAATCTTCCGACAAAGTTGTTCTCTGTCAGAAAATGCCATATTCAATGTTATAGAAAGGTTCTGTGGGAATGTCAATTTTATTGACTGTTCAATGGAAATTGGAGAGGTTTCCCAGGGAAATCTGCCTGATTTTCTGCCAGCTTGCCTGCTTCCTTGGCACACTGTCCTAATAGGCAGAGTGGATACCTGGCAGTTCTCCTACAGCTTTGCAGCGATCTAACCTGCTTGGCTAGGAACTTCAAAGCAGGGCTGCTGGGTGTCTGGGCACCTGAAACACAGGAGCCTTATCAGGGTTTTTTTCCCTTTCAAAAACTCAGAGTGAATGTCAAGTTGATATTTCAAAATGATGGTTTAGAATTCATGTCCCACAGGGAATTTTGACAGTTCTAAAACAGAATATTTTTTAATTTTAGGTTTTGCTGTGGAACAGGTATTTCTAGATGTTGACCAGACATATTCATAGCAAAGAGAATATAGAAATCATTGTAGTGTCCTTATGGGTTCTCCTGCCCTATAAGGACACTAAGAACACAAGGTAGGGAAAGAAAGGGGAAGCTGGAGGAAGGATGGGGATTCTGGAGACCCTGGAGGCAGCAGCAGGAGGATGATGGGGAATTCTCACAGGCTGCGTATGGCCCATACTACATCAGTTAGACAGCCTTGTAGCATAGTATCCTTTGACTAAGACCAGCATCTGATGTTTCAGAATGACTTGCAAAAAAATCTACAGAACATCAAAAAAACACCCCCTAAAAAAACCCTGGTAGGCATGTATGGAATAGGCTGGCTTTAATGAAGATCTCATCCTATTCTCTCATAGTTACAAATGGGGTATAGCCCTAAAGATAGAGGTTTTATAATCTCTTCTTATTTAGCATTTTACCAGGATTCACTCCTTAACCACACATTATTATGGATCAGAAGGTAAAACTATACTATATGAATTCCATCAACAGGTTCAACTTTGTAGTGCATGCAGAAGTAAGATGGCAGAGTGAGGCATGTGCTGTGCCAATTGAACACTGAAAGATTTTAGCAGTCAGCCACCAGGAAATTCTATGGAGTATACTAAAAATGGGAAATGATAATTTTCAACTGTTTTATAATCCCAACCAGTCAGACAGGATTTTTACAGGAACAGCCAACTCTAGAACTACCCTTCTGCCAAATTTTGACTTCCTGCTGCAAACCATGGAAATATTTGAGCTCTTAAAAATGGTTGGAAACACTTTTGGAATGGGAAATTGTAGGCAACCTAAACATAGTGGTCACTACTGCTCTCACTATTGTGTAAAATTAAACTGTTATGATAACAGAGCCAAATTCAAAATAATTCTTCTCCTTAATATTTACATAAGACTCCTATTGGTTTTCGTGGAATTCTTACACACTCAGTGGACAGAACTTGCTATAGCAGTATTGAAAAATAAGCTGTTTTGCCTTTTTTTTTTAAGAATAAAGAATCGGTATATTGCCAAGAAATAATATTTGTAATATGTACCTGTTGTCTTAAATACAAGTTTCAAGTCCTAAGCATGTTTCCAGACTAAAACCAACAATTGTATAAAGACAGACAATAGAAAAGCTGAACTAGATCTCTGATTTTTTGCTATAGTCATGGAGGAAAAACACTATATGATATGTGTTGCTTATAGTTCTTGCTTCTTTATTATTACAAGCTATCTTTTAAATTGCTCTAATGATTTGCATGAAAATTCAGAATTTTAAAATTACATTAATTTGGAAGTGGTTGAAATGGACCATTATTTTTAATCAAAATCCTTTGTGAATAGAAACATTTTTTCAGTGAATCATTTTTTCAGTGAATCTATAATTTAATAAGATTATCTATAAAAATATTTGAGGTAAATATATTTAGGTACAAAATATTTTGCAAAACAAGCCCTCAAGTGAATATTTTCAGCAATTTTCATGATTTTTTCTATATTTTTACCAAAATCCATCTTTTATGCAAATATTTAAGCCCTACTGAAAACAGAGATTAGGTTTGGAGTAGCTGTATGGAAAAATATTCATGTTTTTAAGATCAGGTATCTATATATTAAGCTAGTAGTTCAGTATTGGCAGTTTTGATTGTAGCATCTTAGCCTGTACATCATTAAGTCAGGTGTAGAAGGACAAACTACTGCCCTACATGGTAAAGAGCTAAGGATCTCTTCTACAGAAAAACTTTGGTAGAAGAAGGGACCTTCAACATTTACATGGCATCTACGGTGAGTGAATACCTGGAAGGATGAATCCTTGTTATTTTCCTACTGCTTACAGTCCCCTTGGCCCATGGGGTACAGAAAACTAGATTTTAGAGTTCACATCACATTGTAATATATGGTTCCATCATCACCCTCACATTTATTATTTCAGACTCTCTGCAAACTCAGGCAGACAGTGGTGTGGTGGTTACATCTGAGTCACATTTCAAACTTTTCATAGTGACCAAAATGGCTAGAAATTTGAAGAAATAAATCAATATAATTTCGGGAGTTCAGACCTTATATATACACCTGTGATCAATGACCTTCCACATACACCAGATTTTTTTCCCCATGGCATAGAAATGCATACTTGAGATAAGAATTTTTTCTTTTTAATTTGGGAGAGAGATCAAGAAAAGCGGAGGGAAGGGGCTGCTGAGTTGAATACTAGGTTAATAATTATGTATGTGGAACACCTTTAGCATTTTGTGCCTAAATTAAATAAAACTAAGAATTTTTTTTTCTTTTGCAACATGGCATCAGTGCTTTCATATACATTGATAGTGTTTTTAACTTTTGCTTTCTGAACTGAAGGCTGCAGATGTTTTTATTTCAGATACTGCAGGTTCAGTTCATGGGTGTGTATCATTTTTCATCTATATAATCAACTACTGCACATTAATTCCCATGTGATTATAATTTAGAGATGAAAATACAGTGTGTTATGAACAGACAGAAAATAGCTGCAAACAAACCCAAACCTTTAAAACAATGTTTTCCTTTAATGTCCTACTGCAACTATTGTGCTCTAAATGGAATTCCTACAGATACACAGGCAGCTTCAAAAACTAAGAGCCAATATGGTTCCAATATTTCCAAAGTGATATTTTACTCCAGAGTTGTTGTATTCATTGACGTGGTATAGTCTTTGCTGCCAAAGCCGAAAAACACTGCCTTTTGTCCCTGCTTATGCACGCTACTAAAGATCTTAGAGATCATAGGATACAGCTGAGAACTGCAACCTGACTCTGAACTTAAGTCCAAACAGAAATGGAAGAAATGAATGATATACACATTTACTTGTTTATCTTATATCATTCTGCATTATTGTGCATATGATATTTGCTTTTATACCACAATACACATTATTTCAATTTATTTTTCATTTAGTGAGTAGTATTTTGGTTCAAAAGTTTTTGCCATGTTGATAAGTTAACAACTGCATTCAGTTATTTTGAGTGTGCATTTTAATTACTCATTGTTTTGGCAAAATGATATGTAATAAATTGAATAATTTCCAACAGCTGTTTGTAACCCAGGGAGGTTACCTTGGCAAGCAAGCCATTTTCAAATACAAAATTTAGCTTCAAGGGACATAAGATTCTTAAAAGAACTGATGACACTAGCCATGGAGAAAATGTGGGGCTATTCTGGTTTTGTTTGCTAGAGTTGTTGTAATTCTTAAACAAAACAAATTAAAGTTGAGTTAAAGTGTTGACTCGACATGCACCAGATCAACACTTGGGAACTCAATATTGCGCTGTTAGACAGGAGGGTATGATACAAAATTATATACACACACATACTACACAAACACCTTATGGGTTTGTACACACATGCACATACACAAACATGCACTTTCGGGGTTGTGTGTTAACACTGGGGGCATTTGGGGTAACTTGGGTTCGGGTTACTCAGGGTCAAGGTGCCCTGGGGATACTCGGGGTCAAGGTGCCCCAGGGTTACTTCAGATCACTCAGTGCCCCCAAGTTACTCAGGGTCACCTGGTGCTGGGGTGGAAGTGAGGGAAAAAGCCAGGGTTTTGGAGGTGGCAGAGAGAGAGCCAAGATGGCAGAGAGAAAGAGAGAGAGACAGAGAGAGAGAGAAAGAGAGAGAGAGAGAGAGAGGGAAAACGAAGGTCAGAGGGGCAGAGAGCAGAGACTGAAGTAGGGCCAGGAGGTCAGTAAAACAAAAATCCCACTAAAATAACAGTTTTATTAAAAAGGCGATATGTTATACAGCCCTGCAAAGTTATTGGTTCCCACACACATGCATAAACACTCACATACACACACACACAATGGTAGCAGGAGAGAAATAGGCTTTGTGGAGGGATTGAAGTCAATGTGTGTAGGGACAGAGTCCAGGTCCTTTGCTTGGGGAAGGAAGGTGGGTGATAGCTACCTATCCTGTGCTGTGATTTGATCCCCAATGGCCAGTTGAGGTCTTCTCCAGCAACGTGTTGTTCAGAGTGGGGTTTCTGGCAAGGCTGCTGGGTAGATAGGTGTTATGGTGTAGTGCTGGTTCAGACGGAAAGGACGTCCCAAAGAGATCACACTCTACCATCCCTTTTATAGGGGTGGGCTACCTGTGTCTCCTATGGGAAGGACATGTCCAGGCAAGGACAGTCCTACTCAGCTGCATACATGCAGATCCAGGTGTCCTCATTGTCTGGTGGGACGCAATGGTGGGGTTGCTGGTTCCTGTAGGTTCTTTGTCTTTCAAATGATGGGATTCTGTTCTGTTCCTGGGTGAGTCAATGCAAGGCAATAGTCCGGTCATTAAGTTGATGGTCCAGTCATTGAGTTGATCATTCAGTAGAGGCCTGCTACCATTGTGCCTCAAGCACCCTAATTCATTCCCATTCATCCAGATCTATAGACTCTTAATTTTTTTAGCTTAATGTCTTCTATTTCTTGGTCAAGGATGTTCAGTTATGAGATTAAGAAAGCTATTGAACTAAGGCTTTAAGTATTTAAAGGTTGAACCCCCCCAGCCAAAAAAACCCAAAATCCCAAACAAAAAATAACCCAACTGAATTGGTCCAGTAAATGAAATGTCTTCTTTCTTTTCTTGTATTTTTCATATCACCTTTAAAAAAATCTTCAATCATTTTAGAAAAAAAATTCATCTCAGAAACAGAATTTTAAAATTAGGAAGATATGACACTAGTACTTTTTATATGGGTTGGTGTCACTCGTGTATACTGAGTTTCCACACTCAGTGTTAGTTGACATTACGTGCAAAAGGCACAAGAGTCATCTGTTCACAACTATGATGATGAAATTCCTGTTTTTTGAGTCTCTGGGTGCACACCCTTGTGACTTTGAATTTTGAAATGAATATTATCACATCTTTAAAAAAAAAAATCCTGTTAGAAAAAAACTAAAAACTAGTTAGAATTAACAGTGTGAGAACAAAATTAAAGATGTTACAATGTATGGTGGAACACGTCAGTTGAACAAACTCTCTGGTATTAAGAATGCTATATATATATACATATATATTTAGGTATCACTTGTCGGCCTCTTGTAGGCTAAGATCAAGTTTAGTAGGCCTAAGACAGCTAACATTGTATTTATGTAACTTAGTTGCATTCCACGGTACCAGAACAATGCCTATATGGGGTATGATAAGTGTTTACAAAACACTAAATGGCAAAGAGAAAGTAAACAAGGATTTATTATTTACTCTCCCTCACAATACAAGAACTAGGGGTCACAAAATGAAACTAGTAAGTAGTAACCTTAAAACTAACAAAAGGGAGTTCTTTTTCATACATGTAATTAAAGTGTGGAACCCTCAACACCATCCCTCTTATGTTAGTCCCTCACTTGGGCACCATGTATTTCCCTTATAGCCTCGTAATTTACGTTCTATGATTCTCAACATTTTCTAATAAATTTAAATCTTTTCTCCAGAAATAAATTAAAGATGTGTTTCACTAAAATGTCTGTTTTATACACACAAACACACACACACAATTTTCACATGAAAATGCAGTTCATTTTTAAAAGATAAATTCGTTGCTCATCTATAACATGCAGATTCCTGTTGATAGTTCATTTTCACTCAAATGTTGTTAAAAACATTGAAAGATATTAGAACCTAAAGTTTGTACAGTCATTTTAAACACCATAATTTAGACACGTGTATACTCTTGCCCTTTTGTGGTAGCAAATTTCAAGGCTTGCAGATCATTTTCCACTTGGAAGGGAATTTAGTGACTCAGTGTCTGGGTATTTTCTCAGTGTAATTTGTTTATTTACAAAATGAACTCAAGTCCTGATTCAATTAGCAGAGATGATCACAAATGGCACACAAGCAACTTCCTTTTGCAAAAACCTCAGTGAAAGCACCCCTTTGCTATCACCAAATGACCAACCAGCCAGCCAATCACTCTCAATCTCTTTTGGAATTTCATAGCTTAATGACACAGTTCCTTGTTTTTGCCTCTAGCTTTTATTTTTAAATTTCTAGCTGAAAGCTTCTCATTTAAGACCACATGAACTTGATTGCTTAATCTGAACATCAAACCTCATTTTCTGCAACTTTGTTGCAAAACAGAGGAACTACTGAAACATTCTGACTGCTCAGACAAACTTGATAACTCCAATCTTGTAAACAAGTGTCTGTGTTAGAGTATCATTATTAGTATGACTTGATAAAATGTAGTGTTAGATTTTGCCAAAACAATAGGTGACCTAGTAGCAAAGAGCTGTCAGAAGAATTTTTTAATCATCTAAATGAAAATGTTTTATATGGTTCTCCTTGTCTATCTGTAAATTGCCTCCTACATATCCTGAGCCCATTGATGAAGAGCTCATTTCTAGGTATTTTATTGCCTAGTGATTCAGACCTTGGCTTTTCCACTGCAAGTGACACCAAGATTGCCCATTGTAGTGATTCAAGACTTTTCTTTCCCATGTAAGCAGAAGTTGAGGTGCATTGTGAACAGTGCTTTTTATTTTTGTCACAGTATGTGCTGACATAAAGAAATGAATTGTTTACTCCACTTGTGTTCGGCACAGATTGGAATGGGGATAAAGCACTTTTTAGTCCACAGCAGCTCGGAGGTCAAACTTAAATTTATTATTTGTCGGGGAAAACCGAAGGATCGGGCCCCAAGGTCACGGTGGGCCGGGGTGGCAATTAGATATGGACAGGTGGGATTAGTGGCGTAGAGTCTGGAGTTAGGGACTCGGAGCGGGTTGAGGAAAACAGGTGAATTTATTTGACTTACGCTTCAGGCGTAGGCAGAAAGGTCTTCAGTTACAGTTTTGAAACACAAACAAACAATTAACAACAAAGGGGTCTGTTGGCCCACGAGGTTCAGTCCGAAGACCTAGTCCCAGGGCTGGTCAACAGCTCATAAATGGGGATTACAAACAACAAAAACGAACTGTAACACGGTGATGATGAACCGCGTGACGCCAGTCCACAGCAATGGACAAATCGGGTGGTCGAATGAGAAAGCCGAGGTCAGTAGCCAGAAGGTGGTGCAGCGGAGACGTCAGTTGGAGGGATGAGCAGAGTCGTAGTTGGTGAAGAAAGCCGAGGTCGGTGATCCGGAACCGGGTTAAACAAAGTCCATAGGGTGATCAAAAATCGTAAGCCGAAAGTCAATACCGAGGTAAATCAGAAGCCGAGAATACAAAATCGCAATACGATCGCCGTAAGCAGCACGAAAGCCGAGTGAGGGAAGAGATCAATAGGCCTAAGAGCCTGACTGAGAGACAGTCCCTGCAGCAGCAGCCTCTGTCTCCAGTCCACGCGATCTCCCCCCCGAGGGAGGGGCTCACAGAACTTTTATATCAATTTAGTAGCCAATCAGCGTGCTCTCCGCAGAGAAATTTCTAGTCCGATTACCTCATGTCAGGTTCTGACTGAGCATGCTCTCAGTCAGGAGCTGACACAATCTGAGCATGCGTCTGTGGGGAAAGTAGGTCAGCAATGATTGACAGCTCCGCAGGTCACCCAGGGGGCAAGGACTGGGTGAGCCTTGGAAATTTCCACTCACAGCTTCAAACCGCGCATGTCAGTTTAACCTCTTCTGTACTGGCAGCACATACTCAAAAATTTCCATGACATGCCCCCTTGCTGTCAGCACAGAAGCTAGAAGGCCGAATTATACCTCCTCCCCCAAGGAACCATCGTTCCCGAATTTTTCATGCGTGGGAACGGTAGTATATACATAGGCTGACAGATTGGCGACTCTACGTGTTAGTATTTTAAAGATACAACTGATGCAACATACAATGATTATAAATATAAACAGAAATGACAATACGGGTGTAAGTAGATTCATTAACCATGACGACGGATTCCAACCTAACCACTTAAAAATGCGTGATAGCCATCCCTGTCCAATCCCCGAGATGGTATTTACCTCGTCTGCGATCCTTCTAATGGTATTTATTTGATGTTGCAAAGGGACCGACACGTTAGGGATAGAAATGCAACACATTTCCTTGGACAGGTTTAAATATTGGCATAGGCCGCCTTGTTGTAACAATAATGCATCTAGTGCCAAACGATTTTGCATCGAGACGTGGCCTGTACCTGTTCATTAATTAACGTAAAACCTGCAGCGGTGTGGTTTGCCAAAAGCTCAACCCTTTCTGAAAGCTCTGCCAGTGCGATCCGAGCCTTGGCAATCGCATATCCCCATAGGAAGAAGCCCTCAACGGCCCAACTGAGGCCCTGCGTGGTCTTTTCCCCATGAGTCAGCGAGCTCCAAATCGGTGTAGCTGACCGTGTTTGGAGACGCGTGATCGTGGGACTAGGCGGATGTGCCGTTGAAGCCTGTAATGGGGGGCAGAATAAAATGGAGCTCAAAAAACATTTTATGCCTGTTAGCGTGGCTGGCAAAGTTGTGTATATCCGTCCATCTGAGCATGCCCAAGCTAGGCCAAATGGTGCTGGGGTGCTCAACTCATCACATCGGCCTGGGATTGGATAGGAAAGCGCTGGTCGTTCGGGGGGACCCGATTGTCGAATTGGCTGTTCTAAGCCGTGACAGGCTGCATGGAGCAGTATGGCTCGGAGGGTCGGATGATAAAACCCAAATACAGAATTTTTCCCATGAGAGCCAGATTTCGTAAGGTCTACAGCTTGTGATTCATTCCAACTAGTTAAAGGAATGGCTTCGATCAGAGGTGTTAAAACAAATTCAGATGGTCCCCTTTTTTCACCCCGGGGGCTTAGGTCGATGTACCAAGGGGGGCTCATCACATGTGGATCCCATCTTAACGACATATCTGGTCTAGACCATTCGTCCCCCTGGGGGTGTATCCCCCATGGGATGGCGGAGCAGGCATACTGGGCTTCTCTATTAAAACAATCCAATCTTGGAGGGATCGTGATTTGAGCAATATCGTTTACCGAAAAATTTCTGGGCCAAGAATAGCTGGTTGTAACATGGCCCCCACCTTCTAAAGGGACAGAGACGTTGATAGTGGTCTCTTCCCCCTGGGAAACCTTTGTAAACCATTCGTTTACATCGAAAGGCACAGGATACGGGGTAAGAACAGAATCTTCTACGGACATGGGAATTTTAAGGCATGCCATTAGTCCCTGGCCTGTTTCATCCCCTGTGGCATTCGCCCAGAGGGATAATAGATAAAGAACTGAATTCGATGAGTGGTCAAATTCAGTAACTGGTTCTGCTGACAATTTTACAATCACAAATCCGAAATATATACAATATACAATAATTAGTCCAAAATCCTTGGGTCTGGTCGCCATGGTGTCCGTCAGCTCTGATGGTGTCTGGTGATCTCGTCTCCGATGAAATATGTGGGTCGCAAATGGTCACGAATCTGAAACAATAACAAACAAATCGGCAGAACAGGTTCTTTCAAAAGGAACTATATACACTCAATACTATGGGCCTAATCGGCGCTATTAGTGACTGCCCTTCTGGTTAGCCAATTGTGATGGGCCAACACTTTCTTCCCGCTGTCTTCAAGTTCTATTAGGTAAGTATTTGGATACTCTTCGGCTTCTTGTACTATTCCTTTTAAGATCTTAGGGTGTTTATTCTTTGGATCTGGAAATGTTATCCATACGAGCTCGTTTTCTTTAAATTTTCTTTCCCATGGTTCGATGGGGACTGGTTTTCTGTTTGTCCACAATTCTTTTCCTTCATTTAGGTTTATCAATACTTCGTTGTAAATACGCGTCCATCCTTTGTAGGTTCCATTTCCTTTTAGGCGAAGTGTTTCTTTAAATAGCCCTACTGCTCTTTCGACTACTCCGTTTGACTGCGGGTGGTAAGGGATATGGCGATGCCATCTGATGTTGTTTAGGGCTGCAAATCTTTCGATCGCTGTGGAGGTAAATGGAGGTCCTCCATCTGATTGGATGGTTTGTGGTGTCTGCCACATAGCGAATACCCCAGTTAGCGCCGTTATTACCGCAGTGGCATGCGTTTTTCTCAATGGCACTACCGCAACTTGTCTAGTGCCTAAATCTACAATGATTTAAGCCTTTATTTGGAACGGCTGCTCCGGGTAGTGGGCCCAAGAAATCTATTTGCCACGTTTTTCCTGGCTCAAATTTCTCTTTATCAAAAACTCCTTTGGTGTTTTTCGTTTGATGGCATTTCTCTCTCGCACAGGCTTCACATGCTTGAATGATTTTCTTCCACTCCCGGTGTTTTCCAGCCTTTTTACTTCCGTGGTTCCATTTCTGATAACACTTCTTGGAGCTTGGGTGGCCCCAATTCTCATGCAACCACTTGAGGTAGGGATCGATTTGTATTTCACTTTCCTTATCTTGAGCTGTATATACACGTCCTACGTTGCTTGATTCGTGCAGCAGTCGGTCAATGTATTCGTGTACTGGATCAGTGTCAGTACAATGAGATCTAGTATGTTTTATCAGTGGTGGAGTTGTAAATTCCAAAAGTAGATGGTATATCTTATCCCATATTTCTATATGTTCATTGGGAGATGCGGTACCCGTGATAATTTTATATATATACATGGAATCGATAGCTATTACGGGAATCGGTAGCGTTCCATTATGGTTAGCTAAACAGTGCTTTACAACCCTTTTAAATCCCAATAGCTCATTTTTCTGTGCTGAAGTGTCTCCCTCACAGATCATAGCCTCACTGCATGGTTCGCAATAGAATCCATATTTGCCTTCGCCTCGGGTGGTTCCATCGGAGGCCATCCATGCAGGTTCGGTGGTTCCGTATAGGATGATCCTGGGGCTTCTCTCACTAGCTGGGATAGGTGGTAGATCCTCATGCCTCCAGTCATGCCAGTGGTAAATGTGGTTCAGCACCATCGCGCTCCAGGTTGACGGTTCTCCCTGGAATGTGGGATCTGGTCGGTCGTGCATTAACTTAGGCAGTAAAGTAGCTCCTGTTGCTTTTAATCTCCCTTTTCCGATAGATAGGAACTCAACTAGTTGAGCTGCCAATAATATTTTCGCTATCGTGCCATAACGGTGTTGGTTTGTTTTTAAAGTTCGGTGAATCAAGTATACTAACTCTCCCTTTTCATTCTTTACTGTTGCAAAGAGATGTTCGTCTGTAAATCCTATCGTGATTATTAGAACAGATGTTATATCGATAGCGCTCAGCGAGGTGTTCTTCACTGCATCTAGAAGTTCTTTTAGATTTTTTGCATCTTTTTCGCTCCATGGTGTTTTCTTCCGAGTTTTCTCGCGTATCTGGCGTTGGATCCGAGCTAACATAGATAGGTGCCCTGGTCCAATGTAATTTCTGAACCAGTTTAACCATCCCAGCAGTGACTGGAAATCGGCTCTTGTCACTGGAGCTTTGTTCTCCCAGATGTTTACTTCAGTATCGTTATGAGTTGCTCCGTGTCGCTTGGATCCGCAGAATACGGTTCCCAAAAAGGAAATTTTCTCTGATGGTTCTAAATGCGACTTCTTTTTGTTTATTTTCCAGCCATCTTTAGATAGATGTTCTATTAAGTCTTCGGTAACTTTCTTAACTATTGTTTCTCCTCTACCCATTATCGCTATATCATCTATGTAGCTCCAAATTTGAACTGCGCGGCTTTCGAGATTGGACTTCTTGAAATTTTCTATGCTATCATTCATCGCGCCCGTTGCCAACGCCGGAGCATTGCAATACCCCTGTGGGCAGACATTCCATCGAAAGATTCTTCCATTTATGCACATGTTCAGTATTCCGTCCTCATCATTTATAGGGATAGAGAAAAACATATCTTTTAAGTCGATCGTAGTGCCTTTCCAGGGTTCAGACTGGTACTCTGCCATCTCTTGTATCATCTGTACTAAGGTGCATGGTGTCGCTTGAGCTAGAGTTTTGCATCTCCTGTTTGCTTCTCTATAGTCAACTACTAATCTTACTTCACTAGGTCGTCCTGGCTTTGGAATACCCCATCCCGGTGATAGACGGGTGCTTGCATAAATTGGGGTTATTGATCCTTCCTTCTCTAGCCCTTCTAACAAGCTACTTAGAGCGTCAAAAAGTTGCGGCTTAGTCGGTATTGGGGTGTATCTCCATGTCGACATGATCTGCAAGGTCGGTCTGTGTCTCTCTTCACTGGGTATCGTAGAGATCGGTAAGGCCTCGATCACTTTCTGTTTTAAATTTAGTGCCCGAATTCCTGGCACCCCTAGGATGTTGACATTCCCTAAGACTGCATCGAGACGTTTATCGTAGCCTTTTACTAGGAATTTTACCCTGCACGTCGCTGTTACGGCATTTAGCCCCTGTACCATCATCATTTTCTTTGTCTTCACATGCGGTATAGATGACTTTATGACATTTACTTGGGCTCCCGTGTCCAGGAGGAACTTTGCGAACGTTGTATTCGTTTGGTTGTTAGGATCTTGAATCTCAATCCGAGCATATGGTCTTTGGTCACTACTGAACATCCTTGCATTGTTTTCTGCTACGGTAACATCCAGTTCTGGGTAATTCATTTTTCTAACTCCGACTTCCTCCTGCACCCCTTCAGTCAAAACAGTTTCTGTTGCGGTAAGTTTCATGTTCGATACGCTTGGGTCTTCTTGGTTTCGTTTCGATTCGTTTCGTGCGGTTTCATTATGCTTCAGACTTTGTTTCTTTTCGGTACGTTTTGGTTCAGTTATCACAGTTCCTTCAAGTTCAGTTTGTGTTCTTCGCTTTACTTCGGTTTTTTCATTTCGTCGTATGGATTCGCTTCGTTGAGTTTCGCTTCGTGTAGATTCGTTACGCTTTGGTTCGTTTCGTTCTGGGTTACGCCGTTTCAGTTCGGTTTGTCCGCTTAGTCTTGCTTCATCACGTTTAAGTTCGCTTCGTTTCAATTCGTTAATCGTTTCCTCATTTGAGTTCAGTTTAGGTTCGTCTCGCTTACGTTCGTTTTGTGTTACTCCGAATTTTGAGTCCGTTTGTCGCTTTTCTGAGCCAGTCAAGCCATCAATCGCCGGACTTACGCCGATGGCGATCACTCGTTTTTTGGCTTGGTCTTCTCAACAAACCCAAGAGCTCTGGCAAGAGCTCGCTGTCCCTCATCTCTTAGGGCTCTCAGTTGTTCCTTACTTAGGCCCGACTTGTCTAGAAGGAACCCAAACATGGCTCTTTCTAGAGGGGTTCTCTGCGGCGGTGAATAGCTTGCTCGGGCTCTTTGCTGTGGAGGTGAAGAGGTTCGGGTGTAATACTTTTTCGGAGTTGTGGGTGAAATTCGGGGTTGCTTTCGGAGATATTCCCTTCTGTCACCCCCTCTTGAGTGGTTGACAGGGTTTTCCACTGAGTAGGCACATTTTGATTCCAATTCCCTTTCCTCCACAGAATGTACACTCTTGTGGGGCTTCGATCTCTCCATCGCCCCTCTCAGCTGATCGAGTTGACCCAGGGTATGGATTACGGGTCCGTTTACCGATGTACTTAGCAAGAGTCTTGCTGTTATACTTTGACTTCCTCCGTATATTTCCGTGGCTGCATCAACCGCTTCTTGCAGACAGGGTACGTCTCCGGATGATAATACATATCTGTGAGGCCATGCCCCCTGCACCTGAGCAGGTGTCAGATTTAGAGCTTGGTGGGCTGGGTTCCACATGGCGTATGAGGCTCCGATAACTGTATACACCAACGCGGTAGCACTCATATTGCCTGCATGTCCCTCATGCCACGTGTGACTCTTTCTCTGAAGTGCCTCAGTAACCAGAGCTGGAATGGGTATTGGCCAATAATAGTTGGCCAGCACTGGCACCGGGTCCACTACTTTCGCTCGGCTCCAAGCTGAATTGCGCACGAGCTGCAGAGCTTCATCTTGGTTGATTGTCTCACTCCCTGCTTCTGCTACTAGACGCCCCAACCAGGCAATCGGTGTTTCATCATTTCTTATGCCGGTTTCCTTTCTCAATTCATTCATCTCAGAACGTGTTCTGGTTCGTGTCGTGATGGTCTGTCTTATCTGACCCTGAGGATCAGTCACCCATTTTTGAACTGCAATGGGAAAAGCAGACACTAATTCTTCGGTGTAATCGTTGTGTTGTTGGCTTGGTTTATTTCGTGTTACCCTTATGAAGTCGTTCTCAGTTTCATCAGCACTTATGGTTTCGTTTGTATAATTCATCTTGGTTACTGGTTTAGTCATTTCTATTAATCCGTTGCTTGTGTTTGTTCCGATGGTACTCGTTTGTATTGTTCTTGTTACATCATTCGTATCGGTTCCAATAGTATTCGTGCTTATTCTTGATTTTCTTATGGTTACGTTGTTAGTCTTATTTTCGCTTGTTGTTTCAGTTGTTTCCGTTCCTGTGCTGTGCTTAATTACTTTGTTGCAGTCTTCGTTATTCGTTTGGGTGCAATTCTCGCGTACGTCCTCCTGGTGGCGCTGGCTAACGTACGGAGGTGGTGGCTTGCGTACAGCAGGTGGCGCTGTTGCGGGAGGCCGGCTCTCGGTGGGCGGAACCATAGACAGCATTTTTCCGGAAGGCGGGCTCGGGATGGGTGGAGCTGGGCGTCGTGACGTCAGCATTGGTTTTGGCGCGCTGACAGTTTGGTCGGCGCCATCTTGTAATGGCCGCTCGGCCAATTTTTGTGTCACAGCTCTGGTTGCTGCCATGAGCTGGGCCCTAGTGTCAGTTAGCTCCCTCAGTAAAACAACATACTCCCGGAAAAGCACATTTATTATACGGCCTTTCTTCCACTGGGGTCCCGACCATTTTATTTTTCTGCCGTCCTTCTCCAGGCACTCTCGTAGCTGGACTAAGAGCTCATGCCCCCTAGACCCGATGGCAAGGAGGGGTATCCTCACCACCCTCCTTCACATACTTTATACACCGGGCGAATTCTCGGTCCGGGCCTGAGGTTGCCATGCCCGAAGGTTTCTTACGGGCCAGGGCTACGGTCCCGGTCTCCCCCCTTGGGCGGTAAATGGCCCGAGGATCCTGGAGAATACAACCCAGTGCGCTTGGGGTGAGCCGAACGGCCCATTCTTCCCCACTTTCTCCCCGGAGGGACAGGTACCCGCTCACAGTTCCTTCAGCCGGTGCGGCCTGATGGAACGCGATGTGGTCCCATAAGTCCTCAGCACCGATGGTCTGCCGGACTCGGCTGCTCCATGGGCAACTCCTTATAATCTCCGACTCCAATACGCCTCCCATTGATCCTGTTCGTGACGCCATGTCGGGGAAAACCGAAGGATCGGGCCCCAAGGTCACGGTGGGCCGGGGTGGCAATTAGATATGGACAGGTGGGATTAGCGGCGTAGAGTCTGGAGTTAGGGACTCGGAGCGGGTTGAGGAAAACAGGTGAATTTATTTGACTTACGCTTCAGGCGTAGGCAGAAAGGTCTTCAGTTACAGTTTTGAAACACAAACAAACAATTAACAACAAAGGGGTCTGTTGGCCCACGAGGTTCAGTCCGAAGACCTAGTCCCAGGGCTGGTCAACAGCTCATAAATGGGGATTACAAACAACAAAAACGAACTGTAACACGGTGATGATGAACCGCGTGACGCCAGTCCACAGCAATGGACAAATCGGGTGGTCGAATGAGAAAGCCGAGGTCAGTAGCCAGAAGGTGGTGCAGCGGAGACGTCAGTTGGAGGGATGAGCAGAGTCGTAGTTGGTGAAGAAAGCCGAGGTCGGTGATCCGGAACCGGGTTAAACAAAGTCCATAGGGTGATCAAAAATCGTAAGCCGAAAGTCAATACCGAGGTAAATCAGAAGCCGAGAATACAAAATCGCAATACGATCGCCGTAAGCAGCACGAAAGCCGAGTGAGGGAAGAGATCAATAGGCCTAAGAGCCTGACTGAGAGACAGTCCCTGCAGCAGCAGCCTCTGTCTCCAGTCCACGCGATCTCCCCCCCGAGGGAGGGGCTCACAGAACTTTTATATCAATTTAGTAGCCAATCAGCGTGCTCTCCGCAGAGAAATTTCTAGTCCGATTACCTCATGTCAGGTTCTGACTGAGCATGCTCTCAGTCAGGAGCTGACACAATCTGAGCATGCGTCTGTGGGGAAAGTAGGTCAGCAATGATTGACAGCTCCGCAGGTCACCCAGGGGGCAAGGACTGGGTGAGCCTTGGAAATTTCCACTCACAGCTTCAAACCGCGCATGTCAGTTTAACCTCTTCTGTACTGGCAGCACATACTCAAAAATTTCCATGACATTATTTATTTTTGTCCATCTTTAACTTCCTGAGAAGCAGAAAAGAGCCAGAATGTAGTGTGACCCACTTACTCTACTTCCTGTTGTGGTCTACCACATCTTCATCCTGATATGTCCATCATATTTGGGGAGGATGAGAGGTCACTGGGGAGATGCTCCAACATACCTGTACTAAGTTTCTTATAGCAACATAAGAACTACCATTTCCTGGGTAAGACCCTTGGCCCATGTTGCCCAGTATCTTGTGTCACACTTTGGCAGAGAGTGAATGTTGAGAGGGAGCATGAACAGTTAGGAGTTAAGCGATTTCTGATCTGAACTCCTTCAGGACCCTGGGGTGAATGCCGTCTGGTGATTTCCTACTGTTTATAAAATTATAGAATCATAGGTGTGACCCAGGGTTGTTCCTAAATGTTCCTCTCTTATTTGTAGACAAGGCTCCAGTATTTAATGTCTAGAAAGTTCTAATTCGGAGGCTGTATCCTTAATTCCCCTGCTTAACAGCTATTGATAACCCCTTCCCTCCCTTTCTCCAATCCTGATTGGCTACCTGGTTGTCATAAAAGACTTGGGGGCCCCTCCCAAGGGGGTTTTTGTTTTAGTTAGCGAAAGCGAGAGTGAGCGAGAGTTTTTGTGTTCTGACAGCGGTGCTGACAGGGAAGATTCATCCTGAGAGCAGAGGCTGGCCTGACAGGGACTGCTCCTCAGGAGGACTTTAAGCCCACTGGTCTCCTGTCCAAACCCTGAGAGCAGAGGCTGCTAATGCAGGGACTGCTCCTCAGGGGGGAGACCACGTTTGACCTGCGAACAGATACTGCCTTTGCAGAGACTGTCTCACAGGGAGAGATCGACCCAATCCTGAGAGCAGAGGCTGCGGCTGCAGGGACTGCTCCTCAGGAGGGCTTTGGGCCCACTGGTTTCCTCACAGCTATGATTTTGTGATTTATTCAATTCGTCTTGATCTGATTATTCCATATTGATCTTTGGCTAACGAATTAATTTCCGGCTTCGACTTCGACCACGATCCTGCATCTCGACCACGGGCTGTGACATCGTAACTCCGACCTCCACATCGACTTTGGCATCTTAATGACCACCCACTCATCCACTTTGGAATGGCGTCACTTTGTTCTTCGCGTTACAGTTCCGTTGTTTCTTTTCCCAATTAATGAGCTGTTGACCAGCCCTGGGACTATCGAGTTGGGCAGCCGCACCTAGCTTCGGCTAGAAAGCAAGGGCTCAGCTCGAGAACCCCGTGGGCCAACAGACCCCTTTGTCGTTCGTTATCTAACTGTAATCAAAGCAAGCTTCTCTGCCTACGCTCCAGAAGCGTAAGTAAATAAAAATCCACTCGTTTGAAACCGCACGAGTCCACGTACCGCTCAGACTACTCGCCACTAATCCCGCCTGTTCCGTACCAAAACCGCTCGGCCCACTCTGACCTTGGGGCCGCTGTTCCTCTTCTGATCCCTTTCTTGTCCAGGCTCGACTATCCCTAGGGAGATGGTATTCCTTGTCCCTCCCTCGGATGGGAGCTGTTATATTCACAGCCCCTGTGAGAATTAAAAAACTGTCCGTGGCCCGTTGGCTGGGAGAGCTGGCCCTTAGATACTCAGGGCCAAAACTTCCATAACTCTCTAGCGCTTCAGGCAGTTGCCTACAGTTTTACTGTTGCCCCAGCTCTCTTACCCAGAAATTCCTTTCGGGTAATGAGGGTCGAGGAGCTTGTCTGACTCCCTGAAGCTCCTTACTCTGGCTTCTCCTGTCTTCTCTCCCACAGCTGAAGCCCTTCACCAGATCAACATTCACCCGGACTGTTGTTTGCCCGCTCTTCCTGGACATTGCTTCCCCTCTTTAGTCTTCAGTAAGGACCTGACTCCAGAGTTGCTCAGCTTGCCATTCAGGTTGTGCTCCTCATCGTGGCTGTCTCCTCTGGTTGGCCCCTGCCCTGGGGGCAATCTGTCTCTTCTCCCTGCTTCCCTTTTTTCTTCAGGTTCCTCGCCCAGGAGCTAATCCACCCTTGTCCTGCCCCCACATGCGGCTCTGCTGGAGTTTGGGAAGCAGTTCATTGAGAACACCTGGGTTCCTGGTGCCTAGTGTTGTCCTGCTTTTGCTGGCTGCGGGTAAGTTTGTTTTTCCTTTGTTCCTGCTGGCATATCCCCTTTTCCCCCAGTAACAGGCACAGTTACAAATCTCCTCCCCATGTGAAGGCTTGATCTTTTTCAGGTCTGAAACACCTTTTACCTTTACAACTGTTTTTAAAGTTTCATTGGCTTGGGTTGTTCTTGCTTCTTCCTCTTTCTCCTGCATTCATGACGGGAAATCAGCTGTTCAATTCAATTTTGGGGGCAACTCCCTTCTTGTCAGCAGAGAGGCAGAAAAGGATCTTGGAGTCATTACTGATTCCAAGATGAACATGGGCCACCAATGTGAGGACACAGTCAGAAAGGCTAACCACACCTTGTCATGCATCCACAGATGCATCATGAGCAGGGCCAAGGAGGTGATCCTCCCACTATATGTGACATTGGTCAGGCCACTGTTGGAGTACTGTGTCCAGTTCTGAGCACCACACTTCAGAAGGGATGTGGCCAGCATCGAGAGGGTCCAAAGGAGGGCCACTTGCATGATCGGGGGTAGCAAGGCAGGCCCTATGAGCATAGGCTATGGGACCTGAACCTGTTCAGCCTCCACAAGAGAAGGCTGAGAGGGGATCTGGTGGCTGTCTATGAACTGGCCAAGGGGGACCATCAGGCAATGGGAAAGTCCCTGTTGGCCCGAGCGCTACTGGGAATAACAATGAATAACGGCCATAAGTTGACTGAGGGTAGATTCAGGCTAGATATCAGGAGGCACTACTTCACAGTCAGGGCGGCTAGGATCTGGAACCAACTTTTAAGGGAAATGGTGCTCTCTCCTACTCTGGGGGTCCTCAGAAAGATGCTAGCCAGGGTCATTTGACCCCAGCATTCTTTCCTGCCCATGGCAGGGGGTTGGACTTGATGATCTGCTCAGGCCCCTTCCAACCCTACCAACTATGAAGCTTTGGTTTGGGGAAGTTATAGTTCAAGGTGGAGTCAGATGAAGGGATGCATTTCTTTTGTTAGCACAAATGTAAATTATGTTAATATGTCAAATTGAAAATATACCCTTAAGCACGCATGTGCCTCTTGCCCCACCTCACACCCCTTTGAGGCAGGGCAACAGGCACATGCAGGAACAAAAACATGTTCCCTGCATTGCAAGTTTGCAGTGCAGGGAGAAAATTAGACTCCTGGGTATCCAGGGGTCTAAAATAATGGATGTTTAAAAAAGCGGAGCAAGGCACAGTCAGGGAGGCAACTGGAGGCTGGGTCCTTCACAGAGAAGCTCTGGCTGCCAGAGCTGTATGGTTGGCCCTCACCCTGGTGCTGAAACATGTGGCTGGCCAGGCCATGTGTTCAGCACCAGGGCTCTGGTGCTGGTAAGGGGTCGGGGGGGCTGTAGGAGGGGGAGGGGACCATGGGACCCTCGATGGCCCAGCCCCGTCGACCCCCACCAGCCTCCCTGGCCCCTGCCCTGGCTGGCCCCTCCTTTTTTTTTTAAGTGATGGTGCCTGGGGTTGTGGGGATAGCCATGGGGACCTGGGGGTGCAAGTTTGGGGGGGGAGGTTGGGTGGGGCAGCTATTGGGGGTCTGGGGGAGTGGGGGTGGGACAGTTATTAGGGGGCTGCAGGAACTGGTAGGGGATAGGGCCAGGTGGGGCAACAATTGGGGGGCTGGGGTGGGGCATGTGGGCATTGCAAGTGGGGGCCATATGGCTCCTGTTGGGGGGCCATACCCATTGTGTGGGGGCCGAACTCCCTGTTGGGGGCCATATCCCTTGTGTGGGGGTTGACCCCCCTGTTGGGGGGGCCATAACCCTTGTGAGAGTGCCAAACCCCCTGTTGAGGGGCCAAATTCCCTGTTTGGGGGTTGAACCTCCTGTTGGGGGGCCAAATCTCCTGTTGGGGGCGCATACCCCTTGTGTGGGAGTGCAGCAAAACATGTATTCATGAATTCATGAAACATGTATTTAGAGTTTAATTTCTTATTATGATAGGAGACTTGCTTTAACACTGTAAGATATATCAATAAAACCTTGTCTAGCTGATCACTGTCTCTTTCTTGCTTTCTGTCTTTATAGTTGTCTTTTGTTTTACTTGTGGAGGAACATGGATTTGGGGGTATTTTACAGAGTGACTTGGGGATTTTTTTTATCAGGGATTTTTCAGATTTCCAATAGGGAACACCAGAATTCCTGCTAAGGAGGCCAGTGGCAGGACCCATCTGGCTGTGGCTGGACTCCTGGAAAAATGGGCCAGAAGTTCATGCTTTGACAGTTCAAAGCAGGCAAGCACACCCAGAACATCTTCTCGGTGATAGCTGCCCAGATGGCCGGGCAGAGGGCACAAATGGCAGTATTGCCACACAAAGGCCAACCCTGCAACCACAGTCCACTGGCCCAGGGCTCTTGCTCCCCCTGGCTGAAGATCTGGGAGGAGTCAGGCAGGGTTATTTTGCCCCGTGGCACAATTTGCTCCACAACAAAGTGCATGTCTGAGCACGTGTGCTGAAGCAAAAACCTGCTGCAAGTGCACGTGCTTGCATGTGTGGACGCGCCCAGTCTGTTTTGTTAGTAACCATTGTACCAATATTTAGGTATTCAACTCTGGCAACCCTAAGACCACTCAAGTCTGTCTGTATATATATAAATATAAATGAATTGGCTTTTTCTATATGCCTTTATAAGTATAGATGTGCTGACCTGTTGTGAATGTGAAATTAGGTCTAGAGTAAAAGAGAAGAGATTTAAAAGAAATGTACCAAAAGCTAGTACTAGAATAATATGACAATATTTGAATTATCTTGTCAAAATACAATGCTCTAGAACTGTTAATTGAATTATTATGGTTAATGGATGCTCTGTACTTTTTATGTTCTACACTGTGATCCAGTTGGCAAAAAGTTGCTCTTTGCCTGAATTAATGAAAGAATAGAATCCAACATCTGGCGGGATATAATTTGGACTTTCTTTTGATTCTGTTCGTTTCAAATGCCAGGTGTCTATCACCTGGGGTGTAGTCTTTCTCTGGCAAAGTAAATGTATTACTAACTCTCCAAAGAATGCTGTCTCTGAATGATGCCATTGCTAATGGAACTTTGATTTACTGCCACAGCTTTTAAGAATCTATTTTAACATTATGTTACACTTCACATCTATGTAGATCAACCAGGCCTACCATATGTGAGAAGTTATCTACATTTTTCTCTAATAAAACTGAAATGATGAAAGCTTTGCTTTCCCTGAGGTACCTTCCGCTATTGGTAGTCCAGTTGTTTTCTCTTTACTCCTCTTCCTCTTTGTCAAGGCTGGAGCATATTATTCCTGAAATGCTTGCCAAAATTCTATGGCTTACTTGTTGTTTGAGACTCACCATATGTGTCTTTGATCTCTGCCCGGTAGGCACCTTGGCAGCTTGCCAGTTTGGCATTTATTACTATCAGGAGTATGAATAGCTTCCTTGCTTCTGATTCTGTCTTCCTTGCTGTCATCAAATCAGTCTTCAAACAATTTTTTTAAATGCAAAGGTTCCTGTAAACTATCATCTAATTTCTACTATGCCTTTCATGGCTAAGATTCAGTGTCACACAGATGAAGAGTCAGTGGTTGGATGCTTCCATTTCTAAAGAGCTGCCTGACTGTGTTCTGCTTTGAGAAACTATAGAATATAGGTATGTTACTCCTTGAAGTAATATATAAAGCCCCGCTGTACATTATACCAAATCCTTTAGTTTTTCTATTTGGTGATTTGGTAGCATTATTTGCTAGGAAAGATTTTTAAAAGGCATTCCTTTTTATATTCATTTTAATAGTCTTTGACCAGAGTACAGTGTATGCCAGTTCAAATGATAGATTCAGACAATCATTGCCATAATATACAATTGAGCTGCAAATGGAAAACAAAGAGTCAATTATATGTATAGTTATTCTCATTTTCTGTTTTGATGCATTATTAAACATATCCAAGTCCTTCCATGTATTCTAGTAAACTAAAGTTATTTCAGGATACAATTATCAAATAAAATATGCAGAATCAAAATACAAAGCAAGCACGGTAGAGTACATAAAGATCCAGATCATGAGAGGTTTGTGTGCAACTGGGGAGGGATGTGCAACAACCCTCTATCGTTTATTTATGACTTTGGCAAGAGCTACTACTAATAGTAACTCCTACTGCTGTCCTCTGAGTAGCAGAATAAATGGCATAGAAAACAGAGTGACAAAGTACTTTCATACCTTCTTCACACTAGGCATATGGGTGGAACTGTCCCCATCCATAGGGAATGACCCCAGAGAAGCTGAAGCTGTGCTTAGGGTAGCAGAGCTCCATAATGTCCCCTACTCAAGACTGTGACATAATAGCTGTGATTCAGCCCATATGACTAAATTTCTACAGTTTTAAAAGGATGTATAATATTTTTAAAATACCTAAAATATTGAATTGCCTTTACCAAGAGACTTGGATTCCCAGACCCATTCTTGAACCCCTTCATGCCAAGTAGCCTTTTTGGCCTTTGTGATACCTTTATTTAGTATTATGAGTAGGAGTTGCAGGATTATGTCCTAACTTAGAAAGGGAAGAAAAACAAGGGTAGAAGGATATATGGAGAATAAATGAGAGCTGCAATGGAAGAAGATAGAGCAATAGAAAAGTAGGGTTGGAAGGGACCTCATGAGATCATCTAGTTCAACCCCCTGCTCAAGAGAGGATAAACTCTTACTAAACGATCCCAGTCAAGTGTTTCTCTCACCATTTTTAAAGACTTCTATGGATGGAGATTCCACAATCTTTCCAGGTAGTCTGTTTCAATGCTTAATCATCCTCATAGTGAGAAAGCTCTTCCTAATACTCAATCTAAATTTTCTCTGTTGTAGTGAGAAACTTCTCCTTCTCCTAGCCCCTGTAGCCACAGAGAATATTTTAGCTGTATCCTCTATATAACTACCCTTCTGATATATGAAAATTATGATCAAATCTCCCGCTCAGTCTTCTCCAAAAAATGATGATGATTCTTTCTTTTGTTCCTGGTTTCCCAGGCCTCTAAACATTTTTGTTGTTCTCTGGTTGACTCCATGTGAGGCCTTACCAGTGCTAAATGAAGCAGAAGAATAACTTCCCTTGATTTGCAAGTGACACTTCTTTTAATACAGTCTAGTAAGTGACTGGCCGCTTTTTGCAACAAGGGTACACTGTTGGCTCAGATTCAATTTATTGCCTGCTGTAAACCCCAGGTTCTTCTCTGCAGTACTACAACCTAATCAGTCAATCCGCACTCAGTATTTGTACGTGTGATTGTTGCATTTCAAGTGCAGCACTTTGCACTTGTCCTGACTGAATTTTGAGTGATTTTGGAATATTCCTCCAATTTATCAAGGTGAGGCTGAATCCTAATCTTACTCCACCCAATTTTGTGTTACCTGGAAATAATATAATCATGATAAATTGTTTCATGAAATCCCAAATCACTGCTATTGCAGGGTTCATTTTGATACAGCATTGTCATGTTTCTATTCTTTTGATGATCAAATCTTTGATCTGACATCAAGAAGTTCCTTTCTAAACAAGTGCTGTCTTGATGAAGACACCTCAATCCGATCCATATAAAGCTGTTCACAGTGGACTAAAAGTGAAACAGAACTGACAGACAAAGAAACAATGCTTTCAGAATACATTTAAATATAGAGGAATGTACAAAGCAAAATATTTACTTCTTCACATATGCCATATGGGCAACAGGAAATCATTTGGTTGTCACAGGGGACTGCTTCTTCTCCTAAAAAAAAAATCTATGAACAGCTTGTCACTGACTTCACTGGCAAAATAATAATAATAATAATAATAATAATAATAATAGTTGGGCCAGTATTTTATATAGAGTCATTTGGATTGGAAACATAGTATGAAACTTTAGTTTGCTTAAGCTGTGGAAGAATAAGAATTTTGAATATAGAATTCTTTGCAAAAGAACTTGAAGGACATAAAATAGAAAAAAAAAATGCTAGCTGCCAAAAATGTTAATTGGTGGAGAAATGTCTATGACCACTATCTGTAGGCACGTACACTCAAACTGGGGATTTTTTGAATTCTATTTTAAAAACTCTTGACCATCATCTGCTGCTAATCTCTCTCCAGGAAAATTTTACTAGATATGCCCTCCTTTTCAGGTTTTTTCCTCTTTATTTTTCTTTAAAAAAATGCATAGAAAGATCTGAAAAAAGAAATTGCAAGTATGACTCTCACAAGGCAACAGTGCTTACAGTATTTAAAGGGTGAAACTGAAACTTGGCTGAAAAGCTGATAATGTTTTGCAGAAGATGACCTCTGAAGACATCAGTAAGTTGAACAAGAACCCGGTGATACTAAGGAAAAAGAATTATCTGGAAACAATCTCATAGTGGATGCAGCTTTCTCCTTGAGGCAGTGGCTTTGGCAAACTGGCTTACCAGACTGCTTGCTGCAGGAGAGGAAAAAATATAACTGGCTCCCCACAGGGCACATTTAGAAAACATTTCCTTTGAGAGAGAGAGAGCGAGAGAGAGACTATGGATGTTACCTCCAGCCAATGCAAAACAGAAATACACTTTATTATTTTTGTTAAATCATTAAAGCACTTTCATACGAATCCCCCCCTCACAACAATGGCCAGCTGCTATCAACCTGTTTCATTTGGCAGCCAGAAGTAGGAAGGAGGTGATAGCGGTCAGCAAGCTGAGTCTATCTGTCAAGCCTGCCTAACATCTCAAGTTGGGGGAAGGCGCTGGGGGGCCCTGCCCTCGAGGCAGTGTCCTCACTCATCTGCAAAGCCACCAGGGCTGGGATTAGAAAACACAAGGACCCGACTGCTGCCCTCGTGCCACGCTTGGACATTAGAGATATCAAGGGCCGGCGACTGGGCCCAGGTTGCTTGCAGCTGTCACAGCAGCCTCGCAGCGAAGTACGAGGGCTGTGGGCCTAGGAGCCCGGCCTGGGCGGTGGCTGCTGTTCCAGGTGTGTGAGGAGAAGGGCGGGCGCGCAAAAGCCGCGGCCGGGCTGGAGGGCGGCGAGGAGGGCTCTGGGCTCCTTGCGCTGCGGCCCCGGGGGGCGGGGCGGGTCCCCGCGCTCGGCCAATGGGAGGCGCCGCGCTCCTGCCACTGGCTGCGGCGCTGCGGGGCCGGGAGGATGCGCTGAGCTCGCGGCGGGCGCAGGGCCGGGCCGGGCCGGGTCATGGGCACGGTGCCGTCGGCGTTGAAGCACTGCCTCAGCTACCAGCACCTCCTCAAGGAGCAGCTGTGGAGCGGGGAGCCGCCCCCCGCGCAGGTACCGCCGGCCCCGCAGCCCCCGGCCCCCCCCCCGCCTCCAGCCGCTTCCTTAGCCCCTCCTTGCTGGGGCTCGCAGGCCAGCAGCACTGCAAGCCTCCCTCTGAGCCAGCCACTCAGGATCTTGAAAAAAAAAAAAAAAAAAGGTAGCTTAAGTCTAGCAGGTGGAAAATGAAGCCCCTCTCCCCGCTCTGCTCAGCGGGCCCTGCTATACCTGCAAGTGAAAACCAGCCATATTGCTGCACGTTTCCGAGCGCTGACGTGATATTCGGGTTGCAGCCCTTTTTATCCCACGCAGCTTACTTGGCACCTGTGGTCTAAATAGTATCATGCCACTCGCCCAGTAGCTGTGCATACATTACTCCGCCCTTGCGGACAGTCTTCTTTCGCACGCATGGTCGGTTGACGCGTATTGCACGATTGACTGGTCAGTTGTGTAATAAGTGTGTGGCAGGGGACCTTAGTTCCTTGGTAGTGAACTGGAATCTGAACTCTGGGCAGGGGTGAGATCTTTTTATTAGAGCAACTAGAAAAAGCCTTTTTTTTTTTTTTTTTTTTTTTTTTGCAAATATTTTCAAGCTTTCAGGCTTGCTTACCCTTTGTCTGGCATAGGAGAAATTTTACAATCTTTGCATTCTCCTTTGTGGAAATGAAGATACATGTTTCACAGGAGAGCTGAAGGTATTGTAAGATCTCTTGGTTGGAAAAGATCATTTTGGTGCAAATTAGGCTCAGATAAAAATTAGAGCCATCTATCTATTTACCTAGAAGTCTGATGGCAAGCAGGAAGTTGAATTATGTTAGTTTGTAAATCTTAGAAAATTAAGTTGGAAGGGGCCTCAGGAAGTCACCTTGTTCAACCCCCTGCTCAAACCAGGACCATCCCGAATTAGATCATTCCAGTCAGGGCTTTGTCTACCCAAGTCTTAAAAACCTCCAAAGATGGAGAGTCTACAACCTATCTGGGTAACCTGTTCCAGTGCTTTACTGCCTTACAGTGTAGCTCCATCCTCCTTGGAACCCCCCTTCAGGGAGTTGAAGGCTGCTATTAATCCCCCCTAAGTCTTCTCTTCTCCAGGCTAAATAAACCCAGTTCCCTCAGCCTCTCCTCATCACTGCAGTCATGTGCCCCAGGTTCCTATCCATTTTTGTTGTCTTGTGCTGGATTCTTTCCAATGTGTCCTTGTCCTGTCTGTAGCAGGGGACCCAAAACTGAACCCAGGACTCCACATGTGGCCTCACCAGTGTCAAATAGAGGGGAAGAATCAGGGGGAACACATAGGGGGTGCACATGCACCTGAGCGCAGTGGTGCACCCCATGCAAAAAGGCACTGCCAACACCACCAGCATGGCTTGCCACTCCACCGCCAACACCGCCAGTGGAATCTGTGAGTAGTCCACGGTTCCAGCTGGCCATCGCTAACGCTGCTGGCTGCAGGTGGTTGCCGACCCTTGGTCAGCACTTGCCACCCACCCCCGACAGCTCTGGTGGCATCTGTGGGAGCTCCCCCACTTAGTGCTGTTGTGCTTCCACCACTGCCGCTGCGCTCCCGCCGCCACCAGGGAAGAACTGCTTCCCTTGATCTGCTGGCATCGTTCCTAGTAATGCTGCCCAGTATGCCGTTTGCCATCTTTGGAACAAGGGCACAGTGTTGGTTCATATTCAGCTTATTGCCCACTGTAACCCGCAGGTCCTTTTCTGCAGAGTTGCTGTTTAGCCAGTTAGCCCCCAGCCTGTACTGGTGCGTTGGTTTGTTCCATCTTAAGTGCAGGACTTTTTGCAGTTTTCCTTATTGAACCTCATGAGATTTCTTTTGATCCAATACTCCAATTTGTCAAGTTCTCTCTAAACCCTATCCTCCAGTGTATCTATTACTTCCCTCAGCTTGGTGCCATCTGCGTACTTGTGGAGGGTGCATTCTGTCCCATCTTACAGGTTGTTGGTGAAGATACTGAACAAAACCAGCCCCAGGACCAACCCTTGGGGCACTCCCCTTGATATCAGCTGGCAACTACACATCGAGCCATTGATTACTACCCTTTGAGCCAGATGATCCAGCCAGTTTTCTACAGTCTATTCATCCAACTTGGACTTGCTTCCTTGCTTGTGTGAATGTTGCGGGAGGACATATCAAAAGGTTTGCTAAAGTCAAGGTCATATCCACTGTTCTTCCTGTGTCCACAGAGCCAGCTATCTTGTCATAGACCAAATCCATACAGTGTTGCTAAACACTGTCTTATGGCAATAAATAAGACAAAGTCCAAAAAAATCATTAAAAAAACAAAACAAAAACAACCCTCTTCTTCATTTATAATATAGCCCCAAAGTGTGCAAAAATAAGTTAAAATATTTCTATAATAATATAGGTAACATTGAAGTGCTACCAGCACCTCTTCAAAATGCAGATGCTGAAGGTTGGCAAGAGGGTCAGATGCTGGAGGGTGGCAATAGGTTCAGTTTTGCCCCTCTAAACTGTCATTTCTCTCTGTGCAGACTTGAGTGTAAACCCTGCTGTGTTGGTGGCAGCCTTCCTGGATGAACTGCCTTTCCTTGCTGTCTGGGATGTCTAGGAATGATTAGTGTAGTAGTAGTAAGGGATTCAGTCAGAAGAGAAGAAAGTGATGAGGATATCTGCAGTCTCCAGGAGGTCTTTTGTCTGCCAGCATCTGAAATGGCCATTTCCTTTGTTTTCCTTAGTAACTATGAAGATCTACAGACCAGGGAGCTACAAGAGTGACTAAATGCCTGCACTTTCAGAGTAGCCAGTAATGGTGTCATCTTCTGTCAACAACAAGTAGACGCTGGTGCAAGGGGTAAGTGAAAGGAGATAGTGGAGTGGTGAGTGAGGAGCTAGGGAATGGTGGAACTTGGAAGAGAATAGAAAGAGGTATCAGTAGTCTGTAGAAAGATGCTAAAGAGGGATTTCTAGTCAAAAAGAACCTCTTGAGTTTGATGTCCAAAAGAAACATGAGGAAGTTCAGAAGAGTCCACATTGAATTTGTGGCTTGGCTTTAATGTTCTGTTAAAGCCCCTGCACACACTATTCAAGCAGACTATGTTACTTTTGTCCCCTGTAATCTCAAGCAATCCATCTTGTAATCTTTTTCAGAAATATTAAGTAAGAGTAAATTATTTAATTAGTTCAAAAATAGCATTAAAATAAGGTTGACATTTATTTACTTTGTCTTCTGCTTCTAAGCCTGCTGAGTACCCTTGGGTTATATTGTCAAGCTTCTAACCACCATGAAAGTTAGAAACTCACTTTCTGTAGATGAATTCTAAAATTCTCAGATAATTATGTGAACTCTGAATATCATGTGGCTCACAAGAGATGGTAACATTGCAATAAAATTTTACCAGAGGTGAATTTGACCTGTTGGGTGGTATCTAGACAGTTCAAAAGTTACAAAGCTCTTCAGATATGGGGCGTTTGGTGTAGATCTGAAATTTACCCCACCTTTTAAAAATATATATTGTAGTGGATAGCTAATTGCATACATATAAATCAAATGCAAAAAGGACTTCCGTTACAAGCCTATCTTCTGACATCATGTCTGTCCAAGCCTGAATTTTGGAGAAAGTTTAGATAAAAATCCCTTCAGTTGTTTCTGAATTTGGAAGAGTTGAGGGAAAATATTTTCCCTATTGTAAAAGGACAAATAACAAGAATAACAAATTTTATGCCAAGAGTACTTTTTTTGAACTGGGCTACATCTAAAACTAACTGCTAATCCCAAATGACAAATGCCTTTCCTTAATTTTAGGGTATGTAACTTTTTTAAAAGTTCTGAACTATTAAATCCCTTCAGACAATATTTCAGGTATGTCTTCTTTGATGTCTGCCTAGCTTCAGCTAAGGTCTCTGGTAAGGTTCAGGGGCCTCTACCAACAGGCTTGATAGGTTCCTAGGTTTGATAGGTTGCAGGAATAAATTTTAAAGGTGTCTGATTGACATTTACACAGTTAAAATCTCCGAAAACTGTATCTGCAGAAGATGATGACCCTCATTAATTTATTAGCTATTTGCAGTTTTTGCTGCCTTTTGAAAATACCAAAAAATTGTCCCTGTGGCAGCGAAGATGCAACAGCAGCAAGGATGAAACACTGCAATTTATGAAACTAATGCCTGTTGAAGTGAACAGTCAGTTTCATAGACTCAGGCCACTAACAGATGTTAAAAAGACGGCATGATGGGATCTGAAGTGTGATCCCAACAATTGTGCCACTTGCCATGCCACATGTGCATAGCAGGAGGTGTGATCAGATTCCATCAGGCCATGTTGCCATTGCTGAGGCACCTTTCCTGACTCCCCCCAGCACCAGTAATTTTCTCCTGTGCCTGGAAGCCCTGTCAGCTGACCAGGGTGGATTTGATTTAAATCATAGTTTAAATCACTGGCCACGAAGCCTCAATTCAGTCATTGTTTTCTACAAAAAGTGCATTTTTGTTGTTTAATATAACATTAATACATATTATTCACAACTGAGAGATAGATGTAGGTTTATTTTAGAAGATATACACTATACCTTTTAAAGCAGTGATTTATTTTGATATTTTTTCAGATTAATTTTATAGCTACATCAGAAAACTGAAGTACAATTTGGTTATTTTATTTATTGAAGTAGATACGTGTGAAGTAATTGGGAGGCGAACTATCTCCGATTTATTAGATTAATCATGGATATCTGGGGGATGTTTTTGCCATGCTTTATTAAGAGGATATGAAATGAGCACTGTAGTCATAGGTTATTAGCTTGGGGGTTTCTTCACTTTTTTCTAGTTTTCTTCTCACCTTTGATTTCTTCTCTCTTTTACGGCTTGGGAAGTCTGCTGCCATGATAAGTTTCCCCTTCCACCATACCATTCCCTCACTAGATCTCAAATCAGTGGAGAGGTTATACTCAGAAACCGATCCTCAAGACTTCTGGAATATTCTGATCAAAATGTTTCTCTTTTGTTTCTGCTACCCCTCCTTGAGAAGTTGGATACCTTCAAGTCAGCTGGCCCTGACAATCTGCACCCCAGGGTACTCAAGGAGCTGGCGAGCGTCATAGCCCAGCCCCTGGCACGGATCTTTGAAAACTCCTGGCGCTCTGGTGTAGTGCCCGAAGACTGGAAGAAGGCCAATGTGGTGCCGATCTTCAAGAAAGGGAGGAGAGTGGATCTGGCTAACTACAGGCCCATTAGCCTGACTTCTATCCTGGGGAAGATCTTAGAAAAGTTTATTAAGGAGGCCAGCCTTGAGGGACTGGCCCAGGCTAACATTCTAAGGGACAGCCAGCATGGGTTTGTTGCGGGTAGGTCTTGTTTGACCAATCTCATTTCCTTCTATGACCAGGTGACCTATCACCCGGACAAGGGAGAAGAGATTGATGTCATATATCTTGACTTCAAAAAAGCTTTTGATCTGGTATCCCATGATCACCTCTTGGCCAAACTGCCCAGTTGTGGCCTTGGCTCCACCACGATCCGCTGGCTGGGAAATTGGCTTCGTGATCGGACCCAGAGGGTTGTGATTGATGGCAGTCACTCATCATGGTGCCCTGTGACCAGTGGGGTCCCTCAAGGCTCTGTCCTGGGACCCATACTGTTCAACATCTTCATTAACAATGTGGACATTGGAGTCAGGAGTGGACTGGCCAAGTTCGCCGATGACACCAAACTTTGGGGCAAAGCATCCACACCAGAAGATAGGCGGGTGATCCAGGCTGACCTGGACAAGCTCTGCAAATGGGCAGACGAGAACCTGATGGTGTTTAACACCGATAAATGCAAGGTTCTCCACCTTGGGAGGAAAAACCTGCAGCACCCTTATAGGCTCGGCAGTCATCATTGACCACAAGAGGAACATGAGCCTCCAATGCGATGCTGCAGCTAGTAAAGCGACCAAAACGCTGGCTTGCATCCATAGATGCAAATCCCGGGACGTCATTCTCCCCTTGTACTCGGCCTTGGTGAGGCCGCAGCTGGAGTACTGCGTCCAGTTTTGGGCTCCACAATTCAAAAAGGATGTGGAGAAGCTTGAGAGAGTCCAGAGGAGAGCCACGCGCATGATCAGAGGTCAGGGAAACAGATCTTACGATGACAGGCTGAGAGCCATGGGACTCTTTAGCCTGGAAAAGCACAGGCTCAGGGGTGATCTGATGGCCACCTATAAGTTTATCAGGGGGTGATCACCAGGATCTGGGGGAACGTCTGTTCACCAGAGCGCCCCAAGGGATGATGAGGTCGAACGGTCACAAACTCCTGCAAGACCGTTTCAGGCTGGACATAAGGAAGAATTTCTTTACTGTCCGAGCCCCCAAGGTCTGGAACAGTCTGCCAGCGGAGGTGGTTCAAGCACCTACATTGAACACCTTCAAGAGTAAATTGGATGCTTATCTTGCTGGGATCCTATGACCCCAGCTGACTTCCTGCCCTTTGGGCAGGGGGCTGGACTCGATGATCTCCCGAGGTCCCTTCCAGCCCTAATGTCTATGAAATCTGGCATTTATCTCCAGACTTCTCCTTCTTGCCCAGATCTATTCCACCCCCAACAATTCTCTCTTCATTTAACTTCTTGAAACTGCACTTTTAGGGAGAGCTAAGGGCTTGACTTTGCGTACACAAACTTGCAGAGAGGTAATAGGGCTGATGGGTAGGTAATCAGGTCTATTATCTCTCATCTCCATATACTACAGTTAACAAGGATATTATTTCTGGAAACACAAATCCTGTTTGAGAACTGAAACTAAGCAGCACAGAGATCCTTAATGGGATCTTCTAGATTGAGCACCGAGTCCCATTGGGCAGAGTGGTTTTCTTTAATCATTACTAATCTATAAAGGAGCCTCTGGACACCCCAGAAGATTGGGCCTCTGATATAGTTCATGGCCTGTTGTGACCTATTTATAAAACTTTTCTAAAAAGGTTACATGGATATATTGTCTCAGATAGTATATCATTGGAAGTTATAACCTTATTTCATGATGACATCTTTGAGCTTTAATGTATCCTAAATTAAAATTATTTGGCTATAGGTTTGCTTTTTTTGAAAAAGCATTGTAACAAAAAATAAATAATACAATTAAATAAAAAATCTGTTTTAAATAAAAAAATGTGATTTATTTATTAAAAAATATAGTTGATTTTTACCCACCCTACAGTTGACACAGCTCCCAGCTATGGGAATGCTTGGTGTGCCTCTGTGGCTGGGAGCTCCAATCACTGACAGGACTCAAAACCACAGGGACGCACCATGCACCTCTGCAGTAGTGGGCCCTATCCAGCTGGTCAGAGCTCTTGATGGCAGGGAGGAACTGCGCTCTTATGGCTGGGACCTCTTTCAGCTGACCAGTGCTCCCAGCCTCCAGAGCTGCTTATGTATTCAATTCAAGTCATGATAGGAACTAACAACAAACGTATTACACTTATTTTGGTTATTACACATGTTCCCGGTTCTGTCTTTCCATTACTTGAATTCACGTGTAGCCAGGTCACTACTTAAGACGTGATTAATTAGTTAATCGCATTTTGTGTAATGTGTGTTAGTAGCCTAATATTTACATTAGATGCTTAATTCAGGCAGAATTAATGTTACTTTTGCCATCTAACTTCTGCATTTCTTCCCTCTGTGATTTTGGGCAGCTTTAAACATTTTTAGCACTTTGGGTATATCCTGACCAAATTTTCCTGTCTCTGACAGACGACAAACAGCTTCAAAAGCAATGGAACTATTGTGTTTCTACAAAGTCAAAGCATTTTCTCTAGAGAGCTTATTCAAGATGATCCATGTTCTGTACAATGTGAAGTGGGATCCACAGGAAGTCTGTTGTCACTAAAAAGGAGTGATATGTTGGGCCTGGGCAGGAGAGATGGGGGATAGCCAGTGAAGCTGCAACTGTGTGTATGCACCAGGATGTGAGATGGGTTCCAGCCTTTAACAGCCCTCCAGTGGCAAATCAGTGTGTGAATGTAATGAAAATATGGGTCATTTTCCTGGTGACAGGAAAAATCGCACACTATGAAGAGAACAACGCCAGCCTCCGGTGTTGGTAGGTTAAAAATTTCGTATTTTTATGAGAAATTTCACATATAGTGGCCTGACTGCTTTGTAAAAAGCTAGCTTAGAGTTTCCAGAGCTGTATCTAAAGCACTTGCAATAAGTCCCACTAGGAGTTTCCCTTTACTTCTTGAGTGAGTTGCCACATTATGTGTTTGCCGTGGCAAAAATGGCAGTGGCACAAATTTGTGCTGCTGCTTTCTGCTGCTGCGCACACCCCTGCACGTGGGGCTTAGTGTGGGGCAAAAGGCCCTGCTTCAGGAAAATGACGGTTTCCCCATTCCTCCTGCTCCCAGCATGCTGGAGGAGCCGGGGGATACCTAAAGCAATGGAAGACCCAGCCTCCAGTTGCTCTGGCACACACTTCTGGCGCACTCCTCTGTTTTGTTTTTTGATACCAGGAGTTCCTGGTATCAAATTTTGGTGCTGCACTGCAAATTTGCAGCACAGAATATGTTTGCACATGTGCCGTGTGTGGTTTGTGGTGCCTGAAACAGGTTTGAAACACTGAAAACCACACGTGTGTGTCCATCTGGATGTGTCCCCATTGTCCATTTAACCAGTTGTCCTGAATATCCTAACAGTCAATTCTGATCTGAAGTTGAGAAACTTAGCCTGAGGAACTAAATTCTTGGGAGAAAGTAAGCATGTCATGAATGGTTAAGTAGACCGTCATAGTAGAATTTACTATTGCTATTTTTAGTTGTTTATTTATATCCAATACATAGAAACTAAATTACTAAGAACAAACTATTGTACACACAGCCTACATGATGTCATACTCCTGTTGCAATGCTGTTCTCTTCCTTCCCCCTTTCCCTTCTGTTGTTACTTGCACTTGATTAATTTTCTGGTGACTGAGGCTGTAAGATCTTCAGGTGAGGTACTGCCTCCAATGATATGCTTGTACAATGCATAACACAGTGGGACTCCACTCATGATTCAAGTCTCAGAATACTGTTTCTTTCTTTGGTAAGATAACTGATTGTCTGTAGACAGTGGAAATGCTATAGATCTCATCCGTATGGACTTCATATGACTCTGGCTCTAGCCCCTCACCGGGCTCCACATCATTCTTGCCCCCTCCTTGGGGCTAACACTCCGCCCTCTCACTAGTGACAGTAAAGCATTCAGTACGGTTCTCAATAGGAAGCTTTTAGTTAAGCTGGATAAGATGGGGTTTAGAGCAAAATTATAAAACTGGTAAGGAACTGACTAAAGACAGTGACATAAGATAGTGCTGAGAGGTTAAGTGTCTGACCAGGAGGAGTTTAACCAGCAGAGCCTGATTTTTGAGACTGATCTTATTTCATATTTTCATAAATGACCTTGGCACAACATATGAAAGTAGTAATGAAATGCGTTAATAATGTGAAATTAGCTCAGGGTAGTACAGAGAAAACTGAACGACCTTGAGGACCAGAGTTATAGAAAAGTGATGAAATTCTTTTATAAATTATAGAATGGCCATGTCACTGGGAAGCAGTGAGAACGTCTGCTATGAACTGGGAGCTCCTTGGCTGAAAATGACTCAGGGTGGGGGTGGGGGAGGACTTGGGGGTACTACAGAATAACAGGATGGCTGTGAACCACCCGTGTAATTCAGTCATGAAAAAGATAAATATTGTGTGTCAGACGATATACATTCAATTGGAGGCATATAATTGTATGAGGCATTTTATAAGGCACACTGCTGAATTCTGCTTGCTCCTGCTCCAGAAAGCAGTATTCCAGTTGGGGCAGGTGTGGAGAGGGAATTAGGTTAGAAGAGACTGAGGAGTCTAACAAATGAGGAGAGTCAAGATCATCTCATCTTGTTTAGTCTAGCAAAATTAAAGCTGAAGGGATAATATTACCATCAGGAAATACAAATCAATAAAGGTTAGCTCTGCTCCTTGCTTGATGTTATTTAAGCTAAAATCTATAATAATAATAGGCTTAGTCTGTCTATCTGGAGCACTTTGATTGGTTGTCTCGACAGCCAGTCACAATTCTTACAACCAATCAGAGTTGTCTGGACTGACAGACAGCAGGCTCCACCAAAGGAGAAAGAAAAAAAGAAAAAATGGTGAGGGGCCCAATCCTTTTGTTTTTTTTCTGCGGAGCCTGCCCACTTCTGCAGCTGGGGGTGGGGGAGGGGAAGAGCTGCTAGTGGGCTGTGAGCTGTGGGAGGCCCTGGTGCTTCTCTCCATGGCAGCAGCGCCCCCCAGGACCACCCAGGTTGGGTGCCAGTGGGTGGGTGCTGCTGCCATAGAGAGAAGCACTGGGATCCCCTGCAGCTCAGGGCCCACTGCCAGCTCTGTCCTCGGCCATGGTAGATGCAGGCAGGCTCTGGAAGAAAGAATTAAAAAAAAATCAGCCCACTTGCTGCTTTTTATTTTTTTTCCTTGCCACCTAGGACTGCCTGGGAATGGGCTGACTGCTCTGGGAAGGCAGCAGGAGGTTGGTGGGAATGGTGCCTTTCAAGGGTGAGAAGTTTTGATTCTGGTAATGTTCAGTCAAAGGATAACTAAAAATCCTGTGTTTAAAGAAATACTTTTGCAATAAAAAATTTAATTGCAAATGTTTTGTGGGTTTCAGCTAGAACTGTAATAATGTCCAAGACCAAAATGGAAATAAATTGCTCATGAAAAAAAGAATAGGTTGGAAATTAACATTTCCTAACAGTCAGAGTAGTGAAGTTCTGGAACAGCCTTTCAATCAAGAGTAGCAGGGAGTAACTACTCATAACTGCATCTTCTTAACGCATACTGGTGTTGAGAGGTATTGCCTAGTGGGTTTTCTGTCACAGATTTAGGGTTGTCATGTAGTCAGCTAGATGGACCATGCAAATCCACATCGTTGGTTGGTCCACAGTCATAGGAAACACCAGGGTGAATGAAGAACTGCATGCCGTGAGGCTCGGGTTGTATTTGTTTTTTAACGCTTTGGGAGTTGGAATTGTGACCGATTATGTGGTTATGGAAGATGTTATAACATTGCTGATAGCGACGTTAATCTTAAAAAATCTTTAAAAATATTTAGCTATCTAGCTCCCATTAAAATCAAATGCAACCCTCATTTCATCTGGATCTAACTCAGTGTGTAGACAACTAGGACTTACTGTAGGTAGGATTTTTAAAAATATAAATATATATTCTATTTCCGTAAGTTTTTCTTGTTGCAATTTCTTTTGTAAAAATAGCTACAAATCTAACTGATCTTCCCTTTGAAGTTTATGTGAGATTGCAAAGGTTAAGATCTAAGGCAGAGTGTGGTATACATATGTATTTAAATTGTATTTGTTTAAAATAAGTGTACAATAAACAATTAGCTGTTAAAGAAATTACAAACATTAATCTTAGCAGTTACTCTACACAATAAATACATTGTGCTTTATAGTCAATTGATTTTATTTTCTGAAAATAGCAAAATAATATGTATTTTCCAAGAGGAGAGAGAAGCCAGATGTTTTTCACTTCATGCCACCTTCATTTTTCCTTGCCTATTTTTAAAAGGCAGCCACTTTTAATGAGATTTATATTTCTAAAAGATGTTAATCTTACAGGCAAACTTTCTCCAGTCCTAAGAATACAGTCCCCCTATCCAAAGATAAGCAGAATTTACATTGGCTTCTGGGTGAATTTTGCTTTTAAGTTTGGACTACTGAGACTTCAGAAACCCTCTGCCCAAATGGTCCCTTGTCTATGTGGAACCCTTTCAAGTAAGGCTCTGTGCATGAAAAGCAAACAAGATTAGGGTGTTGGTCTGTTGTAGATTTCCAAGTACTTTCTCTGCCTTTTTATTTTTTTTTTTGAGTTGTACAGTATAGCTGATAAAACGTATGAAGGGATCAGATAACATTAATACTTATGTGAATGAAATAAGTTCTAGTCTACAAAGTGTTGCCAGAGAAATTTAACAATAACCATTACATTTACACATCATCGTATATTCTGTTTTAGCTCAGATTAGGGTCCCATATTGTATGAAAGGTTTCTGGATGACTTCTGAGTTGGTCAGTCATACAATTCCATTTATCTTGTTAACATCCTGATGTTGAAGGTAATGTGTTTTTAAACCTCTTGTTACTTTGGTAGAGTTGAGTCAATGATGAATGCTCTCTGCTTTACATAGCAGAAAGGGAGCAATACTTTTCACTACTGTTCCTTTAATCCCTTTCTTTTTAGGCCAGAGTCCTTCTGAAGTCATTGGGAACTTTGCCGGCACAAGGGTTGCAAGATCAAGCCAATAGACTCAGCCAGTTATTTCAGTGGATACTCTTCAAGCTATGAAATAGGAAAGTAGTAATGTAGGTGGATGGAGTGTTGAAGAGAGAGCAAAGTTTGGAAAGGAAAGGAACAAGAAGGCTGAAGATGCCAAACAGGATGTGTGAAGTTAAAAGATTGATAATAAATTGTAAGAAAGTTTGACCTCAGTGGAGACATTGGCTAAATTCTTATGCCATTTGGGTTGGAAATAAAGGGAAAATAACAAAAACGTTTTAACAGTTACAAACTTATATAGAGATTATAAGGTAAGTGTGGGACTGTATTTTACAGCTGGAAACACTGTAAAGGATTTTACAGATCTTCCTCTGCAAATTTGGGAATTAAGATAAAAAAAAAAACACACAGGAAATTTCTACTCAGACAGAGCATATGTTTTATAAGAGATCCTGGTTTTTGGCTTGTCCCACTACCTCTTCCTACTCCGTCAAAGACTACACATGTACATGGGCGCATCTTCTTTTGCTTCTTTGCCAGCACAAGAACAACATTGATTTTCAGATATTTATGCGACAACTAATTGGACTAAAACAGGGGTGGGCAAAATAAGGCCCATGGACTGGATCCAGCCTGCTGAGCACTTTCATCCAGCCCATGGTGCCCAGCAACAAATTGTGCTCTGTCCAGCCCTTCTGCCCCCAGGGGTGGGAGCAAGGCACTTGCATGTACACATAGGCCCATATGAATCCTATTGCCTCATTCCTGCCCTTGTGGGTGGAAGGGCCCAGCGGGCCAGTGTGGGGCTGCAGCTGCTGCTGCTGCCACTGCTACTCCTGTGGTCCCCAGGAACCTGCTCTGCTTCCCCTATCTCCTGCTGGCTCTGGGCAGCAGGTAGGGAAGCAGTGGAGGCAGGGATGCAGCTGGGCAGGATTGTGGCGGGTGGGGCCGGATCTGGTGGCAGCGCATAGCCTGTACCCAAGGGGGCAGCAGCAGCACGGAGCTTGGCTGGGCAGTGTGTGGATGTGAGGGAGGGTGCGGGGTGGGGGGGTATGGGGGCCCCTCCACATTTCCCCCACAATGGCATACAGCCCTGGAAGGCGGTGGCAGCAGCAGCAAGCGGGGCACTCAGAGTACAGGTGCCCAGTGGAGCACAACTTCAGCCAGTGCTGCACATCACAATGAGGGGCACAACCTCTGCCGGGCCATCTGTATCACTGGCGCTCCCTGCACTCATGCACTTGCACAGCATGGGAGGGATGCCCCATGTGCTAAAGCCAGCTGCCTTCCCCACTAGGGTTGTACAGCCCTGGAGAGAAGCCTCAGCTGCTGAAGCTGGCTGCCTTCCCCACCCCTCCCTGCAGCCCTGGCAGGGAAAGCATCCAGCTCCAGTACCTGAGGCTTTTCTCCTGTGGTGTGTGATTGCAGGAGCTGTGAATGAGTGGCAGGGAGCACCAGTGATACAGATGGCCCGGCAGAAGTTGCACTTCTTGCTGCAATTTGCAACATTGGCTGGAACCACGTCCTGCCGGGAACCTTAGCCTTGAGCACCCTGTTTCCTGCTGCACTATGAGGGGAGTGTGCGAGGGGCAGTGGGGATCATCCCCTGCCTGGCAGGATCCAGTGAGTGCAGGGCTTTTTTTTTTCTTTTCAAAGAGCCAACACTAGGGCTGGGTGAGGCAGCCATGTTGGGGTGGGGGAGGGAGGCTCATGGCAGAGCCTCCCATGCAGTGTGGGGCAGCAGGGATCAACCCCCACCACCTGGCAGTAGCTGATGAATTCCGGGTTTTTTTTGTTTTTTTTGTTTTTTTTAAGTGCTAGGATGTTGGGACTGGGCAGGTCAGCCATTGACGGTGCTGGGAGAGCGGACGGGGGAAGGGGCTTGTTTGATTCATAGATTTGGCCAATTCAGCAGCAGCTGAATCTCCAAATCAGATTTGGCCAAATTGATTTGGGACAGTGATTTGAATCACCGAATCGAATCACTGTCCCCCAAATTGGCCAAATCCAAAGTGAATACTAGCTGCTTTGCACAGGCCTACCACCTATCTGCTTGAGCAAGTGACCTGTCTAAGGTCATCTACAGCTGAATCACGTTCATACAGAAGGAAGTGTAAGTGATGCAATTGACTTGGTGTTGTATTTGGTATTGTGTTTAAACTGTCAATGTCTAACAGGTGAACAATAGACAGTAGTTAGGAAGATCACTTTTATCAGCAGTCTCTCTGGTAGATGTGATTCACAAGTGATGAAGACTTTGATGCATGAAGACTAGGTAGGAAATCCTGAAGTAACTAATTTCATTATCTCAGTTTCTTCTGGGTTTAACTGCTGAAAGATTTTGTGGTTTCTAGAGGAAGGGAGAGCAAGTCTTTTACAAATTGGAATTTAGATGTAATCCAGAAGGCTGAAATGAGTGCTGATATGTTTTTCTGTTTCTTCACAGCATAAATATTTTGGAGATTTTATCTAAATGGTGGTGCTCTGAACTAGTCAGCTGAAAAAACTGAACATAATCTAGAGTTTTTGATGCTCCTATATGAGAAGAGTTGTGCTTATGTAAACTGTAGGGGTGTCCAGCGTAGTAGTCGTTTACTAAATGTACTTACCAAGTCCTTCTCCGTTATATAGTTCCCTTCCTCATTTTACAAAGGTCTGTGTTTTCTTTAACTTTCTTTTTTTCCAGATGTATGCTGAAAATAACAGTATGATGTAGAAAAAATATATTCAAGGGGGGATGGGATATTGCAACTTGCCTATTACGTTTTTTAAATGAGACCCTGGAGTAGTGGATACTCTCATCATAAAGTATGTGAGAACATTGACCAGTCTACTTTGTAATGGAAGAAGCATGTTCAAACTTCCAATCCAATATTTAGTACAAATCATACCCTTCCATTTACTGAAAGCAGTTCTGGTAATCTGAAGAAAATATTGAAATGGAATATAGCATTCACAGCAGTATAACTTGCTTTGCTTTTTCACTCTAATGTAACTAACACCAGTGCCTGGTGTGGACAGATGACCATCCCTCTTTGAGTACCTGCAAGTGTATGCACTATTATAGCAACTTACTGTTAGGCAACAAGGGATCTGATAATAGCCTGTTTACAATGAACAAACTGCTACCTTGGAGTAGAAAGTGGACATAAGACTTCCAGTAGTGTATATTTTCCCTTAATTTTTCCCAGGGTAAGTTTACAGCAGATTCAGAAAAGGGTGTGGACAGAAGTAACAGTTGAAAATGTTGCAAAAACCTTTGAAATGTCTCAGAGGTCCAGCTGTACAAATATATATGACATTTGAAAGGTTTTCTAAATGGCTGAAATGTTCCAAAAGCATACCTCTTGAAATAAAGTACTATTTTTGTAGAGTTTCATTTCTTGTTACTTGTGGGACAAGGGCTGGAATTGGGCTGGTGCTGGCACCAAAGCTGGGCATACTCTCTGCCACCCTCTGCTAGACCCTGGGACCTCTTGGGGCCTTCATGGCCATGGCCCTCCAGCCTGACTCTCCAGTCCCAATCCTCCCTATCCTTCCCCTCCAAGGGAGAGAGGAGAGGTTGATGAGATTTGGGGATGGAGAACCAAGATTCTGCTACCCTCTCCACTCTTGCTCACCTCTCATCTCTGGATCACTGCTCTTCCTTCCCCTTTACATCCCCTCCCCATGAAGGAGAGTGGGGAGCAGAGATCAGTTGCAGGTCTCTGCAGCCTCCTGTAGTAAGCTGTTGTTGGGGTTAGAGGAGACTGCAGCATTTTGAAACCAGTTGAAACAATTCCCCGCTGTAAAGTTTTCAAGTGCATTTCACTCGGAGATATTTCAGAAGTTATTTTTGTCCCCACCCTAACTGTCATTAGTGCAGGACTATATATGTCATGTGCCTACCATCATTTCATACCATTATAAAGGCAGGTTACATTGCAATAACCTTGTTGTGTGCCCAGACACACAGATATAAGCCACCACATCTGCCAGAAGATTCTTGTGGTCATTTGGCTTCTCTCCCTGCCATTGAATAGAAAATTTTAGTATGATATTACAGCTGTGAGAATGGATTGTTTATGGGTTTATTTGGTCTTGTGAGATAACAGCATATAAGGCATTCAATTCTGTGGTCAAATTAGACTGCTTTGTGCTGTTTAATTAGCATTGTGGATATATAATAACTGAAACTATCAGAATTCTAGTTTTCTGTCTCTTTTTGAAACAGAGTAAAGGTCTTTTCATCAGCTTCTTTTCAAAAGCATCGTTAACTTTATGTTATAAGAAATGATAACTATTATAACTACTTCAATAAAAGAATTTCACAAATTATTTCAAGGGTCACTTTATAATCCTAAGAGAATTCAGTTGAGTGTGATTTTTTTTGTTTGTTTGTTTTTAAATGTAAACTGGGATCAAGCAGCAATTGATTTTGAATAAGATTTCATTCATGAATATAGTGAGTATTCTGAGGCTGAGAGCACATACAAAAGACTATAGTTCACATGAAGAAAATGGCATTTTCTGAGGATACATTATAGTAACTGATAATTTTTAAATTGTTCCTTTGTTAAGGAGAGATTTATTTTTATCATTGGTATAAATGAATGATATTTACTTAAACTGTTATATTGAATCTGAATTTACTGTCTGCATTAAATATTCCTGTGAGAGAGACAGGTTCTTGCAAGTTCGTGTAAGAGAGAAATTGATTTATTACATGCAAAATCTTCTAAAAGGTAAACTGGCATAAAACTATATAGGGTAGCAAATTTTTAAAAATCATTTGGACATTTTTGTCCACAGATGTTAGCTGTTTTATGTGGGAATAAAGGTGTTAGTTTATGAGATTTTTGGAAAAAGAAGTTGAGAAGCTTTGAATGCCTGAGATATAGGCTGAAGCGCCAGAGGACATTGATGGAATGCTAGGTGAAACCCACAGGGAAATAATTCAACAGCAGCAGCTGGAAAGGAACTGTATGTAGCTTTAGGGGTTACTTTTAATGCAATAGTTAAGATGAGATTAAATATAGGTGTTAGTACGTGAGAAATGGAAGTGATGAAGGTATCATGTAGAACACAGGAATTAGGAAAATGATTTAATGGAATATGTGGCTGATCACAGCTGAATTGTTAAAAGCCTGGAAACATAATTTGAAATGAGCTGTGTGTTGGCTTCATATAAAGTAAAATAGTTGTGTGAATAATTTATTACTGTGAGGATAGAGGGAAAAGATGGGCAAATATCGTGGTCTTGTTGTGTTTCCTTTATGTCTGAATGGTACAGAGGGACCAGAATATTAGTTCAGGTAGTTAGCTGGCAGCCCCCCCCATGCATAGAAAAATTGTCAGGTGATGTGCAGTTCTGTCTTTTCCTCTTGCTTTGTCTTGGCATTAGGTAGTATTTCGGAACCTTTTGAGTGCTGGATGGTGCCCTGTTCATTCTAACATAAGTGTTCCCTACTAGCACAAGTGCCATTACAAACCAGTAGAACTTTGAACAACAATTAGATCCGTAGGTGCCAACTATGTGGGTGCTCCAGGGCTTGAGCACCCACCAAAAAAAACAGTGGGTGCTCAGCACCAATGGAGTAACACTTGCAAATGTTAAAATAAAAAGTTCTTTACCGGAAGAAGCAGCATGTTACTTCAACTTGGTTCTGTAGCATCTGTAAAGATCAGGTGTTCATTGGGACTTTTTGGAGCTTTTAGCTAAAACTGATTGAATCATCTAATAGATACAAGTGCCAAAGATGCCCCATTAAAGCACCTGATCTTTACAGATGCTACAGAGCTGGGTTGAAGTAACACACTGCCTCTTTTGCAGGCCTTGGCAGCACATTATGCTGCTTTTTGGGTTTTTTTATGTCTGTAAGCACCCACTGGCAAAAAAACAGTTGGTGCCTATGGTTACATCAAACTCACTCATGGTTGCTAGGATTGTATAGTATAGAAAATCCAGTCTGATTAATGTTTTGAAAGTATATGGATACTTTTTTTTTTCTCAGAGTAGCAAAGCTATGGATGCATCTTTGCTTCACTTGATAGTAATGTCAATAGAGCAAATATATCCATTGCCAATATTAATGGTTCTTTGGTACTACTATGTTATATTATGTAGAATATCAATGTTAAAAGAACATTATTAAGATTGAAAAGTCAAATGGCAGGATCAGGTTAGCCTCTGCTATCTTTATTTGGTTCCTTCTGCTTGTGAACTGGTCAGTCTCTTTCCACCCATTTCCCAGTCACAGTCTCCTTGCCTAACCAGTCCAAGTCTCCATTGCTTCTTTACTGCACCCACCGTTTTATTCAGCTGGATTCTAGTCCCAGTCCCAATCTGCTTGTGGAGTTGTAACCTTTGTCTTAGGCACAATCTCAGTTTGTCCTCTGTCCTTCCTATGCATTGCAATGGATTACAGTTGTGCCTCTGATTATGGTTAGGTGCCAACATGGTACATACATGCCTAAATGAAATCCTATTTCATCCTGCTAAGGTATCTGGAAAACCATTAACAGATCTACTTTTGTACTATGCTTTCATCTTACCCCAAAGACTAAGACATAAAAAAACAGGAGAAAGAATAAAAGAGGAGGTTTCACTCATTTTTTTCATTAATAGGATTTTAGTGATTTGAGTGAATGGAATAGAAGTGCATATAATGTTCTTGAATGCCCTTTGGGTGCACGTGCACCCCCTATGCATTGCCACTGACCAGCTTCCCCTTGCCTCCCTTGCTACTCAGCTAAGTGGCAGGGTTTGGGGACAAGAGAAAGTCAGCAGAGGACAGCACTCTTCCCACCATTGGGCTTCCGGGCATTGGGAGAGGAGCAGAGGGAGCAGTAGGACAAAGCCCTTGACTCCTCCTCACACTGAGAACTTCAGTGTGAAAAGCAAGCATGGGGCTGCACTGGTTAGTACAACTTAGCTCCTGGTGTCCAGCAGCCCAGTGCCAGGTGTGTTGCAGCAAAGTTTCTCCTGGGAACTCTGGTGTGAGAAGCAGCGGAGAACAGCTGGTGGCTTCTCCTCCCCTCCCCTCTACAGGTGTGTGGGATTAGCTGCCCCCTGTAGCTTCTGAAGACCAGGGTGAACCCTATCTTGTGAAAGCTTGGGAACATTTCCTTTGGCTCCACCCCTCCTGGTCTGGGAGAAAAAGCCTAGATGTCTGTACACTTCCAGCTTCTACTGAAGAACAGTGATTCTCCTGGTAGAAATGGAACATCTGTACATAGCCAAATATAGTACATCATTTGCAAGTAGCTGGTCCTTCACTAGCCATATTTGCTGCTCTGTACTGAAGCATGCCTTGGTTATCCCACAGGCCAGATCTGTGCTTTCTCATTCCTGTGTTTTGTGGGTTTTTTTGTTTGCTTGTTTGTTTTTAAACCTCTGCTCTTTCCAAGTGAGCTCCTGGGAAAACTCACAAACTCTTTCTTCCCTGTTAGTTGTCCTCTGTTCAGTAGTACAGTATAGCACTATTCAGTAATGCAATAATTTAATCAATGGAAAAAAAATTCAAAGCAATTATACACATATTTGCTATGTCATATCATATAAAAATGGATGGTAATTAATAGGTCTGGTAAAAAAAAAACCCAGTAAAATGTTGCCATAATTTTATTAATTAAAAAAAAGATGTTTAATTAGTTTTGATTTTTATTAATTAAAATCCCAGCAAAACATTTTCACTGAATAGCCTACATTTGATGGGTACCATTATAAGAAGTCATCACTTTACAGTACTGAATACTTTGTAGGTTCAAGGCATCATGTACTATAAATAATAGTAAATAGGAAATTATGAGAGATTTCAGCTACCATATCATCAATATACTGTTGCTTTTCAATTCTATATATCCTTTTCCTCAAACCTAGACAGAAAACTCTAATTGCTTTTCCAGTTGTTGACCAAGTTAGAGATGTGGATGAAAGTGAGTTGGCTGCAGCTCAGCTTGGTTAATGGAGAAATGCTGCTTATTAGCCAAGGGAAGCATTTAGGGGAATCAGAAAGGTAATGCATACACCATCTACTGAAAATATAGTTTTCATTTTTGCTGAAGTGGCTAGCTGCCTTGGGATCTTATTAGCAGCTGAGGTCTCTGGTGCCTTTTATTATCTACAATTTCTTTCTAATGCAGGCCCAGCTTTATCTACAGTTTCTAATCCAGTCCATGCATCTGCCACCCCCAGACTAGACGTCAGTAATATGTTTACTTAATTGTTCTCCTGAAAACCACCCATGACTCCAGAACATAACTGCCTGTGTCCTGTGTACTATGGTTCTTATGTGCAGTTAATGCTTGTGCTCAAACCTCAGACTTCTTTGCTGTCTTGCAGGGTGAAAGCTGAAGTGTTGATGTTAGTTTTGCAAGTTTAGAATTGTTTGGGATGCCATTATTTGGCAGAGTTGTTCTCATTCTCTGCTGCTCCATAGTGTCCTGCCCTCCCACATTCTGCATACCTCCCTGCCATCCCTCGTGTGATATATTGAACCAGGCAGCATAAACTGAAGGAGGGAGAGGGAGCCACAGGATTACAAGTGCTGCTACATCTGGAGCAACAATGGTGGTATTGGTTGGGTGAGAGCTTGGGGGCCACATGTTAACCCCTCATAGACTGCTAGTTGTCTTAGGGCAAGGGAATGTCTTCTTATGGTTCCTTCCCAGCTGTATTTTCTATCACTAGTCTATGCAAAGGAGAATCAGACTCTAAAATATTTAAATAAAGCTACCAAGTAACTTACAGTACATATGTACCAGCCACATGACTCTTGTTTCTTTACTAGATCTTAATATATATTGCTGGTCAAAATAAATTAGTTGAGAACATTATCTTTCACTCTAATTTCTAACTAAAAAATCCCCAGCAAATAGTTTTCTATTAGTTTGGGTCTCAAATGTTACCTTGAGCTAAATTTAGGGGTGTCCCAATAGGGATTTTTAGCCAATATTTAAGGAGGCATATTGGCCAATACTGATTCAATTTCTGATACAGCTGCCTCCAGGTAAGTCTGGTGTGGTGAAGGGGGGCAGATCATCACCCCCCCGGTGAGGGAGGGGGCAGGGGCAGGTGCTGCCCAGAAGAAATGGGGCAGGGCAGAGCTATGGCTCATGGGGTGAGGGAGGTGGTTCCCACTGCTGCTTGCACCCTGGGAGGGTGGGGGGGGGGGGTGTTCCTCCCAGATCAGCACAGCACAGCATGAGATCAGGACAGACTGCAGCTGGGGCTGCGTGGGGCTCTTCTCAGTGGGGGCTGGGCTCAGAGCAGGCGCTGGCAGCATCCATCCCAAATTTTGTCAAAGTTCTGCTCTCAGTGCTATCGCTGCTTGGCGCAGCCCCAGCTCAACGCCTCGCCTCCACCCATGCTCTAGGAATAGCTGCAGCTGAGCTTGGTGGTGGCGGCAGTGCTGGGAGCAGAGTGGTGGCAAAATCTGGGGTGGATGCAGCATCCTCCCAGCATCGCCAGCACCTGCTCCGAACTCAGCCTGTGGCAAGAAGAGCCCCACGCAGCCCTGGCTACAACCTGCTTCACCCCGCACAGGTCCAGGAGGCACACCCCTCCCATGCCCTTGTGGGGTGCAAGCAGTGGTGGGAGTCCCATGAGCTATGGCTCTGTCCCACCTGGGTAGTGCCTGCCTCTGCCCGCTTTTTCATCGCAGGGGGCTTTGATCATAGCCCTTCCCTCCCCCTGTGCTCTTCCACCACACTGGACTTACCAGATGGAGGCAGCTCTCAATGCTACTGAGCCTGCATGCTGTGCTGCAGTTGCACGCAGCACGAGCATTTATCAGCAAAATTATCGGCCCCATCAGGCCGATATCTGATACAGCCAGTTTTCTTTATATTGGTACTGATCTGATATTGGATCGATGTATCACCTCTAGTTAAATTATGCTTGTATTACTTTACCTTGTGCATGCTGTGCGAGTGTAGGAAGTGAACGTGTGGAAGGATTTATGAAATAACTTCTTTTGTCAATACAGTATAAAGCAAGGGACACATCAGGTCTGTACCCAATAATAATAATAGTATTTTTTCTCATTTTTTTTTAAGTAATGAAAGACGGGCAAAGGCAGATATATATTGGTAACTAGTTCTAAGGGCAGTATTTCTGCAACTGCTTAAAGGCATGATGTTGGAACCTCTAAATAACCAACTGGATGAGATGAGGTATAATACAGCTGTTAAATCAGTAGGGCCAGGTTAAAATTCAGTGCGTGTGAGACAGGGGGCAGGGGGTGTCGCTTCTGCCACCCCTGTCTGAGCTTTTTGATATGAGGAGCACACAGCTGCTGGCTCAGCTTGGCCAGATCTGGAGGTTAGAGAGACAAGGCTGGGGAGAGGCTGGGCAAGGCTGTTTTGGCAGCCTCCTGGGAGTGCCCTGCCTGCTTGCCAGAGCCAGTACAGGCAGGCTGGAGCATCTGTTGGGCAAACATCTGTTGGGTTCAGTGCTGCTCTCTCATGGCACTTTGCATAAAGCACCATGAGTTAGGATGCCTCCCCTAAGTGTATGTAGGCACCAGCCATGATGGAGCATATCTTAGGTAATTAAAACCACAGCTCACTTCTTTCTGATCTAGCATTAAAGGAAAATATTTGGGAAGAGAAGGACATTTCCCTTTAATTCCTGTGTTTAACTTCTGCAGGCAGCAGTTTTGTTGATTTATTATCTTCCATTGTTCCATTGGGAAATGTCTTCTTTTATATTTGGCCTGAAAGGAATTTTCCTTTTGTATAACTGGGAGATACTTGGCACCGATATGTAAGGTCCCTTGCTGCATATTACCAAGGTCTCCAGGGTATTATTCTGAGGTAGAGGCCTACTCCCACAGTATATTCTCTTACAATTTCCTCTGTTAGTGCACAGTGATTTTGTTTCATATTTTGCCTCACATAATTCTGTCTTATATGAGAAGGATTACATTTGTCTAACTGACACAATTCTGTTTGCCAGCAGATCAAAAAACAATATATTATGTATGGTCAGAGGCTCCACATTCTAAAAATGCCCTCATTTGTTAATTGAACTATTATCTGAGCTTTCTCTCATTCCAGCTGTCTTTTCATCATTCTATTTCCCAGATCTTGGGACTGTAGAAAAATAGGGCTGGAAAAGATGTCAAGAGGTTATCTAGTCCAGTCCTATTCTGAGGGCAGGATCATTCATGTTTAAACCATCCCAGATGATCTTTTTTGAAGTCTGGTGCCCAAAACTGAATACAGAACACAGATGAAGTCTAACCAGTGCTGATTAAGGTGGGAGAATAATTTACCATGTCTTACATTGGATACTTTTGTTAATACATCACAGTGGACTATTTGCTTTTTCCCCCCAGCAATTTTAAACTGTTGATTCATACTCAGTGTCCAGTCCACTATATACCAGAAATTATTTTCTGAAGTGCTGTCGTAGTCATTTCTCATTTACATTTATGAATGTAGCTGTTCCTTCCTAATTCACGTACTTCACATTTGGCCTTCTTGAATTTAATCCCATTTATTTCAGAATTTGTCAATTTATTAACTTAATTTTTAATCCTAAACATGTCTTCTAAGGTACGTGCTACCCCACACAGATAAGTGTCATGTACATTTAATGAATCTACACTCAATTCTACCTTCCAAGTCATTAATGAAAGTAATTAATTCTATAAAATTGATGACTGACCTGGAGTTACTTCCTCCAAGTTCATAGGATCATAGAAACTAGGATTGAAAGGGACCTCATCAGGTCATTTGGTCCAGTCTCTCCTCAAGGTACAACCATCCCTGACTAAATTATCCTAGTGGCTGTCTAACCTGCTCTTGAAAATTTCCAAGGTACAGATTCTATAACTTCCCTTGGTAGCCTGTTCCAGTGGTTAACCACCTCAAAGTCAGTTATACACCAGTTTATCTTCATCTTTAAACATTTTTCTTTGCTAATTTATGAGAGGTGTTTTGAGAGACAGCAATACAAGCCTTACTAAAATAAAGTATATTGCATCTATGGTCCTCTGCCCTCCCATCCACAACACCCAATATTTTGTTAACATTGCTTAGACAGGTTTTGCTCTTGACAAATCCATGATAACTATTTCATACTATCTTTTCATCTGCGTCTTAAAAATTGACTGTTTAATTATATGCTGTAGTCCAGTTGTTTTCAAACTTCCTAGTCATGGAACCCTTTCCTATCACTTCTGGCATGGAACCCCTATCCCTATCCTAAAGACTGACACAGAGCCAGGTGACCTGGCTTCACAATGGCAGTGTACTGCCTCTTGCCTTGCTCTGCCATCCTCTTTCTTTCCATTTTAAAGTTGACCACTGTATTTACCCTCTTCCACTGCTCTGGGATTTCACTTTATCTCTGTAGAATCAGTCAGTACCTTAAACAGTCATCAGGCCTTTCTGATATGAAAATATCCATTTTATCTCAGTAATTTCTAATTTGTTTCTTCCCTACATGTGGTGGCATACTGACTTGTCCTTGATAATAATTGTGTTAGTCATCTGCTCGTTGATTTTTTTAATAAAAACAAGGTAAAACAGGCGAGAGACCTGGTTATAGAAAGAGATGAGATTGGTAGGGCATGTCTACACAAGGATTTCATTTGGCTTAAATTTACTCTGGTGTAAGCCCTTTCAGACAGACGTCTACACATGGGGATTAGGAAGCAGATTTGCTGCTCCTTGCGCTAATTTTCCTGCAGTCTTGCAGTGGGCCTCTGCTGCCACAGGCGGGAGCTCTAGGCCCTGTCTGCAGCTGCCAGCATCTGGAAGGCATCTTTAAAAGCCAGCCCCACTCTCTGCTCTTTGGCCAGCCCCTTCTTGTCCAGTAGCAGCATGCCAAGCACAGGGGCAGCACAGGGCAGTTCTCTCCTTGGCTACTCTGCCTCTTGTGCTATGGCTGCTCCAGTCCCTGCCCCTGGCAGCAGTGACCAGTGCCGCATGCTCCTGTTGGCTGCAACACTGGCTGCTGCACTTGCCATGCTGCCTACCACCTGGGCAATGGCTGTCGCACCCCACCTGGCTGCCACCCACACAACAACCACCTGTTTGGTAGCAGTGTGCTGTCCCAGGGCCTCCGCCACCACTGCACAACTGCTGCCAGCAGGGACACTGAGGGGCTCCAGGATGCCACTGCTGGGGCTGCCATCACACTCCTGGGCCTCTAGTCTCACCAGCTCTGGGCCCACAGTGCCATCCAGGACAGGTGAGGTACCAGAGGACTGGAAGAGGGCCAACGTGGTCCCCATCTTCAAAAAAGGCAGGAAAGAGGACCTGGGAAACTATAGGCTGGTTAGTCTCACCTTGATCCTAGGCAAGCTGTTCGAGAAAATTATGCTGGCACACATCCAGGAGGGGCCAGCAGGGGACTGCATGCTTAGGGGCAACCAACATGGGTTCATCAGTGGAAGGTCCTGTCAGACCAACCTGGTGGCCTTTTACGATGAGATCACCAGATCATTAGACGCAGGGGTAGCAGTGGATATAATCTTCCTAGACTTCCGGAAGGCTTTTGACACTGTCTCTCACCCTGTTCTCATCAAGAAACTGGGGGGCTGTGGTGTAGACACCCACACAGTCACATGGGTCGCCAACTGGCTGGAGGGCTGCACCCAGAGGGTGGTAGTGGATGGGTTCTTCTCAACCTGGAAGGACGTGGGCAGTGGGGTTCCGCAGGGCTCGGTCCATGGGCCCGCACTGTTCAACATCTTCATCAGCGATTTGGATGAGGGGGTAAAAAGCACCCTGTTCAAATTTGCTGATGACATTAAGATGTGGGGGGACGTGGGAACATTGGAAGGATGCAACAGGCTACAATCAGACCTAGACAGGTTACAAGGGTGGGCGGACGAGAATATGATGGGTTTCAACACAGACAAGTGCAAGGTGATGCACCTGGGGAGGAACAACCGGCACCATACCTACAGGTTAGGGAACTCCCCTCTTGTCAGCACGGAGGCGGAAAGGGATCTGGGGGTCATCATTGACTCCAACATGAACGTGGGCCGGCAGTGTGGAGAGGCAGTAAGGAAGGCCAACTGCACCTTGGCATGTATCCACAGATGCATCACGAGCAGGTCCAAGGAGGTGATCCTCCCCCCTCTGTGCGGCACTGGTCAGGCCGCAGCTGCAGTATTGCGTCCAATTCTGGGCGCCGCGCTTCAAGAGGGATGTGGACAGCATGGACAGGGTCCAGAGGAGGGCCACTCGTATGATCAGGGGACAACAGGGCAGGCCCTATGAGGACAGGCTGCGGGACCTGAACCTGTTCAGCCTCCAAAAGAGAAGGCTGAGGGGGGATCTTGTGGCCTGTTATAAACTAGTCAGGGGGGATCAGCAGGCATTGGGGAAGTCACTGTTTCCCCGAGCACCGCCAGGAGTGACCAGGAATAACAGTCACAAGCTGGCAGAGGGTAGGTTTAGGTTAGATACCAGGAGGCGCTACTTCACAGTCAGGGCGGCTAGGGCCTGGAACCAGCTTCCAAGAGAAGTGGTGCAGGCTCCTACCCCTGTGGGTGTTTAAGAGGAGGTTAGATGAACATCTTGCTGGGGTCATTTGACCCCAGTATTCTTTCCTGCCATGGCAGGGGGTCGGATTAGATGATCTGCTCAGGTCCCTTCCGACCCTACAAACTATGAAACTATGATGTCTAGCACACCTGGGATGGTGAGCAGTAGCTGGATGCATTTTGGTTCACTTGGGCCATCTTCTGGGATCACATTCAGCAATTTCAGGCCCACCTGGAGCAGCAGGACAATGACTTTACCCAGCCCTCCCCATGGACACCCAGCTGGCCCTTGTGCTGGTGAAGCTGGCCATGCCTGCCAGCTTCTGATACATCAGTCACCTGTTTGGCATGGGCAAGGCCACTGCTGGGGAGGCCATCCTGGAGGTATGCAGTGCTCTCCAGATGTGCTGGGGGACATGGTACTCCGCTTCAATGACCGCAAGGCGGTGGTCATGGTGTTCCGTGTTCTGGGATTTCCCCAGTGCATTGAAGCCCTGGACAGGACCCTGCCACCTACCTGCCCCATAGAGACTGGCCCTACTACAGCTGCAGGGATTTTACTCCATGGTGCTCCAAGCCTCCATGGGCCACCATGGCACGTTTATGCATGTGAGAACTGGCTGGGCGGACAGCACCCATGATGCCTGCATTTTTTGGAACTTCAGCCTGATGGGCCTGGAGATTGGATGCTTCGTGCTGGGTGGGGCGACATGTAAGGGGTGCACATGCACCCCCTGAGTGTGGCATTTCACTCCCTGCAAAAAGGGGCAGTTACTCCGTGAGCGGTCACCACTCGCCACCTGCTGCTGACAAAGCCATCACCATCTGCAGGTGGTCCGTGATTGCCCCTGGCTGCCACTGCCAGTGGCATCTGCGGGAGCTCCGCAGTTGCATCCACCGGGCTCCCACCACTGCCGCTGCACTCCTGCCACCGCCAGCACAGCTGTGCACCCCCAGCTATCGGGGGCATGCACCACTCATGGTGCCGGGGATGCCAGATCTGCAGCTGGGTGCCATCACCCCTCCCCTGCTCATTGGGAACCCTGCCTACCTGCTCCCGCCTTGGTTGATGCAGCCCTATGCTGGCCACGTGGATCCCTGCTAGACGCACTTTAATTACTACCTGCACCATACTGGCATCCTGATGAAGTGTGTCTTTATCTGCCTCGAGCTGCTGGTGCACCCCCACCACCTGCCTTGAGTTCACCAAGGAGAACTTCTCCCAAGTCATGATCACAGTGTGTATGCTGCACAACATCTGCAAAGTGCAGACAGAGATCTTCCATGAGGCCTGGGTGAGAGAAGGCATGGCAGGTGAAGGACATCTGGCAGCAGGACCACCACCTACAGTGACAGGGGTAGCAGTGGGTCCCCCTCCCACTGGGGGTCCAGGAAAGCCATGCCCCTACCAGTGGGGGTCAGGGCACTGGGTGCAGCAGGCTCTAGCCAGTTTCCCACCTGCTGAACTGTCGAGCAGCTGAGCCCACAATCTTCCAGTTTTCCCGCAAGGATATTGTGGGATACTAGATCTAATGCCTTTTGGAAGTTTAGGTATATAATGTCTACCGCATCTCCTATGTTCAGGTGGCAAGAGACCTGGTTATAGAAAGAGATGAGATTGGTAAGACAAGACCTACTCACAATAAAGCCATGCTGGCTGTCGTTCAGAATCTTACCTTCTGTGAGCGTATCGCACATAGATTCTTTAATGAGCTTTTCCAGGATTTTCCCTGGGATGGAGGTTAGGCTGATTGGTCTATAGTTGCCTGGGTCCTCCCTCTTCCCCTTCTTGAAGATGGGCACAATGTTGGCCTTTTTCCAATCCTCAGGGATCTCCTCTGTGCACCACGAATTCTGAAAGAGCTTTGCTGGGGTTCCACGATGACCTCAGCCAGCTCCTTCTGCACTCTCGGATGAAGTCCATCTGATCCCGCTGACTTGTAAATGTCTAGCTTTTCTAGTTGGTATTGCACCCGCTCAGCATCCACAGTGGGGAGGCTGTCAGTCCTGGCATATCCCCTATAAGCCTTATCTTGCTTGACTTTCCACATGGTCTGGTGAAATATCGAAGCAAAGTGGGCATTCGAGAGTTCAGTTTTTTTTCTGAATGTCGGTTACCAGTTGTCCCGAGATGTTAAACAGGGGTCCTACCCTTCCATTTGCTTTCCTTCTACTGCCTACATACCTAAACAAGAACTTCTTATTGTCCTTGACTTCAAAGAGAGTTGGAGAGTATTTTAGCTAATCGTATCTCTTGCTACACTTCCTGTCCTCTTCTCACTTCCAATGCAGGGAAGAGACAGTAAATCCACCCATCGTGACCCCCACACAGTGAAAATGTATCAGATGGCCAAAGGGCAGAACATATGTCCTGACTGCACATCAGAGTGAGGATGGATTGTATAAGCAGCAGGGAAATCATGAGGATGGTTGTATTCAGGAGAAGGTGTTGCAGCAGCAACAGCAAAAGGGCTGAATGCACAAAAGAACACAGCATCAAATGGCCATAGCTAGATTAAGGTAGGGCTGTTTAAAGCTATGCCTATAATGTTCTTTTTAAAATTAGTTGCGATTAAGAAATACTCAGGGGGGGCCATGTTTCCGAGCTAGAGTTCTCAAGTTCCCCTATAAGGCTACCACTATCATTTGCACAGCAGTGTATTTCTTGTCAGTTTGAAAATAGTGAAACAGGCCCAGGAATGAGGGTTATGAGAAGAAAAGCAGCAATGTTTTTTAGATAAGCGTATACGTTGTGCTTCTGGTTCACATAGTAGAACATGTCTAAACTGGAATTATCTGATTGCCACTTAGCTGACATATTTGCATGTACTAGTTCAGATGCTCCACAGATATGGACAGTTACCTTAGTCTAAGCCTAGTGTAAATGACAGAGATTTGTATTTTGGGACAGACGTTTGTGGAGTGCCCACTAATCACATGCCATCTAATAAATTAACAATGAATTAGTATGGGGTTAAATCTTTAGTGTAGACAAAATCTTGAACAAGGCAGGAGATTGTCCAAAGAATGAAGCACGAAGGGCTAAAATAATTCATCATGTCTATCTTATTAAGATGCTAATGTTTCAAAACAGGTAATTTAGTATCCTTTTTTGAGCTCACACAAATTAGTTTAATAAATAAATAAGCTTAATAAATAAAGATTAATGATAAGTGGCTAGCTAATTTCAATATGTAGTTCAAAAAACTTTGCAAAAGTAATAAATATGGGCTTATTAGTCTGTAGTCTTAGAATTTCTTTCCATAATAATTTGTTTACAATTTCTCCATGTTGCTTGGGAATGCAACATCTTCAGCAACATTTGTTTTCTGGCCTCATTATAGTCTGTGGTGGAGTCGCATTTTATAGTATTTGGAGAAGGTAATTAAAAATATATGGTGAAACTATATAACTCTACTTTCGCCTCTGCCTTTACAATATATGATTATTTAATGGCAACATATAAGTAGTTTAACATATAGATGGATATGAATTGATATAGAATGATCATGTAATTAGATACAGGAAACTATCTAATTTTTAAATGTGTAATCCCCAATACCAAATTGATTCATCTTGTTGTGAATGCCTACAATGTTATTGGGCAATCCCTTGCATAAAGCTGAAGGGATTGCCCAATGTTTTATGCAACTCAGTTTGGAAATTTCTATCACAAACCTTTTAAAGGATGAATATTTAAATTGACATTATTAAATGTCACTTTAATTGAGCTGCTTTGAAACATTACAGAAAGGTGAGAGATGAGTAACAGCCACTCCAAGGACACAGAACTTGAGTGCTTTTGATGGGCTTCATGATTTTATATCCTGCTTGAACTCAATCACTGAGAACCAGATTCTGCCTGGCCCTGTTGTAGCTGTACTGGTGAAGTAGGGCTAAAAAGGACATCTTTCCATCTTAGCCTGCCAGTTTAAGGGCCAGGAAAAAATTGTGGTGGTCCACAGTAATATGTGTCTTGATGCTGTCTCTAAACTGATGGTTATATCACTTCTAGTGCTGAATTGCACCTAAATGGCACAGTTGATGTTCATAGGTAATTGCTTGGATGTACAGGAAAGATATGAAACTGGAGTGTATTGATTATATATAATTGGAATGTATTCCCTTTTTAATTGCCTAAATCCAGTTCTATGAAAAATACTTGTACTTTGTTACATAAGATTTGAAAAAAAAATAATGCAAAGTGATTTAATCAATATTTCTCCTGAAACAAAATTAATTTACGTGATTTATTTAATGATTAATATAAATGCTTGTGCACTTTGGTAAGATTTCTACTCTTTCATTCTGTCAAAAATGTTTATTCAGAAACAGGTTTCTTTGATTTTCTGTTCCACACAGAAAGCATAAAGGTAGAGTAGTGGCAAAAGAAATATTGGCTGAGCAGCAGGGTGACATTCAGATAATTAGCAGAAAAATAAGCTGGCTGTTGAAATCCATAGAAATCAAATTCCAAATAAGAACCTATGTGTCAGGAAATTCTGAAGTAGCTATGGGGCTCTGGAAGGTCTTTTTATTAGATTTGTTTATAGCTATGGTTATTTTAAGAAGATTATAATGCTCTGATTAAGGGTTACTTGTATTTGCTATTATAAACCTCTATTGTCAGAGGTTTCTCCTATAACTTGAGAAAAAATATTTTCATATGAAAATTGGCATACAGTGGCTCAGGATGAATAGTACTTTTTTCTAAAATTTGGGGAAAAAGTTTTTGGCTGCTTCTCTGTTTGAGGGAGGCAAATACTTAGTGGTTTTATAGGCTTTTTGTTCTCCCTTGGCAAAGCCTAATACATGGGAAAAACAATTTTTCCAGGCCCTTATTCTTTTATGTCAACTATTTCCTTTTTTTAATATTCAGAACATTGAACTTTTAGTAGTTGTTACTTTTTAATACAGCCAAAATATAATTCAATAAACAGCAATGACTCAATCGCTGTAAGAGCTACATTTTATATTTGGTTACAGATTAAAAAAATAAAACAATACAAAATGATTTAGTCGCTATTTCTCTTGAAACAAAGTAATTTACATGATATTTTAAACAATCAATATGAATGCTTGTACATTTTGGTAAGATTTTGCCTGTCGTTATGTAAAAAATACAGAGTATTATCATTTTTCTTTTTGATTTAGTTTGCTTATTAATGTTGTTTAGACCAGATGCAGTGGGGTTTTAAGTATTTTGCTGGAATGCTACTTTTTTAATGTTCAATATTAGTGGCCCATTGAAAGTCTTCTACTTCAAATGATTCCTCTAGTCTGGGGAAGCATCCATTAAATGGGCAAGATTTATCCTTTCCCATAAATCCATTATTCATATAGCTGCCACTGTAAGCTATTTGTCTTCCTCCAAATTACTATAAAACTTCTATGATGTCAAATTATATATAATATAATATAATATAATATAATATAATATAATATAATATAACAACAAACAAAGAGACAAACAAGCCATGAATTGGTATGGAAAGAAATAGATGGCATCAGAAACCTTTCTTCTGATTCATGTGGGCCACAGAGATAAAGAGAAAGGCTGGTATTTATGTTATGCTTAGTTACACTTTTCCCTTCTTCCAGACAGCAGCAGATTATATTTTTTCCCTACTATGTTCAATGGTCCAGAGCCTGGGCCAGGCTTCCTAGTTTAGTATTTGTATGTAATAAGGTTTTCTATATCTTCATTATATCCAGAATAATTCTTCCATACCACTTATTTGAAAAGCTACATGTCTTCATATGTAAAGTGATTCATTCTTTTCACAGTTATTAAATAGATGTTAACCAGGGAGCCGATTTATCTTATATTATTACATTGTCACAGCTCATCACTTGATTGTCTTTCTAAAATGGCCAGAATTGTCATTCCCTGTTCTGCCCTCATGCCAGACCTAATGGCCACTACACAGTAGCATTGTATTGTATAAACACTGCTGAGGGTTTGACTGTTTGATTTCAGTAAAAGTTTCACCACAGTAAGAAACGAACAAACATGTACAGAATTGGATCCACAGATCGAAATCACTAATGTGCTATGTACATTTTTTCATATACTCGTTTAAGGCTTGGTTCATTCAATCTCTTTTAGTTCTCCTTATTTGCAGTTACAGCTTTACTCACAGAACAGCTGTGGCATTTATCTTATAATGACAACTATTTGATAATCTTGACAAAATCCAGATGTGTGTCCTTAATGCTGAAGTCTAGCCATATTTTTTAAAAGAACTCTTAAAAAAAAAAAAGAACAATAATATGCAGCAGATGAAAGTTTTACCTTCACTTTTCAATAGGTTTATATTCTCAGTGAGTGTGGGCTCAGTGCAGACTGACAATTTTTTAGCCTATTGGAGGTTGTTCATAATCACATACAGCAGTTTTTGATGTATTTATTTTTACTGAGTTTACATAAATGTACAGTCAATATATTGAAACATTTTGTTATACTTTAGCTAGTATTATGGATATTACTGCAATGAATTAATCCGTGGGTTACATATTTCAGACAATGCCCACTGAAATCAAAATATTCCTGGGAGTCTTTCCAATACTGCAGAGAAAAATAGGAATCTACTTGCAACTACAGTGACATTGCTAGTAAGAGTGGATTGAAAGATAAGTATTCTATGTAGTGAATGCTATTAGAGTCATGGTCATTTTTTGTTGTTGTAGGAGTGACCTCTTGAGTCTTGTTTTGATTTCAGTGAAAGCTTTGCCTCCTGCATTCAGGAGCCTTCGTCTCCTGGTTGACAGTTCAATTGTTCCAGTGGAATGCAGCTGCATGGAAGGTCATAGTCATGGAGGGACTGGCAGCCTCTCAACCAGCTCAAACTAGTCCTATCAAGGGCATTAAATATTGAAATGAAGGTATGGGACTGGGCTCTACTTTTAGTGCAGTGCAGTGCAGAGCAGAGTGCCTCCCGCAGCTTCAATAATTCTCTGTTCTTCCATTCTCTTCCGCCCATTTAGGGTTGTGGCACTATACTCAACTTTTGAGCAGTGTTTAAAGACGGAATGCTTTTCTTTATAAACATTAGCAATTGTTAAAGTCTTTCAAGACATTCTGTGAACATTTAATACCAGTAAATCTTGTTAGATTCAGAGTTCAGCCAAATAACAAAAAGGAAAAGTTTAAATAATCCTCTGCCTGCCTTTCTGCTCACATTTTTCCTTATTCCTTCCCTTCTTCCTTAGTTCTTCACACCTTCAACTTCACATCTTTTTAATCTGTTCTTACACCTGAGAAATTCGTCCTGTTTTGTCTGCCAAATATCTTACATGTTCTTTGTTCCATCCCTGCTTAATACCCCTCACTAAAGCAGAGTTCTTCCTTTCACCTCTCTTGAATTCTGTGCCTTATTTTTGTCTGATTTATGGTCCAATCTTGCAGATGTTTACAGGGAGGGTAAATTTATGCAATGAGCTACTCATCCAGTAGCTGAAAAAATGGGGTCTTTATTTTGTAACCTTTTTATGACAGAACATTTTTATTCTATTAAGTACAATGTTCATATATGGCGCTGTCACCCATGAACCCATAACTTTTTTATAATGATAATTTGTGAATTTGTAAAAAGATGGTAAAGACATAAAAATAAGAAAGCATTTTACTGTCTTTTCTTGAGCCTAAGGTGTCTATACCATGGTCCCATGGATTTTTTTGTAGTGGTGCCTATATACGTGGGTTTTTTACTATCAATGATATAATAAAAGCAAAAATAATACCCACTACATGTAAAAATTTTGTCTTTTATCTTTTAGTGAATAAAATTTTCTGTTCCAGGAATACCAGAAGTCTGAACTTCCTGAGTATGTAAAGATAATAGAAGTTGGGCCCAGAGATGGATTGCAAAATGAAAAGGTGATTTTTATACAGATATAGCAGCATTGTTAAAATTTGCATAATATTTTTATTCTAATCTATCTGATTGGCTATTATACATGGATATTTAAACACAGCGACAAACCACAGCTTCTGCTTGTTGTGTTAAAAGTGTGATTTGCTTTGCACCATCTGTATTTCTATTGCTAGTGAGTTCAGTAGCTGTGTTGTGGACACAAGCTAGTAAGTGTTCGTGCCATGCCTAATACAAACAGGCACCAACCCTCATTGGGGCCCTTCAGTACTACTGTAAAAATAAAGTTTCTGTGCAACATTTCTGGTTTCAGATATAATCCACCTAAAGTTGTGGGGTGGGAACTGGATAGTGTCTTTATATAAGGGGAAGGAAAGTGAGCTTTATACAATTCCCTTGATTCTTTACTATACCCCAGAATTGGCTGTTGTTTCCACAAACAGTATAGCAGACTTGTGCCTTATTCTTACTTGTTCCCTTGCCATGACTGGAGTATTATGATAATAAACAAATGAATTACTTCAGCTTTTTGGCTTGCTTGTAACTAGTATGCCATATTAGAGCATACAAATAGCGACTCAGAGTTTTTTGGATACAGTGGGATATAAACCTAAAAATAAAATCAAAACTAATAACAAATATTAAGTACAGTAACTGATTCCTAGGTCCCTTCCTATTTGGGAGACACATCATTACTATCCCTGCTGTTACTCATAAACCCATCTGTGAGCAATATGAAATGGTGTCTTTAGATTTCATTGCTCCCAAAGAGTATCTGGTCATGGTTTAAAGTAGTTTTCCTTGTTTTGTATTATGGACTTTTTATTTGTAAAAGATATTTATTGCATAACATGTTTTGCATGTTTTATGTTCATAGGTCATAGTACCAACTGATATAAAAATTGAGTTAATCAACCAGCTTTCCAAAGCAGGATTGCCTGTCATAGAAGTGACCAGTTTTGTTTCCTCAAAATGGGTACCTCAGGTAGGTAAACTGCATGTTTAAGTGGAACTCTGAAATCAAAACAGTAGTTATACAAAAATCAGTACTGTTGAATTTTTTCACAACCTAGCTTACATTAGATGCGAAAAAGAAGGTGGAATTGAGCTAATCTGTTTTGTAAAATAGTCTGCTGCAATACCACTCACAATTCAAAAGCCTTAGATGTCCACCTACTCCATAGAAGACTAGGTACTAAGGTACCCAAACACTGAAGTACCTTTAAATATTTGGATCTTCCAGTCTGCTTTTTAAGGTGAATTCCAGTGACTAATACTGAGGTTTTGTAACATGAATGCTTTATTTCTCTTGGGCATTTGTAACTGGAAGGCTTTAAAACTGAAAAAACTGTTGGTGTCTATATGGATTTTTGGCATCTTGGATGATCCAACAAAGAATGAAGCTGTTTCAGTGCTGAGTCTTGTACCATCTATCTTTTAACTGCCAGGAGGCATAATGGAATCTACAGCCCTGAGTTAGGTGTCTAGTCTTTTTATAAAATGCCTGAAGTTATTGTTTCACTCGCACTGAATGTGGAGCTGCCTAAGCTAATTTGTAGGACACGCTGAAAAGGAACTAAGTACTAATTCTAGTCTGCAGAAAGAAACTTTCCTACTCTCAGGATTCACAATCCTAAACCCTTTCCTGGAATTAAATGCCTAATCCAGCTCTTTTTCACAAAATATGGGTAGGAACACCCTTTAACAAATGGTACAAAACAAACACCAACAGACTCTACTGCCTGAATAAGTTTGTAAACTTGCAAAGAACAATTTTTCCAACTATTTAGTTGGTCTAATAAAAGATATCACATCTACCCAAAGAACCGTCTGTGTAGGTCCAGTAGTTAAGCATCTACCTAGGATGTGGGAGATGTGGGTTAAATTCATTCATTTGGTTGTATCAGAGGATTTGAGCCTGTATCTGGAACATCAATGCTCCAATATGATATTCTGGTGTGAGGCTCTATCAAAGCTTTTCTATTTAGCCTGGAATAATTAGTCCCTGGGCTGGAGAGACGTGATAATGGATAGGGAACTTGCCTGCAAAGGGGCAGACTTAGGTACCAGTCATTGCTATAATGAATATTTAGATATTTTTAATTAAGTTGTAATTGGAGCAGGGACTGAAATTTCAGGCTATGTACAGGCATTACATTTCTACTGGGAGAATTGCTACTCTCCTAGTAGAAACTAGGGCCCCTGGCATATGTTCATTTAATGGCTTGATGATATCAGATTCCATATCCCAACAATAATATTTCCTGCCATGCCAAAAATGCATGGCAGTATATGTGATTTTAGGATAAGGTATCAGATCCCAATTGTGCTTGCCAGTACAAGGGGAGGCCAGGGTCCCAGGATCCTACTGAACTACCAAGTTGAAAACTAGGTGGCTGTAGTACGACCGAACAATTTTAGGTTCCAGTCCTGGGACCACAATGTGGCCAGTTCAGTTCAGTGCAGTCTTTGGGCTGGGATAATCAGCTGATTGTGAGTCTCAACTGCAAGATTGCACCAGAGGTGGTTCAAAGCTCAGATGTAGTCCCATGGCTGAGACTAGCAGTTGGTTGATCCCAGCCCTAGAACTGGGAGTCTTGAGGAGCTTTGGTTACACTGTCATATGTTCAACTGAAGGTGTGTTGGAAACCAGTCACAAAAATGTTACACATCCTTTGTGGAATCGTGTTGTATTTAGTATCCTTTTTTGTCTCACTGTTAATTCCTTGACTATGTAGCAGATGCAATTTGTGATGTGATTAGCAGGTTAATTGCATCTTAGTTGTAATGTTTGCTAGTGACCTCGGAACATACAAGTATTGATTCAGTTTCTCCTAGGGGAAAGATCTCCCCTGCAAAAAAGATCTCCCCTGCATCTTTACATCTGGAAGATCTCCCCTGCAAAAAGACTTTCAAAGGAATGAACACCTGTACCCTCCTTTTCTGGTCCAGTCCAGGAGGGAAATCAAGCAGCAGGGCAATGCTTCCTAGGCTTCTCCGAATAAAGAACTTGCCTAATTTGGGGAATGAGTTGAGGGAACATTGCCCTGCTGCTTCACTCTCCTGCTGGTTCAGTCTGTTCTGGGGAATGGGCAGGAGGCTTTACCGTAGTGCTCTGTCCACTGTACTCATAAAACTGGAAGTAGATCAGAGGAACAGCATCTAATTGCTCCCCACTCATTCCCAAGCTTGGGGGTCTTTTCACATGATTCCATTTCCACCTGGGCCTGGAAGGAGTAGAGTAGCTGCTATACTCCCTCCCTCCCCAGATCTGTATCACCCTGGTCTGGAGAAGATATAAAAAGCAGGGGAGAAAATGTAGCTTCAGGCGGAATGTCTCTACTGCTCCCTCTCCAAGAAATATTTCTAAAGGTGAACATTTTTCAGAAATTTCCACCTCCTAGAAATAAACACGTGTTCCAGGCCTGAGTATTTCTGAGAGGTGAGTTCAGAGAATCACTCAGTCATAGAGCAGGGGTGGGCAAAATATAGCTTGCAAGCCAGGTTTAGCCTGCCAGGCAATTCCATCTAGCCCACCATAAGCCCCCTGAAAGCCCTAATCCTCGGTGTCCCCATGAAAGCCAGTCTCCATGCAGGAGGTGCAGCTCTGGTTGCTAAGCGACCAACCCTCACCCCAGTCTGGCCTTTGGGCATCCCGGAGCCCAAGTTAGAAAGTGCTGGAGACAACAAGCCTCTACATGGCAGAGGCTTTTGCCTGGCCACCCCATGGCTGTTTCCAGCCTCCCTGCTTGCAAGTCAGGAAATTTCCATTGGGCTGGGGTCCAGGGACTCCTGTTGGAGGAAAGAGGACTGGGGTGCAGGGACCCAATGCTGTGGGGTGATGCTGGGCTGTCCCTGAGTGCAGGATTTGCATGCTATGGAGCTGGGTGGAGCTGGCCCTGCATGCTGCCACTACATGCAGCTGGGGACTTGGGAGGGAGTGCAGGAGTGGCATGTTATAGGACCAGGTAGCGACCGGGCTGTTATGAGACCAGGCTAGCCCTGCACCGTGCCACCATGTGTGGCAGGGGACTCAGTTGGGAGCACTATTGGTCCAGGTAGGGCTGGCCCCACATGCTGCTGCCATGTGCAGCCAGGTACTTGGGTGGGTGCTGCATGTTATAGGGCCAGGTGGGGCTGGCGCCACATGGTGCTGCCACATGTTGCTGGGAACTGGGGTAGAAGCGTAGGAGCTGCAGCTGTGGGGCTGGGTGAGGCTGGTTCTGCTTGCTGCCACCACCTGCAGCCAGGGACTAGGGTGAGAGAACAGGGAGCTGCACGCTATGGGGATGGGCGGGGCTGGCCCTATTCACTGCCGCCACAAGCAGACCCAGGGACTCACATACTCCAGGGACGCCAAAGACACCCTACCTCCTATAAACACATACCGACACCTTCCCACACATACGACCCCCAAACACACTCAAAACCTCCCATACCTGCACATACTCCCACACCCCTCCACCTCCACCATATCCATACACATAAACCCACATACCTGTACTTCAACCACATACCCCACACCCACACCACTTCACATCCATTCCCCCACATACCCCACCCCCCATAACCACACCCCCCACATATACCCTTTTACCCCAACATGCAATATAGTTTCATAGACATTTGGGCTGGAAGGGACCTTGGGAGATCATTGAGTCCAGCCCCCTGTCCAAAGGGCAGGAAGTCAGCTGGGGTCATAGGATCCCAGCAAGATAAGCATCCAATTTACTCTTGAAGGTGTTCAATGTAGGTGCTTGAACCACCTCCGCTGGCAGACTGTTCCAGACCTTGGGGGCTTGGACAGTAAAGAAATTCTTCCTTATGTCCAGCCTGAAACGGTCTTGCAGGAGTTTGTGACCGTTCGACATCGTCATCCCTTGGGGCGCTCTGGTGAACAAACGTTCCCCCAGATCCTGGTGGTCACCCTTGATAAACTTATAGGTGGCCATCAGATCACCCCTAAGCCTACGCTTTTCCAGGCTAAAGAGTCCCATGGCTCTCAGCCTGTCATCGTACGATCTGTTTTCCTGACCTCTGATCATGCGCGTGGCTCTCCTCTGGACTCTCTCAAGCTTCTCCACATCCTTTTTGAATTGTGGAGCCCAAAACTGGACGCAGTACTCCAGCTGCGGCCTCACCAAGGCCGAGTACAAGGGGAGAATGACGTCCCAGGATTTGCTCGAGAAGCATCTATGGATGCAAGCCAGCGTTTTGGTCGCTTTACTAGCTGCAGCATCGCATTGCAGGCTCATGTTCATCTTGTGGTCAATGATGACCCCCAAGTCTCTTTCTTCTGTAGTGCTATCCAACGTAGCACTGCTGAGCCTATAAGAAAGCCGCAGGTTTTTCCTCCCAAGGTGGAGAACCTTGAATTTTTCGGTGTTAAACACCATCAGGTTCTCGTCTGCCCATTTGCTGAGCTTGTCCAGGTCAGCCTGGATCACCTGCCTATCTTCTGGCGTGGATGCTTTGCCCCAAAGTTTGGTGTCATCAGCGAACTTGGCCAGTCCACTCCTGACTCCAATGTCCACATCATTAATGAAGATGTTGAACAGTATGGGTCCCAGGACAGAGCCTTGAGGGACCCCACTGGTCACAGGGCACCACGATGAGTGACTGCCATCAATTACAACCCTCTGGGTCCGACCACGGAGCCAATTTCCCAGCCAGCGGATCGTGGTGGAGCCAAGGCCACAACTGGCCAGTTTGGCCACGAGGTGATCATGGGATACCAGATCAAAGGCTTTTTTGAAGTCAAGATATATAACATCAATCTCTTCTCCCTTGTCCAGGTGATAGGTCACCTGGTCATAGAAGGAAATGAGATTGGTCAAACAAGACCTACCCACAACAAACCCATGCTGGCTATCCCTTAGAATGTTAGCCTGGGCCAGTCCCTCAAGGATGGCCTCCTTAATAAACTTTTCTAAGATCTTCCCCAGGATAGAAGTCAGGCTAATGGGCCTGTAGTTAGCCGGATCCACTCTCCTCCCTTTCTTGAAGATAGGTACCACACTGGCCTTCTTCCAGTCTTCGGGCATTACACCAGAGCGCCAGGTGTTTTCAAAGATCCGTGCCAGGGGCTAGGCTATGACGCTCGCCAGCTCCTTGAGTACCCTGGGGTGCAGATTGTCAGGGCCGGCTGACTTGAAGGTATCCAGCTTCTCAAGGTGTTCCTTCATGAGGTCAGCATTTATGGAGGGTAGGGGATCCCCATCACCCGGATATCCCTGTCCCATAGCAGGCATGGGCATCCCATGGGACTGATGAAAGACTGACGCAAAGTACCTATTTAATAGGTTGGCTTTTTCCTGGGCATCAGTTGTCAGTTGCCCCATCTGGTTTAGCAGGGGTCCAACATTGCCCTTGCTTTTCCTCCGGCTCCCCACATATCTGAAAAAGGACTTTTTGTTGTCCTTGATGCTTGAAGCTAGTTGGAGTTCAGTTGCAGCCTTGGCTTTCCTGGTTTGCTCCCTGCAGGACTGGACCAGCGCAGAATAATCGTCCTTGGAGGTGAATCCCGTCCTCCATCCTTTGTAGGCTTTCCTTTTTAGCCGCAGGAGGTCCGCTAGGTCCCTGGAGAGCCAGGAGCACTGCTGTGCCTTCTTGCTGCCTTTCCTCCGTGTTGGAATAGATTTAGCTTGTGCATTGAGGATTGCTTCCCTGAGAAGCAAACACTCTTCTTGAACTCCCATCTCCCTGGGGTCATGGTCTCTGAGGGCCTGACCGACAAGCCTCTTGAGCTTGTCAAAGTTGGCTTTTCTGAAATCAAGGACTTCTGTGTTGCTGACTGACTTGCCAGCTTTACGGCAGATGGTGAAGGTGATCAGCTTACAAGGGTAAGACTATATTGTTAGCTATTATGCAATTCCTTCTAGATATACTATACAAACGCACATAAATCGGGACAAAATATTTTTAAAAATAAAATAAGTTTTAGTAGCCATTTGATTTTTTTAGTATATGATTAGGTTTTTTCTCTCCAGTTTCAAGATGGCAACCCCCACCTGACAAAGGAGTACTTCTGGGGCAAAGAGAGGGACTTCTGGTGGCAAAGGACAGGGATTAGGGGCAGGACTTCTGTTCCCAAGATGGGACTTCTGGCCTGTGTTTGTAGGGAACAAACCAGAAAAGCCAAGGCCAAAACTGAGCTCAAGCTGGCTATGGGAAGCAAGGACAGTGAAAAGTCCTTTTTCAGATATTTAACAAGTCAAAAGAAAAATAAGGGCAACATTGGACCCCTGCTGAATCAAATGGTGAAGCTGACAACCGACACCCAGGAAAAAGCTAATCTCCTCATGATTACTTTGTGTCGGTTTTTCACCAGGTCAAGGAGACCACTCTCCCTGACATGACACAAGATTACGAGGGTACAGGTGAGCACATACCTACATTTGGCAAAGACCTTGTGAGGGAACACTTGGAGAGACTGGACACCCATAAATCAGCGAGCCCAGATGAAATGCACCCAAGAGTGCTAAAGGAGTTGGCTGACATCTTAGCTCAGCCATTGGCGGGGATATTTGAGAATTCATGACACTTGAGTGAGGTTCCTGAAGACTGGAAGAGGGCCAATGGGGTTCCTGTCTTCAAGAAAGGAAGGAAGATCTGGGGAACTTCAGGCCAATCAATTTGACCTCAATCCCTGGAAAGATCTTTGAGAAATTTATCAAAGAATCCATCAATAACAGGCTGACAGAAGGTGCCATTCTGAGAGAGAGCCAACACAGCTTCATTATGGGTAGGTCATGCATGACAAACCTCATCTCCTTCTATAACCAGGTGATGTGTCACCTGGACAGGAGAGAAGAGGTTGATCTCATATATTTTGATTTTTCAAAAGCCTTTGACTTGGTCTTCTACAATATCCTTGTGGCAAAATTGGGGCACTGAGGCCTTGGCATCCTCATGTTCCGACGGCTGGGGAACTGGCACTGTTGTCAGAGCCAGCTGCATAATTGCCTGGCCCTGCCATACAGTCACATGTTCTTTGTCTTCCAGTGAAGATACACATTACATTTGGACTATACTAAGGGCACTTAAAATACACGGGTGCCTATACATTTGCAGTGCGGCTGCTTCAATGTGCTGTAATTACAAACTCGATTAATCATGTCTGCTGGAATGTGGTAATTATTGTGTTCTAGCAGACTCCAGTGTCATATGTAGCAGCATCCCCGCACTGAAAAATGGCAGTGGGCGTGCTTTAACTAAGGCTCATTTAATGGGCTTTGGTTAAAGTACCCCCACCACCATTTTTCATTGCAGGGATGCTGATACACATTATGTTCTGAGCGTATTAATTGCAGCGGCTCTTAGAGCCACTCTAATTAAAGTGCTTCTCTCCCCACTCCTGGAACATGTGTATAAATGCCCCAAGTGTTTGCATATGAAAGCTTGTTAACTTGTTAACTCTGAGCATCTCAAAGTTACACCACTTCAAATAAGGATTAACTTTGGGTCATGTTGGGGTAACTTCAGTCTGCTCTATGGAAATAAAAAGTCATTTTCAGTCTTCCAGCATCCCAGGATACCCCACTGCCAGCCAGCCCTGCTCAGAGCAGGGATAATGTTCAGGTGTCCAGGCTCCTAGCCATGCCATTGATCTCCAACCCTCTAGTGGTAACTCAGGGCTGTGCAGACAAGATACGGTATTAACCTTTAATGTGTGTACAACTGTTCACACCACGGAGGTGTAACTTTCTACAAATTTAGTACGGTTCAAGTATACTTCACCCTTTTTTCTGTTGCCCAGTGAATATATAATTATTCCCTCCAAAACTGAAAAGCTGAAAGAAACTCACATTGCAATACCCTGTACCTTTGTTTTTAGAGTATTCACCCAAAACAACTGTGGGTTTCAAACTCCTCAGACAGAAAACGGATTTGAGGATCAAGCATTTCAGACTTAGACACCTAAACACTTAGTTACATACCTAACAGTACACAAATACAGGGTCATTTGAAACTTGTTTGTTGTATGGCCACAGACAAAGATTATTGTGCTTCAACCATGCTAGCTTGTGTTAGATTTGGATTTGAATGGATTGCCAAGGATATTTTTAAAATCATTTGTTTAAAAAGCCAGGTATTATTTTTCATTAAAATTGTATTTATTATACATTTGTAACAGACAGAAACAGTTTTGCAACAGTACCAGAGTGCAGCATATATGCATCTGGAATTTAGACATGGAATTACACAGGCTATTTACAACCATGAGTATGTTATTAGAAAATGTCTTTGAAGGATAAATACTTGAAGAGCAACTAAGAAAGAGGGAAGCTATTTACATTTTGATTATCATTTGTTGCCCATGTTCTGTTAAAGTATGTGGAAGATATTTCAGTTTTAAACTAGAAATACATCCTTGGGGTTAGATTGTGCCTCAGATACTCTGCTGAGAGAAATGTATGGGGGCATGGGCAAACAGGACATGCTGATTTGTATGAGGGAGCTTGCTGTACCCTCAAAAGAGGTGTCTTGAGTTACTCCCTCCTGTCCAGCACAATTTGAGAGTTCTTAGGGAGTTGCAGAATGTCTCCCTGTCTCCCTACTGGGGTGGCATGCTTATAAGCCACAAGACAGTAATACAGTATAGCGCTAGTCTGTTGTAAGCTTTCAAACTGTTCACATGAAAAGCTCTTACTGTACCATCACACATCAGTGTTAGAGTACCAGAGAATAATTTATGTTTTTTTTAAATGTTAGGATGAAAAGCCTAAGGCAAACATGGGTCTGTTTTTCTTTCGTTCTTTCTCTCTTGTTTAATTCCTTCCTTTTCCTGTGACCTCTTTGGAACAGCAAATTTAGCTCAGACTTGTCAGATTTGAAAAAAAAGAACAATTCCTTCTTATCTCAAATTAAAGTCTGAATATTTTGTTTTAATGGCTTACACAATGTTTAAAATAGTTCCTATTAAGTGATAAGGTGGTGTTGCTTTGAGAGGGAGTGCAGTCTTGATTATGTCTTTTCTTTCCTCCCTTTTTTCTTTTCATAGGTCATGGGAATAGAATCCCCAGTTATGTTTAGATCACTCATTCATTTATTTCTTTTTTTAGTATTTTAAAGCTCTTTTATGGTTTCCCTTCTACTGTTTTGTTTGGCACAGAATTTATAACAGAAAAGCCAAAAGAAAAAGTTCCACAGTAGCAAGGTGCCATGTAAAACAGGATCCCACACCTATAATCTAAATGGCCAAGAATGATAAATATCTGCCATTAAAAAGCTTATTTTCAAAAGAATTTAGAAAAGGAATATTTTACTACAATTTAAAATCTAACAGCATGCAGTGTATGTTAAAATAAGGCTTTACTTATAGGATCCAAGGGGTCCAATATCAAGGGGGCAAAGGTAACACACAGAACTTTATTTGGAATTGGAACCAGTTTTCATAGTGGTTGTTGGTATCATTTCAGTTTGTTAAAATATTTTAAATCATGCTGTAATTTCTGAAGTGTGGAATTAGCTCCAGCATTTAACATTTAATTAATTATTTGGTGTCAGAAGCTTTTTCCTAACCTGAGAAATGTTGATACTATTTTTATTAGGTTAAGGACTGAAAATTTGTTCTTACAGAAACATGTTAATTTAAAAAATGCGTATTTTTAGGTGCTTATTACATGTTAGGTGATCACACTGATTTACTTTACATGGAAACCATAATACAAATTACTTAGTGCCAGCATTTGATCCCTGACAAAGACTAAATTATGCGCATGAATATGGGCATGCCTACACATGCACCTCACTGCACAGTTGGTACTAAAGCAAGTGCTAAATGACTGCACAGTACCTGCCATAGCAACGATCTGTGGTGACATAGCACCTCGTGTAGACGTGCCCTATATGTGGGTGTTGCCTGAGGCTACAAAGAACATTTTTGAGCTATATGTCACCTTTGCACAAACATTTATTTAGGCATAAATTTAAAGAGATTGTTGGTGAATCTCTTTTCTCTGCATTTTTAAGATGTGCTTTTTTTTTTACAAGAAGCCAGAGAAACATGGCTCTTCTATTACTTTATTTCATTATTTTCTTCACCAAAATAATGTTTAATGAGTTACTGAAGTAGCCCTGCTGCAACAGTCAAGTCCTGAACATAAGCTGTGTGGACTGATCACTGTGCCTTGCTAATCATTATAAATTGATAATGCTTTGATTGTGCATTCAGGCTAAGTTGTGTAGAAGACCTTGCATAGCACAGATTCTGTATTACAGCTTTGCAAAACTTTGAAATAAATATCATATCAACCTTAATTTCCATAAAGATTGGGGACTTGGTTTGGAAAACTCTGGCTATAAACAGGTATCATCTTTGGAGCAGGATCAGCTGTACCTGGATGTGTCCACTTCTTTGGTGTCCACAGACATTGTCAAGACCTGAGACTAACAGGGTACTGAGACCAGGAGGGACATGCCCTTGCTGCTCCCAAGCTTCAGAGGGCTTATCCTGTGGACAGTGGCCCCAGGTGCTGTGTCTCAGGAAAGAGCACAGCAGCAAGATATGGGTGCTGCAGAGGTGAAGTAAAGTGAGAGAAGTGACAGCAGCGGAAGCTTTCCCTGTGACATGGTGGGGAAAAGTGGCAGTGGTATAAAGGTCTTAGTATCTGCCCACCTCTGAACCACACTGATTCATTCCAGCCCATAGCCTGAAAAGTTTACAAATTGCTGGTTTAGCTTAAGACACATGCTGAAGCTATATTTTAAACATACATCATTTGAGTTCTAAGAATTGCATCTTTGATTCAATTCTAGTAAAAATTAACAATACATTGGCATAACTCATGATATGCATGTATGTTGCACAGATATGTTTATTAATCCTATGTTACATTTAAGTATTTAAACCAATAATCTTTCATTTGATACTATAGTTTGCATTGCATGGTTTATGGTAAATAATTCACTCCATTTTTCTATGCCTGTTAACTTGCATCACGCATTCCCTTCATCCCTCATATTTTTTCTGACAAGAGAGGCAAGGAAGAGAGAGAAGTGTGAGAAAGCAAAAAAGGCAAACCAAATCAATGTAAATTATCCCAATCTGGATTTCCCTGTGTATTGCACCTTTCATTTGTAAGATCCTTGGGTCAGGGGCAATATTTATTCATGGTATAATATCGCACACCTTATGCTAAAGACACAAAAACAGTAAGGGACAGGTGGACATGTAGGAGGAACAACAAAGTGGCTGTAGAGTATGAATCATAATTAGCTAGAGTGAAGAGGTTAATGAGCAAACCAGGTGGACAGGTGGAAGTTGATGGGGACTTACTGGAACGTTGAAAAATCTCAGTTGTGTCAACAGAGGCACAGAAAAGCTGTGTATATGAAGTGGATTATTACGTGAAAGGTTCTGGAGTTTGTCTAATTGGGCCCAGTTTCCATAAACAGTTAGTCAAGCTCTGTATCTTCTTGTTTACAGACTTTTTCCCAGTGTGCTATTAAATTAGCTTTTCAGGATTTGAAATCTTAAACAATTACATGTTTCTATTGCTTTATTTGGAAGCAGTGTTCCCTCTAAGCTACGTGGTGTGCGTGTCTGCACAGGCACACCTGGCAATGCGGCATGAGCGCACCTGTGGGACCAGGCACACTGCAGCTTAGAGGGAACGTTGTTTAGAAGATCCCATGGGCTAAGTACAGACAATCAAAAACCTGAGGCCGAATTGATTCAGTCTTTGCAGGTTAATTTAAGATGCAAAGATTGAATTAGTAAGCAAATAAACAGACATTCACTTGCAATTCAGGAAATGCAGTTACATACCTGCAGTGGCTCAAGCCCGAAGCCAGGGGATACTGGAGCACAGCTCTCTGGCAGGGGCTGTGTGTTTGCTTCCTCTTCCTGCTTCCAGGTGCCTCTGGGATTTGTAGTCCACAGTTGCAGCCAGCGTTAAGTAAGGCAGCAGGGAAAAGGGCAGCTCTGTACTCAGTTTAATCCTCTCTGGTCTCAGACTCCAGCTGGGGTTTGCCTGGGGAGCCTAGTGAGCCGGACAGTGAGTCTGCCTTCATTGCTCCGGGTAGGAAGCAGAGGAGCGAGGCCAGCCCTGTTCTCTGGAGCAGACAGCCAGTCCAGCTCAGGGCTGCAGAGCATGCTAGGATGCTGAGGGACTCTGATTTAACTTCAACCAGAAAGGGGATTGGGACAGAAGTTTCCTAAAGCGGTTTGACCTAAATCAGTTAAGTCTGATACTACTTTCAACCAGGTTTATGTTAAACCCGTTTCAGTCATTTTGAAGGTGATTTGTGTACACTGAACTTTTGTTCTGTTACAGGTTTAAACCAGTTTCTGATCACTTAAACCAGTTTATACGTAACTTTTGTCCCTAGCCCTGAAGACGGTTCAAATAATTTGAAAGAAATCAATTAATTTAACACCAGAGCACACATTATTGTGTGCTAGGAGCCTTTAATGGTGTGAAAGCAAATCTAAACAGCAGTTGAAACCATATTATTCAGTTGCATCTTTTGAAATCTCAAAGCCTTTAAGACATGAAATATGAGGAATATGTTAAGTTTATTGTTTCCAGACATGGATATCATTCAAAAGTACTGATTTCTTTTTTCACTTCATTCAGTTGAAGTTTTCTGGCAATGATCCTGTTATGGTATAGCATTAATAGAAATTACTTAATTTGATTAATGATCTTCTTGAGTAATTGACTGAACTATCTTTAAGCTTGAGTGGGGAAAAAGATAACTGTATCAGAAAAAAACATGAGGGCCTCCTGAGAGTGAAGCAACCTGTATGATTTGGCATTGCTAATGAAAACAAAACATTAGAATAATATACTTTTCTTTTTTTCATAACTTACTGTTTTTAATAATGTAACAATATTTTATGAAGTTTGAAATGAAGACAAACTAGGGGCCTTAGAAAGTTGCATTGTGCAAATTCAGAAGAGCTGTTTAAGTCATTATTAATCACGTAAGTAAAGATGGCAGCATTGTCTATGATAAAGAATGCCTGACAGTCCCTCTGACAAGACCCCGCTTTCCATTTCCGCAAATATAATTACTTTATAATCATTTCCTAAAGTTTTTGCGTCTAGATGATTTGTTTGGAAAATTCCAGCCAAAATTAGTTCAAGATTTTAGTTTTTCCATTAGCTCAAGTGGCAGAGTTCTGCATGGGGGTTTATAACTACATGATCTCATAGTATATTTTCTACCTAGCTGCTGCCTTATTCAGAATACAGGACTGGACAGTGTACACATAGGGCATGTCTACACCATATTGGCAGCATGCCATACCTGGGACAGCCTGAACCACACCTTGCTGCTGGGACACATGCTTCAAATATAGGAGAATGATGTTGAAGAAACACTGAGGCAGCCCCAGTGGGTTCTTTCAAGCATACTAACTCATCCCCAGCCCACGCACAGATCTGGGGGGCACGGGTCCTGCCTACTCCCCTAAGAATGCATGCAGCAGTGGGGAGCTGTCCCCCTGGATGAGCCGCCCATAACCCTATCCCACTCCCTGCTGGGGCCTCTGGCCACATATTCCAGCCCCAGGTAGCCGCCATAGCCATGCCAACTTCCTCCCTTCCAATGGGGCCCTCAATCCCCACACCAACCCCCCTGCCAGACTTACCTGCAGGACCTACTCTCCATGCTGCCTGGTGGCCATGTGCCTATACATACACATGGGGCCCCCTGCCTGACTGCCCTCCTCCTGTTCCCCCCAGCCCCTTGCAGGCTGGAACTCTGCCAACCTGCAGAGAGCTCTTTGCAAAAGTGCAAAATCCATGTTTCTCTGTTAAAATGAAAAATCTGTGTTTTTCTTAGATAAAAAGGGAAAATCTTGGTTTTTTTATGTTTTTTTTTTTTCATGGGAAACAGAAAACCCAGATCCCTGATTGCAAGATTTCAGTGACTGGGACTAAGTAGAGCACCAGGCTTATAAGAGTTGGGATAAAAACTTGCAAGCTTAGCAAAGATAAAACAATCTGTTTAGAAAATGGCCTGGAAATGAGTGAAGTTAGTGTCATAATGTGTGGTTGTTATCAGGATCAGGTGAAAAGGTTGGGGGAGTGGGCAATAGAAAGAAAAAGAGAGAGACACAAGAGTGAAACAATGGATGAGAAGAAGGAATGCAAAAGAGAAGAAGAAACAGGGCTAAGATGCATGATACCTTTACACCAGGGTAATCAGACTGGGATGCTGGTATAGGCAAAGAGCAGACACATGTGTGATGCATACCTCTACACTGAATTGAATGTGGTTTAGTCCTGATTTATCCCAGGGAAATTATAGGTATTTATTCCACATTTATTGTGATAAGTAAAGTGAATATTTTATAAAATGTCATTTACTTACCCGTACCTGAGTTCACAAGAACAGCTAGTGCTACAGAGAGAGTATGTCTATAGAGTTGTAGAGTTTAGGGGAAAGGTTTGGAAAAAGACTATAAGTATTAAAGCAGGATAACCTGTATCGGTGGGACAAAACTATCATTAAGTCTGGAAGCGACTGATGATTTTTGTTTTACTTTATTTTGAATGTGTTTTCTTTTTGGTCTTTGGAAGTGGACAGCTTCTTATAGATATTTGCTTTAAAAACTGAACTCGATATTATCCATTTTATCAGGAAATATGGTCCTATGAAATTCTATAAAGAGCATGAGAAAACTCAGTTAACCAGAAACATACTATGAAAGTTTAACTTTATAATATTAAGAGAACACACTTTATTTTTCAGAGTATTATACATGTTGCTATTATTAAAGCATCACTATACAGGTAAATACCTCATTGAAACCAGCATTTGAAAATTCTTTGTACATCTTTCAAGCTGTCAAAATGCAATAGCACCAAGTATAGAAAATTATTTTACAAGATGTGTATTTTGTTTTCATTATTTTGGTAAGAAGAATTTTCTAAGTTTATAGTTTAAAGCAGTGTTTCCCAAACTTTTTATTATTTATGCTCCATTGCCACTGTCACAGCCACTCTTCTACTCCTTTTACTTCTGCCACTGATTGATGCTGATCCTTTCTATTGCTGATTTTTTCTACTACTGATTGTCGCACCCCTGAAAAAGATTTCAGGTCCTCCCGTAGTGGGTTGTGTTCCACAATTTAGGAAGCACTACTTTAAAAATGTCATGCTAATATTAACAGAGTGCTACTGGAAAGTAGTTGAAGCTCAAATACTGTCACATTTTAAAATTATTCTATTTTGAAGGAAAAGGTCCTCTCTTAAAGAATGGCTTTACAAATTCAGAAAAAGAATGAGAGTAAGGCAGATGAGAGATAGACAGAGAAAGAAAAAGAGCAGAGTCAAAAGGGAGCACTACTTTGTTGCTTAGTAGTCATCACTCACTTGAAAAGGGTGATTTAGGTTCCATAACCAGTATTTTATTTGACAATACCTGTTTAAAAATAATTCTGAAATAAACCAAGCTACACCCAGCAGGTGAGTGCCCCAGCCCTTAGACTGGAGAGCCCTGCTCATTTGTGTTCTCAAAGACTTTCTCTGGCCCAGTTAATTTAGAATATTTTATGCACAGCAGAACAGCTGTAAAAGGAGACATGAAGGGTGCCCACTCAGCTTACCCCAGAACAACATATGGACTAGTAGTCAAGAAATTTTTTCAGGGCGTGGAAGAGATGGGTTAGAATCCCATCACATGGAGGAGGAAATTGGACTTGGGTCACATACATCCTTCACCATTGTCATCATATTCAGAAAAACAAAAAAGAAACAAAGCTGACCACAAAAGGATCATGTACAGAGCCCAATCTGTTAAGTCTACCTTTAGGACACTGATCAGATCAAGACTGAGGGATCGGAGGCAGAGTTTATGGCTCTTAACTGGTGCTACTGGTAGAGTCTAATGTGTCATTGCTGTGTTACAGGTATCATTTTAATTACCACAGGGCTGTCCAGCTGGTGACCCTGGAGCCACATGTGGCCTGTGGGGGGTTAATTTATGTAGTATGTCTCCCACCTGGCTGCTGCTACTCCCATTACTCCAGCTGCAGCATCAGCCAGGGTCACTGGGTTCCCCCTCCTTCTTTTGGTTTCTACTTTCTGCCTCCACCTCATGCAGCATGGTGGCATGGCACAGCCCACAGTGACCCAGTTAGCTCGTGACCCAGGGTCCCCGCATGGTGCGTGTCATGTGGGGAGAGCCTGTGGCCAGGAAGCTGAGGGTGGGGGACTGAATGCCTGCACATCATGGTGAGGTGCCCATGTGGTATGTACCCTGAGGGTCCCACTGCTCATCCTGCCACAGCTCAGATGGTGTGCATTGTGCAGCCCTTGCTGCTGCAGTTCTCAAAGCATGTGGACCCGAGCCACTTGGAAGATGGACAGTCCTGAATTATTACATGAACTTCTGCTGAAGTATTGTTATATCCCTCAGTAAATGTATATTTAAAATTTTAAAAATAAAGTCATAGAAGATAATTCTTAATACCTGTGAAAAATAAATGCAAAATATTTATGTATTTAAGATGGCAGATCACACAGAAGTAATGAGAGGGATTGAACGGCATCCTGGAGTCCAATATCCTGTTCTCACTCCTAACCTTCGAGGTTTCCGTTCTGCTGTAAGTGCATTGGTAGAATGTGTCTGCAGTATAGTTCTTCATGTTTCAAACATTAGGCAGAGTACCATAATCTAGCTATTTAATATCATTTAAACCAGTTCTGTACCTGTATTATACACCCAGTCCTCAATAACTGTATTTTTATGTAAAAGTATACGTTTTCATACAGCAAATTACAGATTTCAGAGAACTACATTAAAGTCTATAAATTTACATTTTAATCATTTGGCTCAATCAAACAGTCTTTTGCTGTAAACTGTAGCACGCACATAAAGAAGGAAAAATAATTCCTTTTCACTACTTGGCTTCTTGCCACTAGAGCTGGTCAAAAGGTTTCCAATGGAATGCTTCCCCACTGGAAAATGATTCAGTGAAATCAAAATGGTTTGTACAAATGTATCAATTTTCTCTAAATGTTGATGGGAAATTATCAAAATATTTCATTTCAGTGAGGTTAAAATGTTTCATTTTGACTTTATCATTTCAAGTAATAATATATAAAGTCATACTGATACTCGGAACTATGTGTTTTGACCTTATCAACATGAAGTATTTCAAACATCGTGATAAGGTCACAACAAAATAATTTTGGATTACTTGAAAAATTCTGAGCTTTCTTCATTTTGTCCTGATCTGAGAAGAAACAAAATGTTGAACTCTTGGTATCTCCCTTGAGATTGGAATTCAATTTTTTGACCCAGCACGTATGGGCACTTAGGCTGTAGAAGCACTTGGCCCTGTTGTATTGACAGTTCATCCTCTTCTCAGCCTTCTGGCTGTGTTTAGAGTGATCCTGCAGACCACAGCACTGTAAGCCTGGAAATGAAATAGGTAGGTACAATAGTTTAGGAAAATGGAAACCCAAGTCATTTTGTTTCATTTTTCCTTATAGCAGGGTTTGTTCCCTTTAGTGTCAAATGTTACTTTTTCCCCTGTTGCTGTTCTTAGTAGTTTAGTGTTCAGGGAAGATATTTTATTTGAGCTGCCTAGAGGAGAAGAAATATTTTGAACATAAGAGACATACATTTCTTTATAAAAATGTTTTCTTTAGAACAATGAAATAGGAGTCTCTTGAGCCTTAGGCCCTGGACAGATATAACATTTGAGCACTCAATGCCCGTGAAGGACTTGAAAGGGTAAGCAGACAGATATACATGCCATTTTAAGTGCTCCAACAATGTCACAAGGGCTCTAAAAATAACTCCATAGAAAACAACTACTATTCAGAAATGCTTCAAAATGAAGTGCACGTTTCGCAGAGTGTCACAGTGAAAAACTGGGTCTTCCAGGCGTCTCACAGAGCTCGCCTCTGTACACTGCCCATGAGGAAGGGTAAAAAGATGCAGATTGTCAGCAAGTACTGAAGTATTCTGCCTCTGCTCTCCTGGAGCACCCCCACGGCCAGAATCAGGAAACAGGAGGAGTCTCAGTTCTGCTCACCACCTGGATGAAGAGATGCTCCAAGACAGTGAAGACAGAGAGCACAGCAGAGTACTCACAGACAGTTCTGTTTACCCACTCTCACAGCTGGGGCAATTTTGAATCCCTCCAGCCAGGGGTTGTGTATGGGGGTGTGCATCTGTCCACAGTTGAAACGCTTCAAACTGGAGCTCAACTTATAGCCTAACACTTTGTTTTTGTATTTCTTTAGCAGTATATGTTAGGATCTTTGTACTGCCCTGATAATTTTGCAACTGTCCAAACTGAGGTTGTACAAATGTAATTAATTTGCTTATGACTTTCTAAAGCAAAGTAATATGAAACCTAGGTAAAAAAAGAGTCTGCTGCCCTACCTAATGTGAAAACTAGGGAAAAGCAAACTTAAACAATGAAAGAACCACTTATTTCATGGGAAACCAGCACTATTTTCATTGGAAAAGTTGTTTTTCCCATTCTTCTATTATGTCCATGTGTTTGTTCTTTCTATTTTGTCTTTCCCTTGCCCCCCCTTTTTTTTTTCACCTCATCTTCTGGTTCCCAGAGATCTAGGCTGCTGGCTTGTCCTTAGAGAGTCCAAGGGCAAATTAGCTGCCTCTATCATGATCACCAAAATGAACTACTCTCCTACTTACCTGAGACACCTTTTTTTGGTAGATTGTGTTATATAGTCTCCAGGAAGTCCATAATGATATAATAAAGCCATTACAGCCCAGTGCCCCGATTATGCCTATAGCTTGTAGCCAGTTGCAGAGATATACCTACAGAGTCTGTTCCAGGATCAGAGCCTCACTGATGTGCACACACACACCTCTCACTGAAGGTATGACAGTGGGCTGTAGAGCTGATTAGCATTCTGACATTTTTATGCTGTTTTTATTCATTCTGTAAATTGCAAGTATCAATTAGTTACTACAACTAGCAGTTTATTTTATTATCATCACAATTTAAATAATGTCATAACTACATATCTGGGAATATCATTTAAAATCTCAGGTGTTAATTAATACAGACTGCAGTATTTAAAGCAGTAATTTTCACCTTATCCAGTCAATTAAAAGGGAATGCACTGACAAAAATGTTAGTTAATATTGCAGTTTCTATAACATCAGGTAAAAGTAAAATTGATTTATTGGTACTAGGGGTCACAATTTTATGTCTTCATTATACAATTAAATGGTACTTTTCATCTCTACAATTTGTTTTTATTGAATTCTGTTTTTCAGATCGAAGCAGGAGCTACAGAAGTGTCAGTATTTGGCGCAGCATCTGAATCTTTTAGCAAAAGGAACATCAATTGTTCCATAGAAGAAAGCATAGAAAGATTTGAAGAAGTTGCTAAATTGGCAAGAAGTATGAATATTCCGGTGAGAGGGTAAGTATAAAACTTTCTTACATCATTACAAATTAGGAATGTAATTGCCATATTGATCTTTTTCTTATCAAATTGAAAAGTATACCATACCATAGTCAACCTGTTTTTCAAGTAGCTTATGTGGCTCATCTTATCTATAATAAGGGAAAAGAAGTATTCTTGGGTGAATTGGGTTAATTAGTAGGACAAATTTGATTAAATCCATTTATAATAGTTATTTAATGTTATGCCCTATATTTATGGTTACTACTGTATTATTGTCATAAATTTTCTAATCTGTATATTGATAGAACTTTGTTTAGATGACGGGACCTTCTTTTGGTCTTGCATGCTTAAAATGCTGTTGCCACACTATTGTGACCTTTTTTACTTAACAGTCAAGTGAAAGTTTTGGGAGAGAAGGTTCTCTTCCAAAATGTATAGTGGGACAGAAATACCTGGACAAATGACAATGGCAGGAGAAAATTGGCTACTTCTACAATGACCATATCTTAGATAAAAATGAGTGTAAAGTAATAATAACACAACTGATCCATGGGACCCAGTTTTATGAAAAAGATATTGAGTTTCAAATGCTGATTTCCTCCCCTGGTAGGGTCTTGGATGAGATTAGAAATTTTCAATGGCTACTTGTCTGCTATGAATTACTTTGCACATGTTTAATTAAGTGGTAACCTCTTGCTTTTTCCATAAACATATTTCTGGACTCCTCTGAGTTATGCCACCAGCAACTGTTCTGGTGGTTTTTACATTGAAACATAATGGAAATAAGGTGTTCCCACAACATATGTTTATGTTTATACTGTCTGATTAGCCATTTGTTTAGCCATGCAGGGAGGCAAATGAGAAAGGTGGAGAGGTAGGAGGACATAGAGAAGCAAGAAAGAATAAAAGAAAGAAAAGAGGAGAATGGGAAGAGTAGAACTGAGACTGAGATGGAGTAGTGAAGTAATTAAGGTAAGAAAAAGGGAAAAACAACAAAATAAAAAGATGGAAGTCCTGATATATAAAAATGAAAGAATCAGAAAATGAATCAAAGATGTAAACCAGCAAGAAAAAGAGAGAGAGGGAATCCAATAGTAGAAAAAATATAAATAAGTGAATTTTAAAAATATGTTTACTTTGTGCATCTAATGGAGAGATTTTTGATTTTCAGTTAAGTATGAATAGGCATCACTTTATGCATACAGGATATTTTCAGCAAGTCTGTAGTGCCATGTGCAGTATGTTACACAACACTTCGGTAGATGACTGCTTAATGTCTGTTAGGTCACAAAACAAATACATTCAAAGTCAGAAGTAGAACTTGACTTAACTTCACTACATCTCCCCATTATGCCTACTCCCTGCATTTTAATGATATGAGAAAATTTAATTACTGAGAAGGAGGAACAGAAAATCTGCAATGAATCATTGGATCTGCAGGATTACCACTGAATAAAAGGTCTAATCAAAGGATATTAAAAGATATTACATACAAGATAAATTTGTTTTCTCTTCTGTCCTTATTTAGGAATCTTTCTGTACAATTACAGGTTGAAGCAGGAAAAGTTAAGATGCTGGATAAACTGATAAATTAAAAATCAAGTTTCATACAACTTCTAGGACTAGAGAATATGTAGGAAGGACTTTTGAAGGAACTTAAAAATGAAGTGTCTGAGGTACTAGAGATGTTTAAGAATTTAATCAGAAATGCAGTTTCAGATTAAAATTAGATATTTTGTCAGAGAACTGGAAAGTAATCAATATTATAACTGTATCTGAAGAAAGTGCTAGGAGTGATCTTGGGAATTACAGAACTAAACCTTACATTAGTACAAGGAAAACTAGTTGAAACAGAAGTTGAAAATATAATTATTGAATATCAAGATAGACTTGGGATGACAGACAATTTAACATGACATTGGCAAAAGAAAAATGTGACTCTCATCTTTTGGAAAGCTTTCAGTATATCAGCAATTTAATTGATAAAGGGGAGCCAAGTTATTTGAACTTTGAGAGAATCTTCAAATAAATACCTTACAAAAGGCTCTTGATGAAAAGAGCTATCAGGGCTTATGGTAGAGGTAATACCTTTTATTAGGCCAACAAGATTTTTGCAGACTGACACCTGAGGCCCTCTAGTACTGTCAACCTAACTAAAACACAAACCAGCTTAATACAGCATTTAATCCATTTTCATAGGCTTTCACGAGGGCTTTGTATAGCTCTCATGCTAACGATCAAATTTTGCTTAGGAGAATCCCCACATGGTTTAATCCTATTTAAATAAATATATTCATATCTAGTATGTGAAACCTAGCTTTATCCTAAGGAAAATACCATTTTAGGAAGATAATCATGAGTTTAATGCTTTCACTTAAATGGAACTCAGAAACTGTTTTGGTCAACCTGGTCAGTGCAAACAAAAAGCAGTTTTATCTTTGTTGAACATAGTGAAGGAAGTATCAGCCATTGAAGCCTGCCACTTGCTCAGTCACATCCCAGATGTAATTGTGATTGAAAGACTCCCTTTAGGCTAGGGACATACATTATACATAAACTGGTTGAAGTGATCAGAAACAGTTTTAAACCTGAAACAGAACAGGTGTTCAGTGCACATAAACCAATTTGAAAATGGTTGAAACTGGTTTGAGATAAACGTGGTTGAATGTAGTATCAGACTTAACTGATTTGGGTCAAACTGGTTTCTGTAATATCTGTCCCAGGCCCCTTGCTGGTTTAAAATAAGCCAGACTCCCCCAGCATCCTAACGTGCTCTCTGGGCTGGGTTGGGCAGGGCAGGGCTCTCTGGTCCACAGCAGGGCTGGCCCCTCCCCTCTGTTCCCTGGCTGTAGCTCCAGCAAAGACTTACAGGCACAGAGTGTCCGCCTGGCTTATCCAAGCTAAGCAGGGATTATTCCCCCTGCCCCTCTGCTTTATGCAGACACTACCGCATTAGCTAGCAGACTACATGCTGGCTACAGTCCGTGCTGTGGCAGACAACAAAGGCAGACAGGCTTTTTGGAGCTAATCAACAGGTAACTTAATGTCCTTCTTTGGAAAAAACTGTTTAAGAAGAGCTTGGAGAGAGGCTTTGTTTTCTTAATGGGTTGATAAACTTTGAGTTAGGAGTGATAAACATTCCCTGCTGCGCAGCTCGGGTGGGGGGGGTGTGTGGAATCAGTGCCCTGCCGGGCCTGGCCACGCCCTCCTCAGCCAAGCACTGTGAAGTGAAGGAAGGGGTGCTCTAGTGCCCTCTGGCTTCTAGCCTGAGCCACTGCAGGCATGTACCTGGATTTCTAGAATGAAAACTGAATATCTATCCACCTCCAAATCGGTTCAAGCTTTGCAGGTTAGACTAATTTGCAAAGATTGAATCAATTCAGACTCAGACTTTTTGAATGTCTGTCCCTAGCCTTAGTGATGGATGAAATTAAAGGATTCTCTCCCAAAGGGTCAGTGTGTGCAGTACCAACAATGTGTGTGCAACATTATCAGCACTGAACTGAGGTTCCATGGAATTAAAATGCTCTGACTGATGAAGCACATTAAGGATTTGCTTGGGGTGACTGAAAACAATGCAGTTTTTGAGCAGAGTAATGATGTTGGAAAGTCAACTACAGAATGGGCAGATCCAGGATTTTGTGAAGGAGGATGTGGGAGCAGCACCTCCCTGCTTCCCCACCCCTAGGCAGGCAGACCCCATTGTGGGAGCAGCAATGGGGACTTTCTTCAAAGTCCCCAAACCAGTTAAGAATCCTGTCTCCCATTCCCTCATTTTAGGCACCCCTCCTTTCCCCTCCCATTTGTCCCCTCCTCCACCTACCACTGCCACTGCCCTCAGCTGGTGTGTGTGTGGTGTGCGGGGTGTCTTAGAGATTTTCTTGCCCTGGGCTCAGCAAAAGACAGCAACAGTGGCAGTGGTATCCCCAAGTGTTCCCTGCTAGCTGCAAGGGCAGGGTGAGCAACCCATTCACTGCCAATTCTGCTTCTGTCCCCCGCTGACTCTTTGACAGCAGCTGTGGGGCCCGTCCTCCCACAACCCTTGCAAATAACTATTCTTCCAATTCATTTTGCAGTGGGAAAGTACTGCAGAGCCACTGTAATCAGGTTTAGCAGAGGAGGTGGTGGTGGCAGGGGTGGTGGTTGGATTATGGGCCTATGCTTGCTCCCGGGCTGGCAGGAGACACCAGGGGGATGCAGCACAGAAAGGGACCCCCTGCTTCCACTACTGCTGCTGTTCCCAGCTGAAACAGACAGGAGTGGCTCTGCCTCCCTCCATCAACAAGGGACAGTAGGATCAGTGAGGTACCCATGCTGCTGAGGATAGAGGGGAAGGGAGGGGGTGCTGAGAGTGGGGTAGGAGGGACCTGATCTCTGGACTTTAAAAAATTCCTACTGCTGCTCTCAGCAGGATCCGAAAGCGGGGTGCACTGATCAAGAGCATTTTGATTTAGAGCAAAGGACAGATGAGAAATTCAGAGACTTTTGATGGCATGTCATTGCTTCCAGCTCCTATTTTTGTGTTAAGGCATGCAGCCACAAAAATAGGAATAGTACCTTCAGTTTGGAAAGCCTTGGAGTTCCCCATCACCTACTTTTTCATACAGAAATGGGTGGGGCGATGGTATTCTTTAGCCATTTGAATTCAGTATTTGTTGTCTGTCTTCCTGATTTTGTTGTGTGGACAGAATTGGCTACTAGCCTTGTTTTTTTGTGTTCCTTAAATGTGCATAGATCATGGATAGATACTGTAGTTTTTGTAAACTAAAGTAAATAAGTATATTTAAATGTGTATTAATGAGTTTACTGGTGCAAGTTAGGGCAGAATACAGTAGTAGGGAGTTATGGACAGTTTGTTTATTCTGACGTTATTTGGGTTTTGTGCATTAAAAATGAACATCTTGCTATTAATCCTATCATACAGTAGTTTCATTTGCAGAAGCCATGTACTGAATATACACCTTACTTAAGACTAGTCCCAAAACTAGAAGATCTAGTCTCTAGTATAGATTTTGTATGCTAAATATTTTACTTGAATGACTTGGGTAATACAAACATTAATATGCATGAAGTGTATTTACATTTTTTCAGCAGAAAGATTGTTTCATTTCTAAAGCACTATTGTTGTTTAAGGTGTTATTTATTTGCAGGAAATGGATAATTTAATACCTTGCCTTAAGTTGTGCAGTTAAAAAAAATACCTCCAAAAATAATTTTAAGGGATTCAAATTTTATTTCCTATTTTTACTGGCAATTTAGAATTTATGTAGTGAGTGTAAATCATTGGTAATCTGCAAATCTTATAAAAATGCGCTCAAACAGTTGAAACTAAATTTTAAACTTTAGCATGTCTTAATGTTGCTACAGCTGCACCAACAATTACTCGATCGTCCTCCAGAAAATTTATGTTGTCAGCTGTCACATTTAAAGCCTGTAACACAGAACAGTTTTCTGAATGTTTACTAAATTGGTTCAGATATTTATGAAAAATAGAAGACTTGCATATGGTCTTCTTCAACAAGAAGTTGTGCTATTAGTGCTGTAAAGTCTATTTTAAATTTGTTGTACATAAATAAAAACAAACAAAACAAAAGCCCTTCTTCCTATAACATCTGGTTCACTCTATTAGAAAAGTGTGCCAAATTGATGTTTTAAAATCTGTGGTCAGCTAACAACTATTATCCATATTTAGCATGTGAAAAATCATTAAAACTTCTGTTTTTAGGATTGAACTCTTTAATGCGTAATTCAGGTAACTTTGGAAATCCCCCTATTTTTCCAATGTTTAAAAATGAAGCAAAACATATGGGAGTAATGGAAACCTATGACATAAAATAACTGAATATTCATGTGTTGTATTTGTAAACTTAAATGTATCATAAAAAGAAAATGTTCAATATATTTTGGTTAAGCTAGATGCTTTGCAAGTTAATGTATTCAAAAACTTCAAAGGCCCCTAGAAAGAAGTTGTAAACGCTACAGTATGTGTATGAGTTCTTTAGAACTACTGTCTGGTTTCAGGAAACATTACTGAGCATGCGTAACTGTAAACATGCAGAAGTAGATTGTTTTTTCTAACTAAAAACACACCACTCCTCCCTCCTCATGTTAATGAACAGCCATGTTATGCATTGTGCCCCAGTCCTGAAAACACTTCTGCATGTTAGCAGTCTCTTTGAAGCTAGCAGGGCTTTGTACATTTGCTTGTGCCTGCAAGTGTTTAAATAGTCAGGGCTTTAGAAGCTGAAAACATAAGGAAATATTCATTGTGAAAATATTTGCCCTAAATTTAAGAGTTTTCCTTTTGGTAGCTTTCAGTTTGTAAATTGAACTTTGTGTGCATATGTCTGTATGTTGCATCCAATTCAAATTGTTCTGTATTATTTCTTTGGAAAATATATTTTCTTTTTAAAAAGTAACCTCTATTTTAATTTTTTGCAGTATAAATTATAAAAAAAATGTTGAATTCTCTAATACTTTTTCACATAATTCTGTATTTGGAAATGATTAGATCACTAGTTGACCTGTTAATAGTTTGAGACAGATGAATATGCTTTGATTGTTTTCAATACAGGTTTCCCTCACTTTATGCGGGTTCTGTATATGTGAATTTGCTCTTATGTGATGACCTTTTTTATATCCAAAATGTGTTATATATAAGGTAAATTCACTCTTATGCAGGTAAGTCTGTCGGGGGGAGAGAGGAAGGGCCCATGGGTGGGGCCCCAGCGGTGTGAGAGGGAGTAGGGCACAGGCGGGAGCAGGTGCTGCAGTGAGTAGGGCCTTGATCTGTCCCCTCCAGCGGTGTTGAGGCAGGGAGTGGGGCTGGGGCAGTGACAGACTCTGCACAGCTTGGGCAGGGTGTGGCACAGGGTCGTGGCTCCTGGTGCTGTGGGCTGGGGCTGAGGGGCATGCCAGGCTCTTCCTGGAGGGGCTGGGATGTGCTGTGCTCAAGGTGGGTGGCAGTGGTACTGGGAGAGGGGCCCCATCCAAAAATTCATCGTAGCTCTCCCAGACCTCCTCCCAGGACCACTGCCTGCCCCTTCCTGTGCTCAGCATGGCTCAAGTCTCCTGCTGGGAAGAGCCTGGTTCAGCCCCCATCCCCAGCATATAGCAGCGGCCTGTAGCAGCAAAAGCCACTCCCCTGTCCCATGCCCCACCCCAGCTGTGCAGCACCTGCCTCTGCCCCAGCCCTAGCTCCTCTCCTTCCCTCCCTTACTACTAGTGGGGGCTGTGTGCAAATCAAGGCCCCACTCACCCCAGTCCCTGGTCTTTTCTCAGTGGGGGGGTTGGTCTGCACTGTGCTCAGGGTGGGTGGTGGCACTGGGAGGGGTATTGGGGGCAGGGGCTATGGTGAAGTTTGTGGTAGCTTCAGCCTCCCACACCATACCCTCCTCCCAGCACTGCTGCCACCCACCCCAAGTGCAGTCTGGCCCAGCTCCCTGCTGGGAAGAGCCCAGTGTCACCCCAGCCCCAGCAGACTTACCCACTGCAGATGCAGACAAGGTCTTAGAACGTATCCCTATTTGTTACCTTGTAAAGTGGGTTCCCTTTATGTAAATTCGAGTTATGCACGGTTTTTCAGGAACACATCTACTGCATAAAGCAAGGGAAACCTGTAATATATTTTGTGTCATGGTGTCTATGTGCCATAAGAAGAGATGCTTTGTCAATAAGTGTTTAGTCAAAACATTGTTTTTCTATTGTGATCTCAACAAGTTGCAGTTTATTAAAACAAAATTCGTCCTTTGCTAAATATATAAAATAACTATTTTCCTTCTAAGATAACATATAGACTAGGATGCAAAGTAATAGAAATTATTTAAAAAAACAACAACCAGAGCAACATTTTTGGGTGTTTCAATTCTGTTTGTGACTCTTTGGTGATGTTTGTATTTCCTTGAAAAATATGCGCTTTTTATCCCCACAGGCTTTAGAGAATTTTTTACTTCAATAAATGCCTTCATAATAAATAGTGGGAGAAAATAATAAAGTCTTGACTTTCTAAACTTACTGGAAACATTGTTATTACCAAGATAATTCAATCTTTATTAATATGACACAATTGCACTGAACTCTCTATGTTTTGAGCATAATTTTTCTTGACATTTTAGCTCAGTAATATCTATTTTCCTTCTGTTAATTTGCCTGATTCCTCCAATACCATTTAAGACAAAAAATGATATTAAACACTACATTTTCTCTCTCATAAACCTAATAGTATTTAATCTGCTACGTCTTTGTCCTGCTACACACTATTTAGCTTTTAACCAAACTTTTCAACTTGTATTTTTTATGAATACAAAATAGAAACTTGCATATTCATATTTTCTAGCCTGCTAGGATGCTTAGAGCTGCTTAGAGTTTCTGTGTTAATTTAAGTAAAAGTGGGTGCATACACACATGTGCATTTACTTCATAGTAACCAAAATTACTGTGTACTATGAGCATGCATCTACACGCGCATGTCTGTACTGTGCAGTAACTATGGTGATTTATGCTGACTTTCAATCTACAATTAGGATTGTACCAATAACTACTGTGTAGACAAGCCCCTAAAAGTAATGGAGCGAACACATTTTATCACATTGGTAGTTGATATGCTTTCTCTTTATTAAGCTAGTTGCACATAGCTTCAAAGAGGAGTTCTAGCAGACAAGGGTTTTTTGTGGAGGTGGGGAGATCCTTGTCCTGCCCACCCTGTTCCAATGACTTGCATTAAGGATGGGTAATATAGGGTGTAAGTAGGCTACCAGAGGATCCCTGAACACAGGAAAAATTCTTTACGGAGCTATTTAAATTGAATTAAAGACAGTATGTTTTGTGCCACAAGAAGGGAAGAAAGCAGGGGGGCTGGGTCCGTACATTAAAGCAAGTGCTACCTGATGCAAACTAAAAGTCTTCCTATTTTTTCCATAGTGACTGAACACCGTGTTGGCACCGAATTAGACATTAACTCAAGAATACATTCACTGATGTGTTATGTAACAACTAAGCTAATTCGATAGAAGGATTGAGTCTAAGTTCCAGTATTAACCTCATATTGTATTCATATTTTTATTGGAGAGACTCATTGTATTCATACAGCTTGTGGTGCAATGGGGTTCAGGTCCACGAATGGAATTCCCAACCCTAGAAGCAGTAGAAGAAAATGATACATAACAACAACAGTTACCATTGTTTTTATCTCATATAGTCTGTTTTATGTCATTTGGTGGGATATAAGTATAATTTTGTTTTTTTTAATGAGGACGTGGAACTATGAAAAAAATACTATCATAATTGATACATTTTGGATTTGGCTTGGTGAGTCCCTGTCAGTCACCTACTCCCACTCCTCAGAGTAAAGATTGGCTCCTTTTGACTGATATTTCCCAAAAAGAGAGAATATATCAACTTTTAATATCATGAATTCAAGTTGTAATCAGCATATACATTTTAGAACAAGTATCCAATAAAAATAAATACATCTGCAGTGAGCATGGTAAATTATATGCAAGCTTACACTATAATAATAAACAGGAAGCAGCCGCATCTGAGTTTGCAACTGGCTTCTCAGGAGGTTCCATACTTCCAGCTGTGATAGCAGCTGTGGCTTTGGCTCTGGAATGGTCTCTGGAACAAGCTGACAAAGGGCTGATTACAATGCAGTTGTTCAGTTTCTCCTTGGATACATTTCGCTTTTAACACCCGTTGATTGTGATAAGTTCACACAATTACACTGTTTGGAACTTGCCCTTTGGAAACATTTACAAAGCTTACATGTAGTTCCCATTGAGTGGCCATGGGTCCTCATAACATCCATAATTTTTATGGCTATTACGATTGATTTTTGGCTTTTGAATGAAGTTAAACAGCTTATTCCTTTTCTACTTCCCTCCCTGTCCTTTGAGACCATTCAACATTTTTATCGAAAATATTCTACAAAAAGTTTTGGAGTTTTTTGCATATAATTATGATAAGGCCAAAAGATAACAACAACAATGAAACTGAGGGAAAGAGGGCTTGGAAAAACTTGACCAGGTGTACCAAGTGTTTCTGCTTGCCAGTCTTTTGCTGAGAATAGGGAAAGACCTACTCTCATGGGAGGTTCCCTAATTTTATATAACTAAACCAAATTTTCTTTGGGAAAAGCAAGGACCACCTACATAGTTCTTAAAATATCTGTTTAGATCCCCATATATTTCTGTCTGGCCTTTTCCTCACACTGAGGCACCTTGGGTCAGGTGTGTTTCCTCTATTGGCCATGATTCCACACTGCTAGGTACACTGTAAATTTTGCTCTGCAAGTCCCTTGCCCTGGTTTACCCCCCAACATCCACTTCTGCTTCTGTTCAATAGAGCAATTCCTGTGGTCAGACTGACATTCTCTACCACAAAGTCATTATATCCTCTCACAGTTCTGACATTTCCCCAGCAGAACAGCTCTACTTCTCCAGCTTAATAGAATCCCATGATCTCAATCCCATCTGCCTTTTTGTCCACCTCTGACTGATACCTGAAACCCTCTCCTCATCCTTCTTCCACTACTTTCTCTGCATAGGATCTCACCAATTTCTTCCAAGGGAGACTTGACAAAAATGACCTTCATTTTTCCCTTTGCTTGCCCATCTGTCTTCCTCCTCTTTTGTTAAAGAGGCAGAAGTTTCTTCCTTGCCTTAAGCCCTCTGCTTGTCCTAGCGATACTGACTCATTCTGATCTCCAAATCACCTTTTCCCATTTTCATTCCTCCTTTACCCTGGAAACTGGGCCTCTCTCTCCTTTGGTACACCTTTGCCCTCAGTTTAAGTAGAAGTTCATGGGAAAGTAGGGTTGGAAGGGACCTCATGAGTTCTTCAAGTCCAGCCCCCTGCTCAGGGCTGGATCATCTTTGACTAAAACGTCCCAGCCAAGTATCTGTTTAACCTGATCATGAAACTTCCCAGAATGGAGACTCCAGTTTCTCCAGGTAGCCTGTTCCATTGTTTGACCACTTCATAGTAAGAAACAGCCTCCTAATCAGCAGCCTAAATTTCCCCTTCTGAAGTTTAAGGCCATTGTTCCTAGTCCTGTCCCCTACAGTCACAGAAAAAAACCCAATCTCCAGCTTCTCTGTACTTGCTCTTCATCTGTTTGAACAGGGTATCCAATCCCCTACCCTTGGCCTTCTTCTCTTCTCCAGACTAAACATCGCTAGTTCTTTCAGCCTTTCCTCATAAGCCTTGTGGCCCAGCCCCCTAATCAGTTCTGTTGTTCTATACTGAACTTTTTCCAGACTGTCCGTATCCTTCTTGAAGTGCAGGGCCCAAAATCAGATGCAATACTCCAGCAAGGCTTCAGCTGTGCTGTTAATTTCTTCCATTTTAAATACCCACCTGTTACCTCTTTTGCCTTTCCAACTACATTTCCATCTCCTTTTACCTATAAGCTTATTGAATGTGGTGTCTGTACTTTCAGTCTGGAATCTCTCTCCCTTCAGATACTTAGTAGATGTTTTCTACTTCGGTTTCTGTCACTTGAATTCAGCTGAAATCTTTGAACTCTTCAAAGAGTCTCTAGTGACGTTTTAGGGCCAAATTTTAGAACCAATTCTGTCCTCGTTTTCCTTTAACTCTTCACTGCTTTTGACGTGGTCACCATGCTCTTAAAACTTTATCTGTCATTGACTTCTGTGTCTCTATTCTTTCCTGGCTCTCTTTTTATCTCTTATCCTTCTTCCATCACATCTTTTCATGGAATTTTCTTTCAGATTTCTTTGGTGCTTTCATCTACCAAGATCTGTCCTTGGCTATTTGCTCTTCTTGCTGTATACCTTATCTCTGACTAATCTCAACTGCAAACACGAATTCAGTATGTAAGCTCTTAAATCTACCTCTCTAGATCTCTGCTGCTCTTTTCCTTCTATTCCAACTAAAATCCCAACCTGTTGCTCTGAAAAGCTCTGTTTCTTTAACATCTCTGTGGATTACTAGCTACCAACTTAAGCTAAATAGTTTAAAACAGTTTGTATACTCCAAAGCTTTTTGTTTTGTTTTCTTTGTCAAGCACTGTGGACAATATCACTGTCCTGCTCACCATGTGGGCATATAATTAAGATATGTTTTTACTCTGATTTTGCTCTGATGTCCTCACACCTAGGCCAAATCTATGTCTTACAGGTCCTTTGTACATCGTGTCCCTAGGATGTGGCAACCTACAGAATTAAAACTTTTGTCCAGGACCTCATCCTCTTCCTTCTTAATGTCCTTCTCTCTATTGCTTACTAAGTGCCGCGCCCAAAGGACTGGTGTACCCTTGACCTGTGAGCCTTGGTCGGCACAACTGGCTTGGCGCAAAAGGGATCGGTGATCAGACAGGTGGGTGTTAATGGCAAGTAGGAGTCAGGTGATTTAAAGCATATTGATTACACAGAAAGTTTATTTTACTTACGCTACTGATGGTTGCAGTGTAGGTAGAAGAGTTGATATGTTCAGTTACAGTATGTAGATATCATGTTACCCAGCATTTACAGGGTAGGTAAGAGACTTGCTTGTTACAAGTCCCGAGTGATTCACACAAGTTGTCACGGTCTGCAGACTACCGAGAGCTCTTGACGAGAAAGATATACGAGCCGGCAAAAACGGGTTTACACCAAGAAAAGGGTCGGAGGCGGGGAGATGTTTATAAATGGTTAATTTACAAACTGTGTCTCCTGGGCGTGCATTGGAGTTCTCTGCTTTGGGCGGAAGTTCTTTCAAAGTTATACTTGGCAAGGTGGCCAATTACTCTATGCTAGGTATGAATAATTAACAGGCTGGCAATTGTGCTTTCTTTGTCTGCTCAGGTTTCATGTTGGCACAGGTATTTCTTTTTGCTTTGGTGGTACTGAGTCTGTTTGGTCACAGGAGGGTGAGCATAGCACATTATTTTAATTTTACAATTTTATTAAAGTCAGATTATTAATCTCGTTACTATAGGTACGGTATCTTCAAGGTTAGTTTCTCTTGTGTAGGGAGCTCAAGTGATTTGGATGAGGCACAAACAAGGGTGTGAGCATGTAGCACTGTTAGTACAGGGGGATAGACTACAGTTATAGAGTTTGCTGTGTTAGCCTCTGACCTGTTGCCATCGGCATCCAAAATCAAAGATTTTGATCTTTGACACGAAGAAAGAATCTTGCCTTACTGTTATCCATCTAAAATGCTGCTGTAAAGATTGGTTTTCTAGCTTGGTCACTCAGAGTAGGCCACTCCTGCCTTGGCATCCCTGCTCTTTCTGGATGCATCTACAAGAGATGTTTACTGCACAGTTGACTAATTGCACACTAACCATCTCGGTCCCTACACGTGTGCCCCTATTAGGGCACAAAAAACTAATAAATTCTACATCAGGTTAGGACTTACGAATAAAAGCCCTACCTTGCTGCAGAGATTTTGTGTGTACAGCAAGTATATGCATAGATGTGGAGCTGGCTGGCTGGGGTACAAGGGTATTTCAGTGTGGGGGCTGCCTGCCGGCTAGCCCTGCACTGAAGCACCCTCATGCCCCAGCCAGCGCCTCCGCAGCACGTTGAACCCAATTCGTGCAGCTCCAAGCTGGCAGGCTTACTCTCTGGGCCCCCTGGCAGCTGGGGCTGTTGCAACCTGGCTCAGTGTGCTGTGTTCTGGGCACACGTGTAAATGAACAGGACCTTCCCAGGAGCTTGTTGCTCCACAGTTAGTTGCTGTGCATTAATGGCACATGCAGAGGTGCCCGCTGTGTCCTTCATAGTCACCTCAGACATGAACTACTTGCTTTCACTTTCCACATGCTAGCTACCTTCTCTCATCATTTTTAAGAGGTGACTCCTGTCAAAGATGCCAGTCCCTGATGCTTACATTAACATTTCAAACAAGCACGTCCATGCTTTCTCCCAAGCCTCTCATGCCTGGAAGGAGCTCCCAGTAAACGTCTGGAAAGCTATATCCTTATCCTTCACATTCCTTCTTAATTTTTGTTGTTGTGATGACTAAAACAAATAGGCAGTTGGAGGACTGAACAATGTTGTCTCATTGTTTTCTTGTTCTCTCATCTCACTGTGTCCATCTGTTTTCTCTTAGCTTATATTTAGATTTTTATTTTTTGGGGTCAGAAAACATCTTTTTATTCTGTGTTTACACACTGGCTCTTAACACAAAGCGATCTTCTTCACTCACACTAGGGTTCCTGAGTTTAGTGATGATATATTTTACTGAATCAAATCCAGCTTGCAGGATCAAGTGCTACTGCTGAGATCCAAAGCCTAGTAAAACTCTATGGAAAGTCTGTCATTGATTTAATTAGATTTTCAATCAGGCCTTAAATCTCTTTTCTGAGGTGAGGGTAGGATCCTCAGAGGAATATTAATGCTAGTAAAAATATGTATTTTTATTTCCCTCAGTCACACTCTATAAATGGTCCTTTTATACCAGGTTTGGCAAATACATACATACATACGCTTTCTAGGTTTTTGCTAGGACAGTGGTCAAAACAGGTTTAAACAAGCTGCCACTCACTTTCATTGAGCAAACATTCTCAAACATTTTAGAAACTTCTTTAACACATTTGAATATTCTAGAACTATCAGAACTTTCTAAAATATTCCAGAACATTCTGTAACATACTTGAACCTTCTGGATTATTCCAGAAATTTCTCAAACTGCAAACTGGTTCTCATGTTGTACATAATGAAAGCAACCATCAGATTTTGGATTGACAGGTCATGTAAAAACTCTACAGAGGAATAGTGAACTGTAAATAAGTATTTAGTTGCTTCCTTGTTTTTACAAATGAAAATTAAGGTAATATGAATGTGCTTAATATCATGTACACCACTTAAGTTTAATTATATGATGTTAAATATTGTATATATAATTTTATTTAATAATTTCCCTCTACTTTAAAGCCATGTTCAGTGTCCACATCTGCCCTTTAGAGTCAAAATAATGAATGCCATAGCAGATCGTGTTATATTTATGTATCTACCATGCCACTAAAATTACTAACAAAGGATGACTGATATGACATGTGCAATTCATTCATTCTGATCTAAAACTTAATTGCAAAATTATAGTAACGCATTTGAGCTAATTACAGACAATCAAAAAGCCAGAGAATTAATTGATTCAATCTTTGCAGGTTAGCCTAAACTGTGTAGATTGAACTGAGAAGCAAGTGAACACACATTCACTTCTGAATCTGGAAATACAGCTACATGCTTGCAGTGTCCCAGGCCAGAAGCTAGGTGCACTAGAGCATTCCTTCCAGTCTGCTGGCCACTGATAAAGGGAAGGGAGGGAAGCTGGGAGAGAAGCCCTCATAAGCTCAAAGGCCCTCAAAGGTGAAGGGGCGGCACGCTAAACTGGGTGAGGGAGGGCTTTGAACCCCCCTCTCCTTACCTCACTGTGCTGGCTCTGGGCTGGGGCATGGCCCTGCGCCCCACTCTCTGCTTGAGCAGGGACTAGCCTGGCAGGGGCAGACTTCCCACCTCCCTCTCCTCCCCCCCGGCAAACCCAAGCTGGCTCCCATTCAGGCAGGGAGGGGATTTAAACTCTCCTTCCACCCTGCCTCAGCATGCTGGCTCTGGCTGGGGTGTGGCCACACTCCAACGCTCCACTTGAGTGGGGAGCAGTGGGAGCAAAAGCCTGGTGTGGGCTGGGCTATTCCCCCACACCAGGGAGACCCAGACTGGAGTTCCTTGCAGGCTAGGGAGGGTGTTTAAATCCCTCTCCCTGTCTGGTATGCTGGCTAGGGCTAGGGCCTGGCTACAGCCTCTGCTCTCTGAGCAGGGAGTAGGAAAACCCTTTGGAGGGCTGTTACACCCCCTCCCCCAGGCAGACCTTGGCTGGGGTCCAGACCTTAGTCTCCTCCCCACCCCAAGCCAGCAGCCAGCCAGAGCAGTAATGGTGCTCTGGCTAGGGAGCAGAGGGGTGGGGCCAACCCTGTTCAGCTGGAGCAGATGGCCCAACCCAGGGCTGCAAGGCATCCTGGGATGCTGGAAGACTGAGAGTTAACTTGAACCAGGACAGAAGTTCCATAAACCGGTTTGACCTAAATCAGTTAAGTCTGATACTACATTCAACCAGGTTTATCTTAAACCTGCTTCAGCCACTTTGAAAGCATTTTAAGTGCACTGAATTTCTGTTGTGTTACAGATTTGAACAAGATTCTGGTCACTTAAATTGGTTTATGTGTAATTTCTCTCCCAGCCATAAAGTTATCAACCTAAGTCATTCCTCGCAAATATTATGAAGACGAATGCAAAACCAGCAATATAGGTGATCTTGAAAAAAATAATTAGATCCAAAGTCTATTCCATTTGTGACTTATCTGCCAGTATGGACAGCATTTTTTACTTCAGGAGACTTTTCAGAATAAAGTAAGAACAGGCTAGAAGTGGAAAAAGTGATCAAGTATGTAATGTGTAAAATACAATGTTTACTGCCAAGTAGTTGGATAAGAGAATGATTGAGTCAAAATACTGAATAACAGAATAAGGTCTGAAATGCTTTTTTTCTGTTTGTTTATTTAAAACTATCACATGCAGGACTGTTTTTTTTTTCTTTCCAAAATAAAACTCAGGGTTTTTAAAAATATATATTTTGTTTTCACTTTTCAGTTAAAATTGTATTTATTTCCATTTCTACTGCCGTGATATGAATGTATGTAGGATATGACACTAATTGCTAGGAAGTCTTTTTGTGTATTAGTTTAGATACATGCCATTTTTTAAACACAATATATTTTTAACTATGCCTAAAATCTATAGAATGTTTTTATTTCTTCTTGACAGGTTTTATTTTTAAAAAGTTTCCATGTAGACCTAATCAATGCAAATTTCAAAATATCATTTATATACTCTTCATAAGTAATAATACACATTTTCCGAAGTAGGCCAACTTTTGACAATTATTATTTTTAAAAGCCAGAAAATCCTGATTAAAACCAGGATTGTTTTACCCAGTTTAAATCAACGGTTAACACCATAGTGGTCAAAACTATTCAACCCTGTTTTATAGTACCAGCTGTGCTACTAAAGCATCCTTTTTCCTGTCTGAAGCCTCCTTTGTCTCTGAGAGTTTTTACATGCTAGAATTGCTGTCTTTCTATGTTCATCCTTTTTTTGCTTTTGGATTTAATGGATGCTAGATCTCTATAGGCTATCTGGAGAAAAGTGATTTTTATCTCAGATGCAAATACTTCTGTGTTCTATCCATGGAAAATTTGTTTAGATGGTGAATAAAATAATGGTAAAAATATAACGACATGGGAATATAGGGTATTTTGAGTTATTGATTCCTCTACTTTTACAGGCAGCTGTATCCTATAATCCCATTCAGAAGATTTAGGATCTTCCCCCTAATTAGGGTTGTTTTCCCCACTACAGAGATTGGAAGGCTATTCATGACCACCACTGCACTGAAACCTCATTTTTCATCTTAAATGTATCACAGCCAGTTGCCCATTTGTTCTTGTGCCAGCACGGTCATTTGGCTTACATATCTCTTCCCCTTCATATAGAGAGCAATCATGTCCCCTCTTGAGCTTTGTTTTGCTAAGCTAAAACAGTGTCCTTTAATAAGACTTGTTTCTCATCCAGTGATCATCCTAGAAACCCTTCTCTGAAACATTTCTACTTCAAAGTCTTTCCTGGAGATGTGTGGACAGAATTATACGTAATATTTTAGCTGAGGGCTTCTTAGTACTATACTGACATTCACACTTCGCTATCTGCACTGGAAATACCTTGTCTAATGTATCCTTGGGTTGCATTTCCCCCTTTTCATGGCCACATCACATTGATGTCTCTCAGATATCCTGTGATCAACAAGTCAAGTACACTTAGATCTTTCTCTTCCTCTGTCATTTCCAACTGATTAGCCTCTAATTCATTGAAAACATCCTTGTTATCAGTCTCAAAGTGCATGACCTTCAATTTTGTACTTTTAAACCACCCCATTCCTGTTACTGTTGCACTTCAGTACAATATTCTGATCCTCTTTTTATTGCTAATGCTTAAATAAGACTGATCCCAAGACTTGTCCTTGCTGACTTCTTCTAGTAATCTCCCTCTAACCTGTTGCTACTTTTTTTCAATATTTCTGTTAGCCTTTTAGCCAGTTCCAGTCAACCTTACAAATCATGGGGAACAAGCAGGAGGAGCTTGCTTTCCTCCTTGTAAGTAGTAAAATCGACCTGGTTGGCCTAGTGGAGACATGGCGGGATGAAACTTTTGACTGGGCAGTAGACATAGAGGGCTATAGGTTGTTTAGAAGAGATAGGAAGGGGAAAAAAGGTGGGGGGGGGTAGCGCTCTATGTTAGGGAACAGTATACCAGTTCCACCTTCCAAATGGGACCAGAGGAAGGCTTAACTGAGACCCTGTGGGTCAAACTTCAAGGAGGGCGGGGGGAGAGCGATCTGGTGGTAGGGGTTTACTACAGGCCACCACATCAGGAGGAAGAACTGGATCTGGAATTCTCCAGGCAGCTGGGGGAGGCCGTGCGTGCAAGGGATGTTGTGGTCATGGGTGATATGAACTACCCTGGCATCAACTGGGAGGAACAGTCAGCCAGGTCTAGCCACTCATGAAGGTTCCTGATGTGCGTACAGGACCTTCACCTCATGCAGGAGGTACTTGTCCCCACTAGGGGAAACGCCATACTGGATATGGTGTTAGCCTCTGGGGATGACCTGCTGGGGGAGGTGCTAGTACAAGGGAGGTTAGGGGACATTTATCATGATATGATCAAGTTTGCTATTCAGAGAAAGGTGGGGAAGGTAACTAGCACAGCGCAAATGCTTGACTTTAGGAAAGCCAACTTCAGTGTGCTCAGGGCAGTAGTCAGGGAGGCACTCGGAGCTCAGGGTGTAGCTAGTATGGGGTCCAGGAAAGGTGGTCCTTCCTCAAGGAGGCTATCTTTGAGGCACAGCAGGATGCAATTCCTGTGTGCAGGAAGGCGGGAAAAGGGTCCAAGAAATCTTCATGGCTGAGCGTGGATATCCAGGCTGGCCTGAAGGCAAAGAAAAAAGCGTACTGGCAGTGGAAGCAGGGGGCAGGGACAAAGGAGGAGTACACCTCCCTGACCCGAGCTTGTAGGGATTTGGTCAGGAAGGCTAAAACAGCACTGGAGCTTGGATTAGCTTCTGGGATTAAGGATAACAAAAAGTCCTTTTTCAAGTATATAGGTAGCAAGAAGAAGTCTCGGGGTAACATTGAAGTCCTACAAGGCAGGGCAGGGCAGTTGGTGACAGACGTGTGAGAGAAGGCAGAACTCTTCAACAAGTTCTTTGCCTCCGTGTTGCTGTCTGCTGACAATGGGATGCTCTTGGGTGATAGCGTAGAGAGGCCCAGGAAGGATGCGGGTCCCCCGACTGTTAGTTCAGACCTAGTTAAGGACTTCCTGGAGGGTGTAGATGTGTCCAGGTCAGTGGGCCCAGCTGACCTACATCCACGGATGCTGAGGGAATTAGCTGGTGTCATTGCGGAGCCATTGCCACAGCTGTTTGAGGACTCCTGTTGCTCAGACCAAGTCCCTGAGGACTGGAAAAGGGCCAATTTGGTCCCAATTTTCAAGAAGGGGAGGAAGGAAAAGCCTGGCAACTACAGGCCAGTCAGCCTCGCTTCTATCCTGGGGAAGGTCTTTGAAAAAATTATCAAGGGCCACATTTGTGAGAGCCCTGCAGGGGAAGTGATATTGAGGGGTAACCAACATGGGTTCGTGCAAGGCCAATCCTGCCTGACTAACCTGGTCTCTTTCTATGACCAAGTAACAAAGAGCTTAGATGGGAAGGAGGAAGTCGATGTCATCTTCTTGGACTTCCAGAAGGCCTTCGACACAGTGTCCCACCCAATTCTGGTGGGCAAGCTGAGGGACTGTGGCATTGACGAATGCACGGTCACATGGGTGGCAAACTGGCTCCAAGGGTGAACCCAGAGGGTGGTGGTGGACGAGTTGATGTCGACCTGGGAGGGTGTGGGCAGCGGAGTCTGCCAGGGCTCGGTCCTTGGGCTGGTGCTGTTCAACATCTTCATTAGCGAGTTGGACAAGGGTGTGGAGAGCACCCTGTTCAAGTTCGCTGATGTCACCAAGCTGTGGGGTAAAGTGAATACACCGGCAGGCAGGGACTGCATCCAGACACACCTGGATAGGTTAGAGAAGTGGATGGATCTGAACAGGATGCAGTTCAACAAGGACAAGTGCAGGGTGCTGCACCTGGGGAGAGGGAACCAGCATTATGGTTATAGGTTAGGGGCTGACCCTCTCAGCAGCACAGAGGCAGAGAGGGATCTTGGAGTCAGGATTGACTCCAGAATGAATATGAGTCACCAATGTGATGAAGCAACAGGCAGAGCCAACCACACCCTGTCATACATCAACAGGGGCATCACTAACAGGTCCAGAGAGGACTTGCTCCCCCTCTATGCAGCGCTGGTCAGGCCGCAGCTGGAGTACTGTGTCCAGTTCTGGGCGCCGCACTTCTAGAAGGACGTGGAGAACCTGGAGAGGGTCCAGGTGAGGCCACTCATATGGTTGAGGGCCTCCGTGGCCAGCCCTATGAGGAGAAGCTGAGGGACCTGATTCTCTTCAGTCTCCGCAAGAGGAGACTGAGGGGGGATCTTGTGGCTGCCTACAACCTTATCAGGGGCCACCAGCAGGAACTCAGGGAAAGTCTGTTCACCAGGACCCCCCTTGGAGTCACCAGGAACAATGGCCACAAGCTGAGGGAGGATAGGTTTAGGTTAGATATTAGGAAGAACTACTTCACTGTACGGGTGGCCAGAGCCTGGAATAGGCTTCCCAGAGAGGTGGTGCTGTCAGCTTCCCTGGAGATCTTCAAGAGGAGACTGGATAGGCACCTGGCTGGGGTCTTATGATCCTTGCCACCCCCAGTGCTCCTTCCTGCCCATGGCAAGGGGTTGGACTCGATGATCTGTCTAGGTCCCTTCCGACTCATTGATTCTATGATCATTTATTTATTCTCATCTTCTCCAGTTTAATTGCCTTAAACTCCATATAATGATAAGGTATTAAGTACTGAAAGAGTTCATAATTTTAAAAAAATGTTATATACAGATAGATTCCAAAAATTATCACACCCTTTCATCCACCAAAAGTCCCTGTTGTGTTATATAAGTACTGAAGGATTTTTGCTAGCTCATGTGAGTTGTGCAAAGTATGTTATTGTTCTTTAAGTACATTTTCACCTGTTTTACCTTTGTTTGCTCTACTCCACATTTTATTCATGCCACATGTTGCCAGCAGATGTGATTCATTGTGATTTAATATATTGTACTGTTATGTACATATACATGTAAAATATGTTAAATGTAGCATATATGTGTGTGAACTATACATTTTGTAAAATTGATTTAATTTGTACTGAGTGCCAATTCATATTCACTTTGTACCTTAGGTCAGAACAGTTTCAGTTATGAACACTTGTTTTCACTAACTCAAAACACCATAATATTATGGAAAAACTTTTTTGAGGTCTAAAAATTTCCATGCTTCATTCTGTCTGCAGGATTCTGTGTATGCACATGCATGTGTGTTTAAACTTAAAAAGAAATTCTGCTTTGCTGTTTTTGAATTTTGCTGTTGGAAAAAGGGTATCTATGGCTTGTAAAAAGGCTACCTTTGTTTTCACAGATAAGTTAAAAAATCTAGTTCTGATGCTTACATGTGTTCTGTTGGATTATGTATAAAACCAAGTCTATAAAAAGCTGCATTTCATAATAATACAGAGAACACTGAAATCATGCATGGTAAATATCTGCTAACATTATTAGCAGAATGTAATAGACCCCACCTCTGTCTCCTGTGGAACCAGAATGTAAACTCTCTTATCTTGCCTATTCAAGATCTAAACAAATGCAGGACCACCTGTTTTTTACCTGCTGCCTGGAATCATCATCTTACGAATAAAACAAAACCTTGCCCAACTCTTCCCCCAAAACATAATATATTAGTTGAAGGCCCCTGACACTTAAGACATGATTAACTGGTTAGTCACCTTTTAAGCAGTGACCTGGCCACATGTTCATACAATTAATGGTGCAATAAAACAAGGACTAAGCCACAAAGTTATTATATAAAATATATTTAATAAATTTGTGACTGGTTCCACCTTTAACTGAACATGTGGCAAATGCTTCCAACATCTGGAGCATACTAGAGCCTTTCAGGACTCCTTTGTGCTCTAGAGGCTGGAAGCTTCTGCTCAGCTCACCAGGGGGTCCCAGCTAGAAAAGTTCAGGGAACTTCAAACCTGCTGTTGCCAGTGCAGGGGGAAACTGGAATACGAATCTTCTTTCCACGTATATGTGCCTTTAAGTTATATATGTTAGGGTCCTATGGGACAGGATAGTTATATGGAAAATGGCTAAGTACAGATGTTCAATAAGGGCCTAGCATAAGGGCTCGAACTATAATGCTTCACTTAAAGCGCGGTATAAGTTAGAAGAGGAATGGACCAAACAGACATTCACCATTCGGTGGGGGGAGGTCAGCTCAGAGTTTGCCCACTGGCTGAGGCCAGCAGGTGGGAGGTACTCCCACATGCCTTCCTGGAAGCTTCAGGAGTGGCCCCTCCCAAGCCCTGTCCTCTCCCCCACTAGCTGGCAACTATCAACAGTGGCTAGGGGTAAGAGAGGTGGGGAAGGAGCCCCAGTGCAGTATAGATCCTTTCCATGTTGCTGGGTTGTATCTTGGTGGCAGCCTGGGTGCACGTGGTGGGAGGCCCCTACCATCTCAACCTTTTGACAGCTGTAGCCAGCAGCTGCATCCAGAGACTGGCTGGTCTAGCTTTTGGCCGTGTTGGGAACTGGGGGTGGGAGGGAAGGATCCCCCTGCTACATAGACCTGCCCTGGCCCCACCACAAGACCTGAACAAGCAACCTGAGGGGCCTGCGTGCCTCCACTTGGCCCTGCAGAGAGAAGACAGAGCCCTTTCTTTCTCTTCTCTGTAGCAGCCTGGGAGCATGGCTGGGCTGGTATTCACCCAGAGGAGACGAGCACCACCTGAGGCTAGCAAGCCCCCTAGTGAGGGGTCCCTGAGATGCAGGGGAGAATGACTTACTGTGATTTAGGATGAGATGGGATGGGATGTGTAACACTGCTAATATATATAAATCGATATATTAGCAGTGTTTCATTTAAATCACAGAAAAATGTGGATTTGGGTTTCCTTTTTTTTAACCAAAAATTGGGGATTTTTTTAAATCAGAGAAAACCTGGATTCCTGGTGTTGACCTTTGTTTCAGTGTTATAGAGGCTTATTTCTGGTTAGCTTAATTGTATTCCAAGTCAGTTTATCAAAGCCATTAGAAGACAGCATCTATACAATTTTGCTAGCATAGCTGTTTTGGCTAAAAATGTGAAAAATTGTACTCTGTAGCCAGTATAATTATGCTGTCATAACTTCTGATGTAGAGGCAGATGTACTGACAGAAAAGTATTTTAGCATGTCTATACATAGTTTGAAAAGTTAATGTAGCTAAGCAAGTAGGATCATTCCTTCACTTAACATAGACTGCGTTTATATTATGGGACTCTACTAACATAACTAAAGTAGCAGAGACTCTTTTAGTGTAGACATGCTAATAAGCTGGGTTTAAACAAAGGTAGGTGTCCACATGGTCTTTTGCACTGGTTTCACTGGATCACTTTAAATCCAAACCTCAAATCTCAAGCCACTATAGCTCTATATGAAGACTGGAACATAGCATTGCAGAGAGCTGTCCCTAGCCAAACACAAACAGCTGGAAAGGTGAGCTCTCTTGTATCCCCCCATTAAATGAGCTGAGAAGAGCAATTTAAAGTTTAACTGGGATGATTTACATGCTTAAATTATCACAAGATATCACAAGTTATGTAATACAAAAATGGAAATTCAAAACAGTCTCCACAGTGAGGCAGTATTAAGATTTCTCAGCAAGGGCCCATTTGTAGCTTGTGCATGTTGTGCTACCTTTGAAGCATTGTGCAAGGCAAAGTGATAGTGACTCATGGTCTTCCTTCCTTGCTCTACCTTATAGATTCATAGATGCTAGGGTCGGAAGGGACCTCAATAGATCATCGAGTCCGACCCTCTGCATAAGCAGGAAAGAGTGCTGGGCCTACATTACCCCAGCTAGATACACATCTAACCTTCGCTTGAAGACCCCCAGGGTAGGGAGAGCACCACCTCCCTTGGGAGCCCGTTCCAGACCTTGGCCACTCGAACTGTGAAGAAGTTCCTCCTAATATCCAATCTAAATCTGCTCTCTTCTAGCTTGTGGCCATTATTTCTTGTAACCCCTGGGGGGGCCTTGGTGAATAAATACTCACCAATTCCCTTCTGTGCCCCCCTGATGAACTTATAGGCAGCCACCAGGTCGCCTCTCAACCTTCTCTTGCGGAGGCTGAAAAGGTCCAGTTTCTCTAGTCTCTCCTCGTAGGGCTTGGCCTGCAGGCCCTTAACCATACGAGTGGCCCTTCTCTGGACCCTCTCCAGGTTATCCGCATCCTTCGTGAAGTGCGGCGCCCAGAATTGCACGCAGTACTCCAGCTGAGGTCTGACCAGCGCCCGATAGAGGGGAAGTATCACCTCCTTGGACCTATTTGTCATGCATCTGCTGATGCACGATAAAGTGCCATTGGCTTTTCTGATGGTTTCGTCACACTGCCGACTCATGTTCATCTTGGAGTCCACTAGGACTCCAAGATCCCTTTCCACTTCCATGCCACCCAGCAGGTCATTTCCTAGGCTGTAGGTGTGCTGGACATTTTTCCTCCCTAGATGCAGCACTTTGCATTTCTCCTTGTTGAACTGCATTCTGTTGTTTTCTGCCCACTTGTCTAACCTGTCCAGGTCTGCTTGCAGCTGCTCCCTGCCCTCCGGCATGTCCACTTCGCCCCATAGCTTAGTGTCATCTGCAAACTTGGACAGACTACATTTCACTCCCTCGTCCAAGTCGCTGATGAAGACATTAAAGAGTATCGGTCCAAGGACCGAGCCCTGCGGGACCCCACTGCCTTCCAGGTCGAAACCGACCCATCCACCACGACTCTCTGGGTGCGACCCTCCAGCCAATTCTCCACCCACCGGACTGTGCAGTCATCCAAGTCACAGCCCCTTAACTTGTTCACCAGTATGGGGTGGGATACCGTGTCAAAGGCCTTCCTGAAGTCCAAGTATACGACATCCACCCCTCCTCCTGCGTCGAGGCGTTTTGTAACCTGGTCATAAAAAGAGACTAGATTGGTCAGGCACGATCTGCCTGCCACGAACCCATGCTGGTTTCCCCTCAGCATAATTTGTCCTGCCGGGCTCTCACAAATGTGAGCCTTGATAATTTTTTCAAAGACTTTGCCAAGGATGGAGGTGAGACTAACTGGCCTATAGTTGCCCGGGTCCTCCTTCCTCCCCTTCTTGAAAATGGGAACCACATTGGCCCTTTTCCAGTCCTCCGGGACTTGACCCGTGCGCCACGAGCATTCAAATATTCCCGCCAGTGGCTCTGCAATGATGTCGGCCAGTCCCTTCAGTACCCTCGGATGGAGCTCATCCGGGCCTGCCGACTTAAAGGCATCCAGTTCTTCCAAGTGACCCTGCACCACCTCAGGGTCCACACATGGAAGTCTGGTGCCTTGCTGCTGCCTCCCTACACTCCCAGTGAGAGACTTGTCGTGCCTCCCGCTTAGGAACACTGAGGCGAAGAACTCGTTGAGGAGTTCAGCCTTGTCCCCTCTTTCCGTCACCAATTGTTTCTGCCCATTTAGCAGAGGTCCTATTCCTCCCTGGGCCTTCCTTTTACTCCCTATATATCTAAAAAAACAATTTCTTATTGTCTTTTACTTGGGTTGCCATCCTCAGCTCCATGGTAGCTTTGGCCTGTCTAACTGCCTCCCTACAAGCACGAGCAGAAGAGGTATATTCCTCTTTGGTGATCTCTCCCTGTTTCCACTTTTTATGTGCTCCCCTTTTGGCCCTTAGTCTGCCCTGGATTTCTCTGGTCAGCCAGGGAAGCCTCCTGGCCCCTTTCCCTCTTTTACCTCTCACGGGGATCGTCTCGCTTTGTGCTCGAAGGATAGTTTCCTTAAGGCACAGCCACCCTTCTTGGGCTCCCATCATTTCAAAACTACTACTCTGCAGTGCGTCCTTCACTAATCGCCTGAGTTCACTGAAATCAGCTTTCCTAAAGTCCAGCACGTTCACCCTACTAGTTACCTTACCCACTCGACGCCTTATGTTGAATTGTATTTTTAGGTGATCACTGTCCCCCAGATGGCTACCGATCTGTAGGTCTCCTACTATGTCATCCCCCGTTGCCAATACCAGATCCAGTAAGGCATTCCCCCTAGTGGGACCATGTACCTCCTGCGTCAGGTGGAGGTCCTGTACACAGGTTAGAAACCTGCGTGAGCGGTGGGACTTTGCTGTCTGTGTCTCCCAACAGATGTCCGGGTAGTTTAGGTCCCCCATGACCACCGCCTCTTTAGCTTTTATGGTCTCCGAGAGTTGCCTCAGGAGCCCCAAATCTATTTCTTCCCCTTGATGTGGAGGTCTGTAGCAGACCCCTACCACCAAATCCTTTTCTCCTTGCCCCCCATGTAGCCTAACCCACAGTCCTTCTACTTCCTCATCCTTTGATTCTGTCTTGATGAGGGTTGATGTATATTGCTCCTTAACATAGAGCGCAACCGCTCCCCCCTTTTTCCCTACCCTGTCCTTTCTGTACAGTCTATAGCCCTCGATATGTACCGCCCAGTCATGGGATGAATCCCACCAGGTTTCCGTCAGCCCCACTAAGTCATAGGCGTTTAGTGCAACCAGGAGCGCTAGTTCATCCTGTTTGTTCCCCATGCTCCTAGCATTAGTATATAGGCACTTGAGCCCTACGACTGGTGCCTTTGCTGCCCCCCCGCTCCAAGTCCCAAAGGGCTCTTTGTCTCTTACCTTCTCATTCCTTACCTGTGTCGTATTGCTGTCCACCCCCTGTCTTTCATGTTCCCAAAGCTCTCTTTCTTCAGGCTGGGCTGTCCTTGTTGGTGCCACCTGGTTTGGTGGTCCACAGCTTCCCCCGTCCTCATCTTCCCCTCCCCCGACGAGCCTAGTTTAAAGCCCGCCGGAGGAGATCCACCAACCTGTAAGAAAACACACGCTTACCTTTGGGGGACAGGTGAAGCCCATCCCAGCTGAGCATGTCCCTCGTTGTAATGTGTGGGTCATTGTCCAGGAAGCCGAAGCCTGCCTTGAGACACCACTGCCGAAGCCGCCAGTTGGTCTCTCGGATGCAGTTCTCATGCCGTCTGCCGCGTCCGTTTACTGGTAGGATGGAAGAGAATACCACCTGTGCACCGACTTCCCTCAGCACGCCACCCAGAGCCTGGTAGTCCGCCATCAGGTGATCGGGGGTTCTCCTGGCCGCATCTTGCTGATAGATGACCAACCATATTTCCCCTGCTGTTCAGGGGTAGAAATGTCAACTGGTACATTTGGTAAGAAGAGATGTAATAAATACATAGTCTGTTCTTGCAGTACAGCTATCCCTTGTGCCAGATATCTGGATTATGAAGTAAGGGCACCTTCTACTGCCTTGTGTGGCCAGCAAAGCAGAGAAATAAGATGATTCTTAAAATGACAACAATATGGAAAAGTTAAGTTTTATGTAGCTACTTTAATTTGCTTATAACATCAGTCCTTTGTAAGTTATGATATACATTGACCATAAAGAAGGATATTAAACTACTTATTTAACAATAAGAAGAGAAAACTTCAACATGGGCAACTTTAATTTGTTGCTGGAACCTTCATTTTGCCTTTTCTGACTAGAGCATACAACTTTTTATTTGCAGTAAGATTTTATTATATGCAACATACAGATGCATGCAATATATAATTATGTAAATTTGTACTAGTCACATATTTATGTTTCTGCTATTTTTCTTGTAGGTATGTATCTTGTGCTTTGGGATGCCCATATGAAGGAAACATCAAACCAGTTAAAGTGGCAGAAGTAAGAATGTATCTCTGTCTTACCTTTTTTTTGTGATAGGAATGCACATTTAATACATGCTTGAATTATTTTCTTTATTTAATCCTAGAAGCAAATACAGCAAACTCTAGGACTGGATATATACCTCATAATTTTCCTCAACGATACCCTCTCAGATTTAAAGAAAATAACATGCTTTGGTTATAATCAGTCATAAAACAAAAAATATTATGTGTTATTTCCTTCAACCAGAAAGGCAAGGAAATACTTAGGAAAAGAGGCTCAAATGCATATGTCAATGGACCGCGTTGTATGAGATGATTTCCAGCATTACTTCTTACAAATGCCAGCTGCTATTAAAGTCACTCCATACTAGCAGGCTGCTGCTTGCCTTCGATCAGTAAACCCACTTTAAATCCTGGTGCCCTAGATCAGCCCAGCAGGCAACTGCAGAATGTATATTAGCTGAATGCTTCAAAATTATCCTTAAAATAGGTTTGCTATTACTCTATCTTAACTATAAGACAATTGAGGAATAAGATGCATCTCTTATGAAGGAAAGACTAAGGAAGACGGTCAGAAGAGAGCACCTTTGCCTTTAGGAAAACAGACAAAGAGCTCAGGAGTCAGAAGACTGGGTAACAGCTGAATAGAGAGAGCAACAGACAGAGAAGCAGAGATGGCTGGGTGGGTCTGTATAGAAAAGGGTGAGGAAACACAACAAAGTAGTCTCTATACTTGCAGGTAAAGGTGCAATAGGATCTAATGTGTAGTCCACACAATCATGCTTCCTGCCATGCCACACATGAATGGCAGGAGGTATGGATATGGGATCATGTGTTAGATCCCATTCCTGGTGATGGGGGAGCCTGGTATTGGGCTTCCCCTACACTGGCAAGAAGCAAGCTCCTGCAGCTGGGAGCCTCTTCAGTTGAGGGGTTTCCAGCTGCGGCAGCCCACTCACCCCTGTGGCTTCGGGATTTTGGTAGCAGCCATCCCCCAGCACAGGGGTTTCACACACGTTTCTGAGGTTGAGGGATCATGGCTGCCTTGATCCCCCAGCTCTGAGGTTTTCATTCACCCCCGAGGCTGGGATTACAGCTTCCGTTATCCCTCAGCCACAGGGGTTTCATGCATTCAGTGTCCACAGCTGTGGGGCTGTGGGTTCCTCATGCTGCCAGGATGCAGTGGCAGCTGCTGGGACTGAGAGGCCACTCAATCGTGGGACTCCCAACTCTGCCTGGGCATTGTGCACCGCCATGGCTGGGAGTCTAGTTAGCTGACAGGGCTACCAGCCACAGAGGAGACTGTGTCACCTATGCAAGTTAAAACTGGATAGCATCCAACTATAAAGTTAGTACACATTTTTTAGGTCTATAGCTGGTTGGAGCTTTTTATTGTATAATAGGTACTTTGCACATGTAGCTGGTCTCCAGGGCAGTTTGTAGATGTGCTTAGCGTTTTCTAAATCGTGTTAACTGATTGGAATCACATGGTTTAAATCAAATTTCAATTTGAATTAGGAGTTAATAGATGATCATTGACCATCATAGCAGGGGGCACTGGCTATATACTGTCCATACACTTAAGAGTGCCTTAATAGAGGCTGGAAGTAATTAAGAGGTGATAATAAGCCTGTTTGAGCACTGCTATATTGTTGCAATTCTCTAGAAAAAGTTTCATAGTTTCATAGTTGTTAGGGGCTGGAAGGGACCTTATAGATCTTGGGCAGGAAAGACTGATGAGATCAGATGACCTCAGCAAGATGTGCGTCAGGATGCTTTTTGAAGATCGCCAAGATGGATGACTGTACCACCTCTGATGGGGAGCCTGTTCCAAACCCTCACCATTTGACTTATAAAGAAGCTTTTCCTTATGTCTAGCCTGAAGTGATCTTCAATCAGCTTGTGCCCATTATTTCTTGTCCTCCCCTGGGGGACCTTGGTGAACAGATGCTCTCTCAGGCCCTGATGTACACCCTTGATACACTTATAGGCTGCCACCAAATCCTCTCTGAGTCTTCTTTTCTCCAAGCTGAATAGTCCCAAGTCTTTCATCCTTTCCTCATATGACCTGGTCTCTAGGCCTCTAATCATGCATGTGGCCCTCTTTTGGACTCTCCTGAGCTTAGCCTTGCTTGAGATGCCTTGGTAGATGCATGCCAGTGTTTGATTAGCCTCATCAGCTACAACATTGCATTGATGGCTTATATTCATTTTGTTATCTGTCATGACACCCAGGTCTCATTCAGATGTGGTGCCAGCAAGTGTAGCACTGCCAAGCCTGTAAATGTGTTGTGGATTATTTCTCTCCAGACGATTCACTTTACATTCCTCTGTATTAAACAACATCTGGTTGAGGTCTGCCCACTTCGTGAGCCTGTCCAGGTCGCCCTGTATTGCCAGCCTGTTTTTGCATATGACCACAGTCCCCCCTAGTTTGGTGTCGTCAGTGAGCTTTGTTCGTTTGCTGCTAATACCTGAATCCAAATCATTGATGAAGATGTTGAAAATCACTGGTCTGAGCACTGAACCCTGAGGGACACCACTGTTCATCCTCCACCATGATGACTCAGTTCCATCAATAAATACTCTCTGGGTCCTACTACAGAGCCAGTTACATAGCCACCAAACCATAAAGTAGTTAAGGCTGCATTTTCCCAATTTTTTCATAAAGATTTTGTGGGAGACCAGTTAAAGGCCTTTTTGAAGTCCAGGTATATGACATCAACCTCATTTCCCCAACCCAGATCGTGAGTCACCTGATCATAGAAGGAAATGAGGTTGGTCTGGCATGAGTTGCCCATAACAAAGCCATGTTGGCAATCCTTCAGAATACTGCCTTCCGCTAGCCTGTCTGTAATGGATCCCTTTATCATTTTCTCCAGGATTTTATCAGGGATTGAGGTCAGACTGATTGGCCTGTAATTTCCTTGGTCCTCCTTTCTTCGTTTCTTAAAGATAGGTACCATGTTGGTCTTTTTCCAATTTTATGAGACCTTCTGAGCACCACACGTTTCCAAATAACTTTGCCATCGGTTGCACAATGACATTGGCCAGCTATTAGCACCCTCGGGCGTGGTTCATCTGGTCCTGCTGACTTGTACATATTTAGCCTTTCTAGGTGCTCCCCCACAAGTTCTATGCGAACTGCGGGAGGGTGGTCACTCCCATCATGATCATCCTGTATCCTGTCAAGCAGGCTAACACCCCTGGACCGGTGGAATACTGACGTGAAATATTCATTCAGGAGTTCAGTTTTGTCTGGAGTGTAAGTTATCAGCCCTTCTGTTTCATTCAGTAGGGGTCCTATGCTTCCTTTATTTTTTCTCTGACTTCCTACATATCTAAAGAAGGACTTTTTGTTTTCCTTAATTCTGGTTGCCAATCTGTATTCAGTTTGTGCTTTTGCTGTCCTGATCTACTCCCTACAGGTACAGGCTGTTGCTGAGTACTCCTCTTGGGTAGTTATTCCTAACTTCCATCCTTTGTATGCTACTCATTTTAATTTCAGGAGGTTCATGACTTCCCTGCTGAGCCAAGGGGGTTTCCCAGCCCCTTTTCTGCCTTTTTATGGAAGGAAATGGACTTCCTTTGACTTTTTAGGATTGCTTCCTTCAACCATGTTCTTCTTGTACCCCCTTCCTCACCAGACCATGGTCCTGCAGGGCTTTGCCAACTAATCCGCTAAGCTTGTGGAAATCAGCTTTCCTAAAATCAAGGATTTCTACTTTACTGGACTCCCCTGATTTATGGTGGATGGAGGAAGTGTTGTTCCAGAAGCCCTAACTGACCTGATACGTAGTCAGGGTGAAGTTCTGTTGGCACATTGACTTTTTTAAAAGTGTTACTTTGTGCCTGATAGCCTCTGTTGTGTTGCAAAGATCCAATTGAGTTTCCCTTGTGGAGATTGATATTTACAATGCTTATATGCTTATCTGAGTTCCTAAGGACTCCTAAAAGTTTTTCCTAAAAACAATGCTCTATGTATATGTTAATTAATACAGTTTAAATTACCAAATGCGGACTATCATAGTGTGCATTAACTTTAATCCTTGTTCAATGATGAGTAGTTAATTTCAACTGGAGCCAATTTTAATTCAGACTGCAGACATCCACATATATATAGTGACAGCTGTAGTCCGGATTAAAACTAGAAAAATGTAACATTTACAAATGGCCCAGGAAACTAAGCAAGTAACCAATTAATTGTGTGATACCTGTAATGTGTGTGTGGGGGGGGGGCAGGAGATGCAATTAAATGAATGTTGACTGGCTGTAAAGGTAGCAACAGTAAAGTAGAGAAACACACATTTTTCTGGATTTTGCTTGCCATGCTCAACTTTCCACTTTTGACATATGTTAGAATCTCAAGTTCATCTTTTTATTATATATTGTATTCTATGCATGAGGATATCAGGGCTTTTCTTCCTTCTCTACATGGAAATCACACAACGCTTCTTCCATAGCAGCTACACTAGATTTCACACTTTAGAAAATAACTACATTGGAAGGGATTAAATGTTTCTGAATTAATTGGTTTTAATATGAAGTGAAAGTTAGATGTGAAACCTTTTTGGGTGCAATGGTGATGACAGAAGCAGCCATGTGTTAGTAAACTGTTATTGCAGTATCATATTCCCTCGTAAACTTCTATCCGTGTATTGCCTATTTTTAAAATAACTTTTTGTCCACAAAAGAATTCTTTTCAGAGTTACATCTGGAGTGGGTTTTTTTACCCAATCTGCAAGTTTTTATTTACATGAATGTTCTATACTCTACCTTAATTTTATTCAGTGTCTTTCTGTATATCCATGCACCTATGAATGCACTGTAAGTAATTAATATTAAGCTTCTCATTAAAGTGAATAATATAGACCTTGATCTAACACAGCACTTAAGCATATTTATAACTAGAAGCCTCTAAGTAGCCACAACTTTTTATATGCAAACACATCTACTTAAATTACTTATTGGGGTCATACAGTTGCTGATATATCTTCTAATCTTCTTGAGTATGCTGTGCTGCATACCTCTAGCCCCCAGCTTTGTCGGAATGAAATTATGTGGTTCTCCTTCTCATAGTTTGTAATCTGGGTTGATTTATATCCAGACTTTGCAACTCTGTTTCTTCAAAGAGCAATGAAAATGGTATCTATTGATCAGATGGAATTATTTACAGAACAACATGTTTCAGAGAAAGATAGATTTTAGAACAATTAAACACACAGATCTAGTTTACTGGATCTAACCTCTCCCATGGTATCTAACCTCCCACCCAAAATCAAGAGCATGACCAGGAGTTTACCAGGAAATTGGCTGAGGCTGCATGCTCCAGGTCCATGGTTGTCATGGCAGAACTACCCAGACATCTCATGGGAAGACACTTGGCTAAATCTGAGTGGTCACAAAGCTTCCTCTCCTGAGTGGATGACCTCTGTCTGACACAAGAGGTCTATGGGCCAATGAGAGGTAAAGCACTGCTCGACCTGGTACTGGCAACAGGGGATGACCTAATCAGTGACCTAATGATTGAAGGGAAGGTGGGTGACAGCAACCATGGGCTGATCACCTTCACCATCTGCCATAAAGCTGGCAAATCAGTAAGCAATACAGAAGTCCTTGATGTCAGGAAAGCTGACTTTGACAAGCTCAGGAGGCTAGTCGGTGAGGCCCTAAGGGACCACAACCCCAAGGGAAGGGGAGCTCAGGAAAAGTGGTTGCTCCACAAGGGTTGCTCCTCGATGCACAAGCTAATGCTATTCTGTCTTGGAGGAAAGGCAGCAGAAGGGCACAACAGCACCCTTGGCTCTCCAGGGAACCAGCAGACCACCTGTGGCTAAAAAGAAAGGCTTGCAAAGGATGGAGGACTGGAACCACCATGGAGGAGGAATATTCCGCACTGGTCCGGACCTACAGGGAGCGAACCAGGAAAGCCAAGGATGCAACAGAACTCCAACTAGCTACAAGTGTCAAGAACAATAAGAAGTCCTTTTTTAGATATGTGGAGAGCCAGAGGAAAAACAAGGGCAACATTGGACCCCTGCTAAACCAGATGGGACAACTGACAACCAATGCCCAGGAAAAAGCCAACCTATTAAAAGGGTATGTCACAGGGAAACTACAGAGAAGAGACCCCGAGGGGCCAAGGGGGAATCCTGGGACCCAAAACACAACAGGGAAGGCAAGGGAAGGAAAAAAGAAATGGAGATTCCCTTACCTGCAGCTGACGCTGCGGCGAGACCAGAAGAGGTGGCAAGACCCGCGTGGCTGATTAGCCGCATCTTTTTAAAATTGTGGCCAGCTGTGGAGAATTACAAGCAGAGCCGGCGCGGGACAATAAAAGGCAGTCCAAGGGAAGAAGAAGGGGGGGAGAGCCGGAGTGGAGCCGCCAGCGGAGGTGCCCTTGGAACCGCGGTCGGGGGCGAGGAGGATCCAGACGAACCCTCCACGAGGCAAGAGGCTGCACCCAAAGCTGCTGGAGGGAGGACGCCAGCGAGGAGGTGGCGGATGCCCCTATTCACAGCAACGGAGTCAAAGGAGAAAATCCAAGGACTCCGGATGAAGAAGCCAACAGCAGAGATGGCCTCAAAGAGAGGGTGATGGAAGTCAACCCAGCAATCCTGGTGGGATTGGCATGGGTTTAGGAAGGCTCCCGGAGTCTACCGTGAGGGGGAGCAAAGAGCCTAAGCAGTGGGACGGGCTGCAGGAAACAAGCTCCTACCAGTCTGAACTGCTCAGCAAGGGACAGAGTGGGGTTGAATTGGAAGGACTGGTAGTAGTCCTGTTCAGCACTCAGGAGTGATATGAGCTGGACAGAGGTGTGCTTTAGACAGGGTTAATAGGGAGAGGAATTTTCTGGGCCAGGGAGCCCACTTTGTTTAAAGCCAGGGATTTTTACTGGTAGTGTTTTTTCTTAATTTTCGTTGTTCTGTTTCCCACTGTTGGAGGGGTAGGAAGGAAGGCCATAGAGGGTCTTATAATCAGCTCGATTCGGGGTCAGGTTAGATCTTTATATCTGTATCAGAGTGCCCATTACATCAAGAGGCGAGGGTCGGGCCTGGAGACATCAGCAACTCGGCGAGGCTGGGTATCGGGGTGAGGCATAGGGGAGGCTGGAGCCTCACAGAAGACCTGCTGGAATTCACCATCCAGCGCAAGGTAGCAAAAGCATGCAGTAAGGCAGCGGCCCTAGATTTTAGGAGGGCAAACTTCAGCGAGCTAAGGAGGATAGTTGGAGAAGCGCTGAGGTCCCGGGGGGGGGGGGGGGGGCGGGGTGCCAGGTGTCCAAGGAGAGTGGTCGCTCCTTAAGGAGATGATCCTCCAAGCCCAAAGGAAGGTAATCCCAACCAAGATCAAAGGGAGCAGCAGAGCACACAAGCCTCCATGGCTCACCAAAAGCATCCAGGAATGTCTCCTTGCTAAAAAGGAGGCTTACACCCAATGGAAAGAAGGGGCCATCACCAGGGAGGGCTATTCTGTAGTTGTTTGGCGATGTAGGGGGTAGTTAGGAAGGCCAAGGCAGAGGTGGAACTGGGACTAGCTTCCCAGATTAAGGACAATAAGAAGTCCTTTTTTAAATACATAGGGAGTAAAAAGAAGGCCCTGGGTAATGTGGGGCCCTTGCAGGACGCATTGGAAAATTTGGTCATCACACCAGACGGCAAAGCTAACATGTTTAACGATTTCTTTGCCTCCGTCTTCCTAAGTAGAGACCAGAACAGCCACCTCCCTGCTGGGCCCCTCTAAAGTCCCGGGGGAGGCACACCTGGGCCAAGGGTTAGGGAGGATTTAGTTAGGGAGCTTCTGGAGGGGCTGGACGTATTCAAGTCAGCCGGTCTGGATGATATCCACCTTGAGTTCTAAATGAACTGGCCGAGGTCATTGCAAGACCCCTGGCATGGCTTTACGAGCACTCGTGGTGCTCAGGAGTGGTGCCGGAGGACTGGAAGAGGGCCAACGTGGTTCCCATGTTCAAAAAAGGGAGGAAGGAGGACCCGGGAAACTATAGGCCAGTTAACCTTACCTCGATCCTAGGCAAGCTGTTTGAGAAAATTATGCTGGCACACATCCAGGAGGGGCCAGCAGGGGACTGCATGCTTAGGGGCAATGAACACGGGTTCATCAGTGGCAGGTCCCGTTAGACCAACCTGGTGGCCTTTTACGATCAGATCACCAGATCATTAGATGCAGGGGTAGCAGTGGACATAGCCTTCTTGGACTTCTGGAAGGCTTTTGACACTGTCTCTCACCCCGTTCTCATTAAGAAACTGGGGAACTGTGGTGTAGACACCCACACAGTCAAATGGGTCACCAACTGGCTGGAGGGCCGCACCCAGAGGGTGGTGGTGAATGGGTCCTTCTCAACCTGGAAGGCAGTGGGGTTCCACAGAGCTCGTTCCTCGGGCCCGCACTGTTCAACATCTTCATCAGTGATTTGGACGAGGGGGTAAAAAGCACCCTGTTCAAATTTGCTGATGACACTAAGATGTGGAGGGATGTGGGCACATTAGAAGGAAGCAACAGGCTACAATCAGACCTAGACAGGTTACAAGGGTGGGCGGACGAGAAGAGGATGGGTTTCAACACAGACAAGTGCAAGGTGATGCACCTGGGGAGGCACAACCAGCACCATACCTACAGGTTGGGGAACTCCCCTCTTGTCAGCACAGAGATGGAAAAGGATCTTGGAGTCATCACTGACTCCAAGATGAACATGGGCCAGCAGTGTGGGGAGGCAGTTAGGAAGGCCAACTGCACCTTGTCATGCATCCACAGATGCATCTCGTGCAGGTCCAAAGCGGTTGATCCTCCCCCTCTGTGTGGCACTGGTCAGGCCACAGTTGGAGTACTGCATCCAGTTCTGGGTGCCACACTTCTAGAGGGATGTGGACAGCATGGAGAGGGTCCAGAGGAGGGCCACTTGCATGATCAGGGGACAGCAGGGCAGGCCCTATGAGGAGAGACCCGAACCTGTTCAGCTTCCAAAAGAGAAGGCTGAGGGGGGATCTCGTGGCCTGCTATAAACTAGTCAGGGGGGATCAGCAGGCATTGGGGGAGTCACTGTTCCCCCGAGCACCTCCAGGAGTGACCAGGAATAACGGTCACAAGCTGGCAGAGTTTAGGTTAGATATCAGGAGGTGTGACTTCACGGTCAGGGCAGCTAGGGTCTGGAACCAACTTCGAAGAGAAGTGGTGCAGGCTCCTACCCTGGGGGTGTTTAAGAGGAGGTTAGATGAACATCTTGCTGGGGTCGTTTGACCCCAGTACTCTTTCCTGCCATGGCAGGGGGTCGGACTAGATGATCTGCTCAGGTCCCTTCCGAGCCTAGAAACTATGAAACTATGAAACCATTGCCCCAAGATTCCCGACTCCAGATATGCCCTAGTAGTCGACCCCACCACTGAAAGAACGAACAAAGTCATGGCAGGAGAGATTGGGGTGAAGGCTACCCCGGGGCGATACATCCGGCTATACAACCTCAGGGACATACCGATGAGCAATCTTACACACCCAAAGACAGGCCTGGATGTTTGAAGCCTGCCGAGTGCAGGCTGCTTTGCATCGGTCTTTCATCAGTCCCATGTGAAACCCCTGTCCTCTACAGGACAGGGGCCTGGGTCAGGGAGGCCTGGGTGAGGGAGATTCCCTGCCCTGCATCAATGCTGACCTTGTGAAGGAACACCTTGAGAGGCTGGACACCTTCAATTCAGCTGGCCCTGACCATCTACACCCCAGGGTACTCAAGCAGCTGTCTAGCATTGTAGCCCAGACCCTGGCATGGATTTTTGATAACTCCTGGTGCTCTGCTGAAGTGCCTGAAGATTGGAAGAAGGCCAATGCGCCGCCTATCTTCAAAAAGGGACGAAAGTGGATCCAGCAAACTACAGGCCCATCAGCCTGACCTCTATCCTGGGGAAGGTCTTAGAAAAGATTATTAAAGAGGCCTTTCTCAACAGAGTGGCCAACGGCAACAACATGAGGGATAGCCAGAATGGGTTTGTTGTGGGTAGGTCTTGCTTGACCAATCTCATCTCCTTTTATGACCAGGTGACTTATCACCTGGACAAGGGAGAGGAGATTTGATGTCATATATCTTGACTTAAAAAAAGCCTTTGATCTGGTATCCAATCATCACTTCTTGGCAAAACTGGCCAACTGCAGCCTCGGGTCCACCACGATCTGCTGGCTGGGGAATGGGCTCCATGGTCGGACCCAGAGGGTGGTGTTTGACAGAAGTCAATCGTCATGGTGTCCTGTGACCAAATGGGGTCCCTCAAGGCTCTGTTCTTGGACCTGTATTGTTCAACATCTTCATTAATGATGTGGACATTGGAGTCAGAAGTGGACTGGCCAAGTTCGCCAATGATATCAAACTCTGGGGTAAAGCATCCACACCTGAAGACAGGAGGGCGATCCAGGCTGACCTTGACAGGCTCAAGAAATGGGTGGACAAGAACCTGATGGTGTTTAACACCAACAAATGCAAGGTTCTCCACCCTGGGAAGAAAAACCTGCAGCATCCTTATAGGCTCGGCAGTGCTAAGCTGGTTAGCACTATGAATGAAAGGGACTTAGGGTTCATGATTGACCACAAGATGAACATGAGCCTTCAATGTAATGCTGCAGGCAGTAAAGCAAGCAAAACACTAGCTTGCATCCATAGATGCTTCTCAAACAAATCCCAGAACATCATTCTCCCATTGTACTTGGCCTTGATGAGGCCGCAGCTGGAGTACTGCATTCAGTTTTGGGTTCCTCAATTCAAAAAGGATTTGGAGAAGCTTGAGAGAGTGCAGAGAAGAGCCACTCACATGATCAGACATCAGGCAAACAGACCTTATGATGACAGGCTGAGAGCTTTGGGACTCTTTAGCCTGGAAAAGCGCAGGCTAAGGGGCGATCTGATGGCCACCTATAAGTTTATCAGGGGTGCTCACCAGGATCTGGGGGAGCAATTGTTCACCAGAGCGCCCCAAGGGATGACGAGGTCGAATAGTTATCATCTCCAGCAAGACCGTTTCAGTCTGGACATAAAGAAGAATTTCTTCACTCTCCGAGTTCCCAAGGTCTGGAATAGCCTGCCACCAGAGGTGGTTCATGCGCCTACATTGAACATCTTCAAGAGAAATTTGGATGCTTATTTCGCTGGAATCCTATGACCCCAGCTGACTTCCTGGCCCTTGGTCAGGGGGCTGGACTCAATGATCTTCTGAGGTCCCTTCCAGCCCTAATGTCTATGAAATCTATGAAACCTCTTCCAGATGAGGATCTTGGTTACCTAAGTATCTTCTAGGCAGACAGAATAGATTGTTGCCATGGGCTGTAATGTCCACCCTCCCAGAGCACCTAAGCCTCCTGTGTTTATCCTCATTAACAGTTCCTGTCCTCAGTGACAATAGAGAGGAGAAAATCCTTTGCTGAGGGTAAACACAGGCATGAGACAACAGCGGGAAGGGCTGCAGAGGTGGATACTTTTAGTGGCATAACTAGAGCAGGATGACAGGGGTAACCACCCTGAGTTCTTGATGGATTTGCAGGGCAAACAGTCTGTCTTTTTCCACAGCCATGTGATCATGATAATACTGGCGGCAGCCCAAAAAAGTTGCTGCTATCCCTAGGATGGCAGCTGTGCTGGACACCCAGCAGGTTTGTTATGCTGCTAGGTGCTGTGGACAGTAGGATTTGCATGGCACAACTACATGTCATAAATACTTTGGCTAGATCCTACCTCTTTACAGGCCAAATTCAACCTTTTAGTGGGCTGGATTTCAGACCATGGGCCATAGGTAGCCAACACTGTCTTAGCAAATTAAAACTTAGTAACAGGATGGAAATGTGAGCCAATTCTCTTCCTTAGCTTCCCAAGCATGCAAATTTTCTTTGTAGTTAAAAAACATTGCTTTTCAAAATTCAGTTTATGACATTTAATTCTAAATTATAGATAGGTGTTCAAGGGACAATATAATGATGCATACAAAAGCAGAAGCAAAAGTTTCCCTTTTCTTTCCATTACAGGGAATCACCCTTTGGGAGGCAGGAGGACAGAAATGCTTAGCCAAGTGATGGATAGTGTCCAGGATAAAGGGGAAGTGAAGCCTGGGGTAGTCTTTTCTCCTCTTCTCATAAGAAAAGTGCTTCCTTAGACAGTTCCTGTAATTGAGAATTAAATAAGGTTCTAAGAAAATCAGTACACTGCAATTATTAGCTGAGGTGGTTACAAAAGAGAGTTAAAAAGAGTTGGGATTTAACTACAGAAGACCCTGGCAGGATAATAGTACTTTTTATAGCTAAAGTCTATTTGTGTAGCTGCAGTATGTTTGGTGTTGTGTGGACACACTCTGAAAAATAGTCTTTGCTCCAGTATAATGAATGTCCTTTTTTTTAATTGTGTGAGAAATCTATTTTGCTTTGAACTAGGGACTTGAAGGCAAAACACTTTATTATATTTGCCAATAACTGACAGTAGTCATAGTGTTCATAATCTTGCCAGCTTTTAACACAATAATTTAATATACTTTTTTCATCTGTTCTTTAAATTAAGCAAAGGGCATTATTCCAGTACTTCCAGGATTGGTGGTGTAGCACTTTGTCAACTTTCTCTGACATTCATAACAATCCCACTGATGGAGCCATGGAATTGTTTTAACAGAGTTCAGTAGAAATTAAACTGCCGTGGAAATTCTTTAACAGTTGATCTGCAAATTGGATTTCACTTCAGTAGTGTGTCCCTTTTGGTGTGCTTGTTCCACAGTTTGGAATGTTAAAAAAAAAAGGGGGGGTGGACCCTTTGGAGAACCTGAAAATCAATTTAAACCCATTTCTAATACTACCTTTGTTGTTGTGTATTCCTTTTCTGTTGAGCATGTTGCCATGAGAGAGAGAGAAAAAAAAGACAGAAAGAGAAAAAGAGGGGAGAGAGAAAGGGAAAGAGAAAGAAAAAAGAAGAGAGAGAGAACCAGATACATATACATGCATACAGAGAACCAGACACACTCTTTCACACACACATACACCCACACACACACACCCACACACACACACACAGAGAACAGACACATGCACACATACTCCCAGAGCCAGACACGTGTGCACACACAGACGCACAGAACCAAACAGAGGCAGACAAACGCATAGAACCATGTGCATGCATGCACATGGAGCCAAGCTGCTAGGCCACTGGACAAAGTCTGATTGGACAATGCCCTGGGCTCGCCGCGGCCCCTGTGCTTCCTTATGCAATTATTAGCTGAGGCGGTTACAAAGGAGCCAGCCCCTGGGCTACAGCATGGCCTACTGAGGCCCCAGCCCAGAGCCCACCCATCAGCCAGCTGCAGGAGCAGTACTAGGGAGGCTTTGGGGAAGTTATACCCATTTGCCTTAGCCTTCCTCTCGCTACCCCTCCTAACATTGCCGCCACCCACCCACAACTAAGCTCGCAAAGGTGTAGTGGTCCTGGCAGGGGCAGCATTAGCCTCAGCCTGGTAGGGGGGCTGGGCTGGGCTCGGAGTGGGTGGGAGTTGGGCGGGCTCAGCTGTGTGGGGTGTGCGGGCGGCAGTGGCAGTGCTGGGAGGGGTGGAGCCTCTTGGCCCAGCCCCACCACTGGGAGGCAGTTGGCACCGCCCTTGCTCTGGAGCCCTGGCATCAGCTCCACATCGGTGGGTGCATGCGTGCCTCAGAGCAGACGGTGCAGGAGGGGCAAACCTGGCCTCTCCCCTGCTGTCCTTTGAGGCTGCACAGAGTTGACGATGGGGCTCCAGAGCCCAGTCCAGCTGTATGTAGCCAGCCTGGGCTCTGGGCAGCTGCAGCAGGCAGCGGGTAGGCTGCAAACAGCTGCACTAGGCTCTAGAGCCCTGGCATCAGCTCGATGCTGGCGGCGACTGCACACGCACCTGAAAGTGGACAGTGGGGGAGGGTTGTGCTGCATCAGGCCCTATCCCCACTGTCTGGTCCAAGGTGCACGTGCACTTGCCAGAAGTACAGAGCTGATGCCAGAGCTCCAGAACCTGGAGCAGCTGTTTGCATTCTCCTGGCTGCAGCTGGCCCAGGCTCTGGGTAGCTGCTGCCAGCCACAGAACCTGGGCTGCTTACAGCAGGGCTTGTAGCCTCCCAGCAACCTGCTGGGAGCAGCCCAGGCTTCATGACTGGCAGCAGCTGCCTAGAGCTCGAGCTGGTGGTGGCATGCCGAGCAAAATGGACTCCTGTGCCATGCTTGCCACATCTGCTGGGGTTGCTGACCCCTGATCTAACCTATTCTTAAAACTGCACAAATAACCCTGTTGCACAACTACCTGCCATAGGCAAAACAGAGGGATAGGGTACTGTCAATATCCTACTGCTGCAGGGTGGTTGTTAAAATACACTTGAGAAATCCAAGGAAAAGGACCATGCCCCTTGCTACAGAAGTAGGCAAAGCCTCCCAAAGTCCATATCAGTCTGACTGGGGGGAAGGCAAAATCCCCTACAGTCCATGCCAGTCTGACCGTGGGGTAAAATTCCTTCTTGATCCCAAATGTGATGATCTGTCTGACCCTGAGATTAGGGACAAGATCCTGTAACCAGGAACCTCTTGGTTTTTTTAGTCCCAGCAGGACTGGCATACCCTAGTTGAAATGTCCAGCTTTGGCTGTAGCCAACACCCAATGCTTTTGAGTAAGTGAGTCCAAATACCCATAGCAACAGGAGAGGAAAAAAATTCTTCCCAGACCTGTGTGGCAACAATCAAAATCCAGAAACATGGGAACTACCAAACTTCCTCCACTCTGCTGTGCAGCCAGAGGGCTGGAAATGCAATACTACATATCACACATCCTAGCTGGAGAGCCAGAACTTTTATCTCCTCTGTAAACGTATCCCAGTTTCTTTAATATTTTTTGTGACTATAAGTCAAGAGAATTACTGAAGGTCTTCCTTTATGCCTTTTCTGCCCCTTTTCCAATCTATTCCAATGAGTTTGTAAATATTGGCCAGGGCTCCAAAATCCCCTCTTTTAGTTCCTTCAATACCCTGGGAAGAAATTCCTTTCAGTTTCTGATGTTTTAACTTAAAATATCCCAAACAATTCCACTTCACATATCTGCAGTTTATAGTTTATTGTTTAAAGCCAGTTAGTAAAAAATGAAAACAAAAATAAATACCCCCCCAAACAACCCCTATGGCTGCATTTACTTGTCCATTACTGCTTTTATCCTTGTATCCTTGAGGCTACAAGCCAAGGGCACACAAGGGAGTGGTGTGATTAGACTTATCTCCAGATGCCTTTGATTTCCCAGGCTGAATGGTCAGTTACCCACTTACAACTGGATTGACTGAAGCAGAACTAAATTGTGCCTTTCAATCCAAAGCAGGATGACCTAATCACTCAGTTACCATGCTCCAAGCCTGTAGTTTCTGAATAATCAAATAGTACAGAGATTGGTTCTTCTGCATCCCAAACTCTAAAACTTTGATTTTCATTGGTGCTTTTAATGACAAAAAGGTATGCAAATTAAGTCTCCAGTTGGTTATTTCTTGTCTTAGTAAAGACCATGAGCTTGGTGCTGTGTAGTAAGCAAACATAAAGGCAAGATTTAATCCTGAAGAATTTGCAACTAAAAGAATACATAAAGGTGGAAGAGCCAGGAAATCCCCAACGGAGTGGAAAATTCGGGGAATGGCTTGGGGAGAAGTTTAATCTATAAATATAAAATTTGGATTAAGAAAAAATGAGGGGTAAGGATGATGATGAATTTGGCTTAGACGGTTATTCCTGTGTATAGAGTCATCATAGAAGGATTATGAGAAGGAGGTGAGCACGGAGTTCTCTTGAATGGAAGTTTGCACTGATCAACCAGGATTTTAGTTCAATAGACTGGTATGAAAGAACTTATGATCCACCAATACATATACAAATATTGTTACCATATAGTTTAACTATTATTTCTTGTTCTTATTGTATCTTGCCAATTCAGCAAGTGTTTCTATTTCTAATCAGGTCTCTAAAAGACTGTACAGCATGGGCTGCTATGAGATTTCGCTAGCAGATACAATTGGTGTGGGGACTCCCGGAAGTATGAAAAGAATGTTGGAAGCTGTTATGAAGGAAATCCCACTGACTGCTCTTGCTGTTCACTGTCATGACACATATGGCCAGGCTTTAGCCAATATTCTCACAGCTATGCAGGTAATTCAGATTCTTTCTTTCCTGATATTGTTATTATTATAAACTGTAAAGACTGCAGTTTAATTCAAATGAACAATTAAAAAAAAACCCAGCCTGTTAGAGATCAAAGAAACAGAAGGCAACATGCATTTACTAACTTTCCTAAAACGCCAGTCATTCTGTATATTTTGTGTAGTTATTATTGTGTAGTTTTGCTTATACTGAGAGCATATCAAAACACTATCTGGAACTTTCCTATGTGGGAACTGTCAATTATATATCTTTATTTGTTATAAGGCCTTCAGTGCCACATGTAACCTTCAAGAAACAGTGTGGTGATATTGTGCCTTTGATCTGAGTGGACTGCAAGGAGGAAGCATGTTTATGCACCACTTTGTTGGAAGTGTGTTATTCATGCAAGAAATGTTCTGTACTAAATGTGTTTCATTCTCTGGTAATTTTAAAGAAATTTTATTTTGAAGCACATTTTTCTTGTGGTGTGTGTGAGTGAGTGCACACGTGCCACCCTACAGAAGATATGTGGCATTAATTCAAAAGTGACAGTATCATTAATTATAATAATGATAACAACCATGATGAGTAACAAGAGATATTTCAGTTAGGAAGCCACTGCTGGTCTTTGGCTGCATCTACCTGAGATGCTGACTGCACAGTAGTCTGAGACTACTACTGCACAGTAGTGCTGCATGGCATAAAGTGTGACATGACGCTATTGCTCAGTAGTCTCAGGCTGAAGTGCAGTCAGTGTCAAGAAAAAGCCATTCGTTGGAGTTACTGCACAGTAATGAAGGTTACTACACAGTCATCTAGTACTTGTTTATACAAGTTATTCTTGTTTATACAAGAATAAATTTCTATATCCATTACAAGTGGTTCATTTACTCATGGTAGTTACTGTTCACCAACATGTGCTTATTCTGTTGCAAATGTGCAAAGATGGTGGAATAAATAAAGGGTTATTTTGACAGTAAACTTCAGTTGCAGATGCTGTAGCTAGAACACAAAGACCCTTGTGCATGGGTGGAGTTCTCCAGAAAAGTTCACAAAGCGTTTTTTAAATCCATTAAAAAAATATGGCTGTCATGACACCTACTAAACACTCAAAAATGATGAGGGTGTATTGATGCTGCTATTTATTGTAAAACATATACTTGTTTCATTTTTGTCCTAACTCCCCATCTTCTACTGCTTCAGATGGCTATTGTCATGCCTTATGACTTGAATTTCTTTGCAGCATAACTTGTCTTATTTTACATATGAATACTGTTTAGCGCACAACAAGGTTTGGATTCCTGACTGGCATGTCACATACAAACATTAAATACAAATAGTAGTTCTGGTAAGTGAGAGAGAACATTATCTTGCTAATACTGGATGAGCTTGAACTTGTCTGATCTTCAACGCTACATTACTATGCACCTGATTAACAGTTGCATAAATTAAAAGCCTTGTGTAGCATATTCTAGCAAACAGTGATAGCTTACTAGAATATTATATGAGAAGTCTGATATTATATGCCTCCTGTTGAACTGAACAAATTAAAACCCTACTTTGCTTCTGTACAGAGAGAAACTCCCCTTACTAGCTAAACAATACAAGAACAAATCTGTACAGAGATGGAAGACTTAAAAATTGAGCCCGTGAGGTGGATTATTTTATTTTGTACACAATAAATTGCAGTCTGTTTGTCATGCGATCTATTTATTCAGGTCTTACTGCATTTGGGCAGCAAGTTATATCAAATAGTTGTGTTTTGGAGATAGGAGTGGTCAAGCTAGTTTTAAACCATTGAAGACAAAACTTCACATGGTCATGTCTTCTACAGACAGTTACTGCAAATGTTGAGGTGGCCCTTGTCTGACTGCTTGGGAAGTAGATCTGTGGCTTCTGCTACAAAACATACATGGGGATATGGTATATATTGCCTAGTATAGGGTTGTCCAACTTCTAAGTAGTCGGCGGTGACATGCTGCATGACCCACACCAGTATGACCTGGCCATATGCCATATGCTGCATGGGAGCCTCTCTTCTTCGCTGCTGCACCACACTTGCAGGCTATGCCCTGACCACCGGTTTCCCTGATCCACCATGGGCTATACAATTCCGTGCCACTCCCTAGGGGAGGAGCAGGAAGTGGAAGCCAGTTACCAGGGGTGCCACGCAATAGAGAAAGGGGGAGCCTGGAAACCCCAACTGCAGCTCCAGCTGGAGTGATAAAAAACCGGTGGCCAGGTGGGAGCACTGGGTCACAAATTAAACCCTTGTGGGCTGCATGTCATGCAAACCTCTAGTTGAACAGCTGTGTTTTAGTGATTGTTCATTGCACAAATTCCACAATGGTTAGTATGCACAAGCAGGGCAATTTGTTGGTGGACCACACTGCTCAGGTTCTCTAGACACTGCTCTTGTAACAGGCATTTTGTATTACTCTCATCTTACCCCAGTCTTTCTTTGTTTGCTCCTTCAGTTAGTCATGCATTGAGACTGCAGTTCCTTTGCAGGCCTTTCTTATTTGTGTGTACTGTGACCAGCACAAGTAGGCTAGGGATAGAAGTTGCACACAAACTGGTTTATGGCTTTAGAAATTGGTTTAAAACCTGTAACAGAACATAAGTTCAGTGCACATAAACCTGTTTCAAAATGGACAAAACCTGTTTGAGATACACCTGGTTGAATGCAGTATCGGACTTAACTGATTGAGCTCAAACTGGTTTATGGAACTTCTGTCCCACACCCCTTCCTGGTTTAACTTAAATCAGAGTCCCCAGCATCTGGCATTCTCTGCAGCTCTGGCACAGGGCTGTGCTGCCTGCTTCAGGGACAGGGATGTGCCAGATGCCAGCCCCCTTAAGGTGAATGAGACAGGGAAGAGATTTATTCCCCATTCCCTCCCCTGTCCCACCAGCACGGACCTGCCAGGCATTTCTCCATCATTGCTCCAGCAGCGAGGGCGTGGCTCACACCAGCAGTAGCCGCAAGTGATCTAGCCAGGGATTTAGTTTCCCCTCCTTGTTCCACTGGCATGGACCTGGACTGGGCCTAATGCTCCCCACTTGCTGTTGCAGTGGTGGGGGTGGGGGTGTGGACAGATGCCAGCCGGCATAGTCCCTTGAGGCAGAGGGGGCAGGGGAGGGGTTTATTCCCCCTCTACCCCAGGGGAGTGCAGCTGGGATCTGCTAGTCATGACCGCCAGCATCCCCTGATCGCTCCCTGTGCAGGGTGACTGGCAGAATAAGTCTCTTCCCTGCCCCTTTTGCCCGACACCAGAGGGAGGGGGAAATAACCCCCCATGCTGCCCCCTCCCCTAAGGGGCCCATGCTGGCTGTCCTCTGGCCCTGCCCCTGCTGCTGGAGTGGTGAGGGGGTGGGGACCCTGACAGGGGCAGCAGCTCCTGTCATGGTGTCCCGGTGAGCACAAGCCTCTTCCAAGGTGGGGGCTGTGCTGTGGGCAGGAGCGGGACAGGCAGAGCTGCAGACTGCGTGGGGTGAGCAGCAGCACCAAGGCTTGGAGGAGTGGCCATAGCCCCTCAAGCTCCACCTAGCGCCACTGCAGCTCACCTCACTCAGTCTGTGGCAGCTCTGCCAGCCCCGTTCCCATGCACAGAGCAGTTCTGCTGGGAAGAAGCTTGTGCTTCCCAGGAAACCATGAGAGGGACAGCTCCCTGCCAACTCGTTGCTTCAGACTAACCCTCAAAGACTGAAGCAGTTCAGGCCCTGGCTTTAAATGTCTTTCCCCTAGTCCTAGAGTCCAGATTCCTGATTGACCTAACTGTGTTCTTTGTCTGTGTTTGCCTCAGTTCAGCTGCCTTTCAGGCCAGATGTACCTGCAGGGGAAGGGAGACAGGATTAGAGCCTAGATGATAAATCTGACATCTGTTAAATAGTGTGTGAATGAAGTGTACACTATTTGCAAGTCATTGGATCAATGGAGGAAAATATATATAAGAAATATTCCACTTCTACGGAAGCGTGATAGAATTAAGAACAACAGAAGAATTATTTCCTTTTCCAAACAACTGCTCAAAACCACATATCACTCATCACTAATTGAGCTAGTTCTTAGATGGGAGATATCTGGGGTGAAGAAAAAGGTGTTCATGATTAAGTAATTTTTTCTACAGTAATTTTTTGTACTGATCACACTGCTTCATGCAGGATTTACTACCCAAGAATATTTTTTTCTGGTTGATCCAAAATCAAATAGGACTGACAGCCTGAATCTCCATAAGAAATTAGTAGGGAATTAGCCTTACTATTTGTATGTGTTATTTTAATAAAAGGTAGGTAGTGATAGATGGCAGATTAGCAACAAAGGGTAAGACTTTGTTAAGATATTGAGGGGATTAATATAAATGAAAATAATTGACTAGAAAGTTGGGACACTTTTTTGTGCAAATGTAAAGGACATATGAAACAATTTCAAAACACGTAAAACATTTTCAGTAGAAACTTGACCGAACATTTTAAGTAGAAACTTGGGAGAAACTTGACTGGGTCAGGAAACAAAGATATTAAAATATCAGACTATACAATTTAGAGAAGTAACAAGCTCAGCAGGACACACAGGGGTGTGACAAACTTTTGTATAAAATTATATTTGTAAGCTGGATGACATGACAAATGCAGATTTATGGAAAAGAAATAGTAAAATATAGTTATAAGAAACTCCTACAGACCTCCAAGGGAGAATTAAAGAGTGCTTCAGGCAAATTCCACCCAGCAATGGCTTCAATAGGGTTAGAACATTGATCACTGGAGATTTCAGTTACCTTGGCACTGACTAGAATAAGATTTGCAAAATGACTAATATAAGGAGGGTGTGTTATAGATACTGTTTTCTTACACAATTTGTTAAGCTGCTATGATGCCTTTAGGCTAATTTCATAATTACTTTGAAGATGAAACAGGTTATGACAGATAAAGAACAGTTTTGTCCATCTGTAATAGGTGCATGACTGGAACAACTGAGCACATAGTATTGTGCTCTCTGATCCAAGACACTCATCCAAATTTATTACCATAGATTGATTCTTGCATATCTAAGGGTCAAATCCTTGAATTCCTTGAAGTCAGTGGCAAAACTCCTATTAACTTCATAGAAAGCAGGATTTCACCCTTAATATTTCTAATATATTGTGCAAGTTATATCCATTTCCTGGATAGTTTGGTAGGAATGACGATAATAACTCTAAATTGAAACATTTTTCTTTTAGCTCTTGTCTGCCATAAAAAGGGCATCTCAGAGGGGAAGATGAGGGGGAGCAGAAGGAGGTAAGTCAGAGGGAGCCTAGTTTTATGGCTCACTAGGAGAGTGACTATCTCCCTAAGGTCTTTACTCCTGCTGCCAGAGCTGCTTCTACATTTCCTATTAAATCATGTATTTCTTTGTGTCTAAAATAGGATCCAGCAAAACTGATAAGTAAACTAGCACATTCTTTAGAGACAACAAAACCAAGACTTAAATATTTATGCAATGTCTCAAGATCAACATTAATATAATTTTACAAATAACTTAAAATAATTATATGATTTTATAAATCTCATTAAGACCATCAGAGTTTAGTAAATAA